>NW_027556180.1:42775398-43212898 GCF_003287225.1 Phascolarctos cinereus | reverse complement strand
TAGAATCTACGGTAAAAGTTGCTGCTCAGATAGAAATGGCCCTAAGCCCAAGTGACCTGTCCAACATACACTGCCACTCAGATTCTGGCCTCTGTTAACTCAAAATCCTCTTTTCTTTCTTTTGTGGCAATCAGGGTTAAGTGACTTGCCCAGGGTCACACAGCTAGTAAGTGTCTTCAACGTCCTGTTTTCAAAGCACAGACACTTCTCAGAGAGACAAGGGTCTTCTCACCTCTCATCAGCACAGTTTCTATAATCATTAACTAAAGTGCTTTCTGGCTGACAGAGAACCTTCTTCAAATTATCTCATTAGATTCTCCCAATAACCCTGGGAAAGAGGCACCGTTATTACATCCTCGTTTTTATAGATGAAGAAACCGAGGCTTATAGACATTGAGTGACTAGCCCAGGGTCACACAGTTAGAAAGTGTCTCAGGAAGGATTTGAGTCCAAGTCTAGAACAAGTCCAGAACACAGTGAGACAGAGTAGAAAAGTGCTGGACTGGGAGAGAGGAAGACCTGGGTTTGAATCCTACCTCGGATACTTACTGCCTGCGTGACCTCAGGCAAAGCACTCCATATCCCCGAGTCTCAGTTTCCCCTTTTGTAAAATGAAGCTGTTGGATTAGATAATAATAGCTAGCACTTATGTAGTGTTTTAAAGTCTGCAAAAGGCTTAGCTGATCCTCTCAACAACTCTTCCAAGTGGGTAATATTATTATCCCTACTTTATAGATGAAGAAAATGAGACTGAGAAAGGTTAAATCATTTGCCCAGGTTACAAAGTAGCAGAATTTGAACTCAGGTCTTTCTCACTCACAATCCATCACACTAGCCACTATGTCATATTAGACAACTTTTTAGATTCCTTGGAGTTCTATGTCTGTAATCCAATTTACTTCCCTGGGCCTCAGTTTTTTTTTCTGTAAAATGAGGGAATTAGACTGTCTAGGCACTGAGGTCTCCTCTGGCTTTGGACCTAGGAACTTAAGATCTGCCTTTGTTCCAGGAATTCCTATACTCATGAAAGCCCAATCCTTCTGTCTGAATGCTTAGCTCAAACTAAGGTGGAAAAGAGTTGCATGTTTCACTAAATACTTCCATGGAGCAAAACATGTGGGAAGGACTTTGGAAGAATCTCATAAGAAGTGGGGAAGTGGGTGGATTGGAGGGCTAGAGACAGGTCATCGAAGGGCCACTGAAGCCTGGCAGGAAGGTTAGGGGGGGCAGTGGGAGGAATCAGGGACCATTAGGGGAATGCCATCTTCTAATCACCCCTGGTCAGGGGGCCATCAATGGCATATTCGTTGCTAACAAACGACCCCCTGGGGCATTTTATAGCCTCAGAATAGGGTAGCAAGTGAACCCACCAACCACGAACCATTCATACAGAACCGTAGAGAGGCTCATAGATTCAGAGCTGAAGGGTCCCTTAGAGGAGACAGGCCTGTGGGTTTAGCCACTTGTCCAGGGCCACATGGCTAGTTAGTGTGAAGGACATTGATGGTACATGTAGTGGTATCCAGAGATCCCCGAGGAAACTTTGTAATTCCAGTGTGATGCCCAAAGGGGATAAACTATGTATAAGTATTTTACTAAGATAAGCATTTTGCAGATTTTAAAGTGCTATTTAAAGTACCTGCTCTTGTTATTGGAAGACAGAATCTCTATCAGTCCCTTGATACTGTGTGCCTCACTGAAATCCTTTGAAGTAAGTGCTGTTTTCCATTGCATAGATGAGAAAACCGAGGCTCAGATAACTGAGGTGACTTAGGATCATAGACTTACAGGTGCAAGGGACCTCAGAAAGTGTCTGATCTAGCTCCTTCACTTGACACATGAGGAAGCTGAGGGTCCAGAGAAGTTAAGGTCCGCTTCCGAACCTTAATTTGCTCTTCTGTGAAATAGGAGTCGTCATACTGTCCTTCCCCTCCCACATTAGATAGGAGCAAGGTGATATATAAAGGGGAGCTCTGAACAGACCAGCTGCCTCTTTGAATGTTTAATTCTGGGCCCCAAACCCACCCATCAGAGTAACCCAACGTGACAGGGGCAAGATTTGAACCCAGGATCGTCTTGACTCCAACTCTCCGGGGCTCTTCCCACTGGACCACATTACCGCTATCACAGATCTACCTGCCAAGTTGTCTGGTGTAACCCCTGAGATTCAGAGCAGTGAAGGACGTTAACCAAAGCCACACAGCTAGAAAGTGGCAGAGGCAGGCTTCAATCCTAGGACCTCTGATTCCCAATCCCTTGTCTCGGCCACTGTGCCCCACCTCCCATCGATGGCAAAATCAGAGCTCTTCCATCTCCCTAGTCAGCTGGCCTGAAGTTGCTGGAAGTTTTTTCTTTTCTTTCTTTTATCCTCACCCCCACCCCAGCCTCTTTAGAATTTGTAGCTATGTATTTTTAATACTGTCAATAAAATGACTTCCTCAGGACCCAGAGGAGCAATAAGGGGCTTGTTAACAAAGTGTGAAAGCAATGGGCCAGCAAAGGTTAACCACATGGCTGGCCCTAATGACCTCTGCAGCCGGAGCTGATGCCCTCCGCTCCTTGTAAAGACTCATCACGTGCACAATTTCCTGTCTGTGGTCGCCTTTATGGGCCAGAAGAAAAGCTGGCCTGCTTGTGAATAGAAAGCTCCCGGCAGGGGAGGAGGTTATTATTTTTAAGCTGATCGAAACACCTGGGTTTCCCACTGGACCCTATTAAGCATCCGCCATTATGTCTAAATATTTCAATCATCCTTGCAGACGGGCGGCTGAGCCGATGGGTGAATACGTTAGTGGGAAAGCACAGGCTACACCAGGGCTGAGAATGGAAAGGGCCATTCCAGGCTGTGAGCAGAGCCCAAGGGGTGGGCCAAGCAGGTGGAGAGGGGCCCAGGGTCAGAGGTTCTGGAGGGGGGTCAACTGGTCCATCCCCCCTTATCTGCATCCCACAGCCCATGCCAAGCGAGACCACCCTGCAACCCAGCCAGCCAGGGTGGGTTCTGTTATTTTCTAAGACCTCTGAAGGAAGAGATTCCTTCGCCTCTCTTGGTAATGTTGGTATTTCTCCCTCCAACTGTCCTTAAGTTATGTTGTATTTATTTTCCATCTATTTTTATTTGTTTTTCTGTGCACTTGCTGTTTCTTGCAAATATTGCAATCTCCTAGAGGCCAGTGATTATTTCTTTTCTGTGTCTTTATATCCACCATGCCTGGTGCATGGTGGTTGTTTAATAAATGCTTATTGATTGTAATTTCTGCTTATTCTTGCTGTTCAGGAATTCTTTATTCCCCTGCTTGAAGGTCAAGTTCAGCCGTGGTTCAATTCAATGCAATAAGAATTTTTTAAGGCTCTATGCTAGCTGCCAGTGAGACAAAGACAAAAATGAGTCCCTGCCCTCAGGGAGCTTGCATTCTTCATAGGAAACTACCTGCACATGAAAGAGAGGCTGAGTGCAAATGGTGCTCCATTTAGAGTCCGAGGATAATAAATTTGGAAAGGACTCCTGCTGGCATCTCAATAGAAGCATTTAGAGATTGCTTTAAGGTTTGCAAAGAACTTTATATGCATTTTATTTTCTGATCTTCAAAATAACCCTGTAAGACAAGTGCTGTTATTATCATCCTCATTTTGCAGATGAGGAAACTGAGGCTGAAAGAGCTAGAATGACTTGCCCATGGGACCCAGAGCTAAGTAAGAGTCCGAGACAAGATTCAAACTCGGGTCTTCCTGACCCCAAGTGCAGCACTTTCTGCACTGGGCTGCCTAATAGAACAACCTTTCATTCGTAAACAGAGGTGAATATCATTATTGCCCAAGATCCTATGTGTGAGGTTGGGGCAGGAGTTCGTGTCCAGGTCCTCCTCCTGCACATCCATTGCATCAGGCTGCAGAAGACCTCGGTTCCAATCCCAGCTCTGCCCACGTGTGGCCCTGGGCAAGTCACCGAGCTTCTCCAGAACTCAGTTCCTCCTTTTGTAAAATAAGGGAATTACACCGGATGACTTTTGAGGTTCTTTCCAACTCTGATCCTAACTAAGTAAACTAAATGCACCCTCTCCTCACCTTTCCCTCTTGCAATCACTGATTTCTTCCAAGCCTTAGCTCAAATGCCACCTTCTAATGAAAGCTCCATTGATCCCCACAGCTGCTAGTGTGCTCCAGCCCAAACCTAGCTTGTGTGCATAGATTCTGCCTCTACTCATACACATTCGTGTTGTATCTTCCATGAGAACGCACACTCCTTTTAAAGTTTTATTTGGGGGCAGCGAGGTGGCGCAGTGGATAGAGCTCTGATCTTGGAGTCAGGAGGACCTGAGTTCAAATCTAGCCTCAGACACTTGACACTTACTAGCTGTGTGATCCTGGGCAAATCTCTTCTCTGTGCCTCAGTTTGCCGTTATGTGAAATAGGAGTGATGATGCTGGCTCTTCTGTACCCATATGAGTGAGGTGACATATAAAGGACAGCTTTGAAGAGACCAGCTGCTTCTTTGAATCCATGGATCAGGATGTCTCTAAGGGAGGCATGACCAGTGAGGCTCAGATCTGCTGATCTAGCCAGCCTTGGGATGGAGGAGTCTATCCTGCCTCTAAGACCCTTCTGGGCAGCTACCTGACTTCTGTGGCTGTTAGAACAATTCTGGAATGGCCAACTAGGAATGCTGTCCTTGGCACAATTGGGAGACAGCCAAAGCCTGTTTTCAGTGCTTTCTTTTCCTTTGTTTACCTCTATACTTATATACTCTTTCCCTGCTTCCCCCATATTCAGGTGCTTTACTAGAGTTTTCTATGACCAGGGCTTGCCTCTTCCCAGAATGAGAAGGTCTGCCACTGGACCATGATATAGGCAATTCAGGGCTCATTGTTTCTATGTCCCAGATTATGCCCCTGTGAAAAGAAACTTACCTCTCCTGACCAAGTTCCTTTCTTAATTCAGTATCTGCTAAAGTGCCAACCATCTAAACCAATCAACAAGTGTATATTAAGTGCTTACTGTGTGCCAGGCACTGTGCTGAGTAAGCCCTGAGCGTACAAAGAAAGGCAAAATCTTAACACCTACCCTGGTGGTGCACTTGTTAAATGTTTAACAACCTGGGGCTCTGAAAAAAGTGTGCTTAATACATTTTATGCGTCATCTGCATTATTAAGATTTTTTACATCACACCCTCAAGTCTGGGCAATCAACAAAACAATCCATCAAGTTTTGATTTATAATGTTTGCTGATTTGTGAGGTATAAACACTCACACTGAAAATTTAACAACTGGTTCTTACCAGTTCATGGAGCCGGCAGTCTAGTGAGGGGAAGACAACTTCCAGAACACATATATATCAGAATATCTATATATATCACAGGAGATATATATATATATATATATATATATATATATATATATATATATATATATATACACATACACACATACATACATGTTAGGATACATACATATCAAGATACATTTATATTAGGATACATGTATATATCTGGATACAACTATATAGCAGGATAGATACATGTCAGGATACGCACACAAATATCTCAGGACATACACATATTGGGATACATGCATATATTAGGATACATGTATATATCTAGATACAAGTATATAGCAGGATTGATACATGTCAGGACACATGTATATATGAGCATACTCACACACATATATCTCAGCATATACACTTATTGGGATACATGTGTATATTAGGATACATGTATATATCTGGATACAAGTATATAGCAGCAAAGATACATGTATATATGAGAATACATGTCTATATCTGGAAACAAATATATAACAGGATACTTATCAAGATACATATATATCAAAATACATATTTGCCTACATATTTATATGTAGGTGTGCGTATATGTGTGTGTGTGTGTGTGTGTGTGTGTGTGTGTGTGTGTGTGTGTGTATAATCAAGTGAGAACATAACCAGATTGCTCACTAGATAGGAAATAGAACTGGACAGCTCCACACCCATGGTAGACAGGAAGTCTATTCTGATTGAGTGAAGGAGTCTGAATCACCCTGTGAATCCTGTAGGAAACCAGGGAGCTAGTTCAGAATCCAGGAGTTTGTGAGTACTGGCATCAGAGTGGAGAAAACATTCCAGCTAAATCCCAATGAGGGCATTGGTTGGGGGACAGGCAGGCCTTAGCCTTGGTTTTCTCCCAACTCATGGGAGAGGAGGATCCTGTGAGCTTCAAAATGTTGGGAGGATGTTGGCCTTTCCTTCTTCCCATCAGTGCCCTAGCAGTGTCACCAGAGCATCTAACTTGATTATCTTCCTTGAGAACCAAAGACAGACTCGACTATAAACAGCCCAGCAAAAGAGCTATGGCTTCCATAAGGAACAGCTTAAGGACTCCAGCAAAAGGGTTTCCAGAAGCCAGAAGCTGGGAACTAGCCCCCTGTAGTATAATAGCATCTCCCTCTCAGGGTTGTTGTGAGGGTCAAATGAGATGACGTTCATAAAACTTCTTAAAAACTTTAGAGTGTTATGTGAATGCAAGTTAGTATTACTAAAAAGAAGAAGAGGAGAAAGTCTACATACTATGGGCCAGTAGGCTGGACTTTGATTCTTGGGAAAACTCTAGACTGGATCATGAAAGAGTTGGTTGACAACATTTAGAAAATGAAATATCATTACAAAGACCTGGTGTGGCATCTTCAAGAACAGGTCATGCCAAACTCGGCTTACATCCGTCCAATCAACCTTTAAAGCCTATGTTTACTTACCTCACGTATTCCATTGCCAGATTTCATCTCTTCTTCACAGCATCACTCACATTCATCCCCTTTTCTCCCCTGAACACAGCTTTTGTCTGAGTACAGGCTCCTGTCTCCTCTCTCCTGGCCTATTGGACTAGCCTTTTAATGGGGGGGAAGGAAGGAGGATAGTCTTTCTGCATTGTGTCTCATCCCTCTCCAAATCATCCTCCAAACAGCTGCCAAAGTGGTTTTCTAGATCATAGGTCTCATTGTCACTTCTCCTACTCACAAAACTGCCGTGACTCCCTATTACCTCTAGGAAAAAGTATGAACTCCTCTGGATGTCACTGAAAGTTCTTCATAACCTGCCCCCAACTGACCACATCAGCTTGATTACACAAGGCTTTGCATTGACTGCCCCCTGACCTACAATTACATCTGCCTTTCAGAATCCTTAGTTTTCTTCTAGGCTGAGCATGAAGCCTTTCCTGGTCCTCTCAGCTATCAGTGTCTTCCTTCCCAAATTATCTTGTCTCTGGTTTTTAATTTATCTATTTATACACATGTTGTCTCTGCTGGTATATTATATGGTCTTCAAGGGCAGGGACTATTCAATGCTTATCTTTGTACCACCAATTCCTAGCACACAGTAAGTGCTTAATAGATGCTTGCTGCTTGGTTTGATAGGGTTCTTACACTGATAGGCCAGGATGATGTTGTAGGTTTAGTCCATAATGAAGTCTTTTTAAAAACATTCCATACTGTTCTTGTGGAAAAGATGGGGAGATGTGGACTCAGATAGTCATAGAATTTGATGGGTTCAGAGCTGGTTAAATAACTGGATCCAAAGAGTAATTGTTAAAAGCTCAAAGTTAACAGGAGGTTTTCAGTGGAGTGCCTCAGGGCTCTATGCTTGGCTTTGTTACTTCTTAACATTTTTTTATCAGTGATTTGCATAACAACATCGATGTCGTGTCCATCAGAGGTATCAAATACACAGCCTAGCCGCACACATGGTCTGCCATGTGATGGAAAGATTAGACTTGTTCTGTTTGGCCCTAGAAAGCTGAGCCAAAAGCAATGGGCGGCAATGGGGAAAATTTAGGGTTGATGTTTGGGGGAATATGAAGAAAAAACTTCACAACGTGTAGTACTGTCCCAAAGTGGAAGGTGCTACCCCTAGAGGTAGTGAGTTCCCCCTCCTTGGAATTCTTCAAGTAGAGACTGAATGACCACTTGACATGTATATTGTAGTGGGGATTCCTTTCAGATACAGGATGAACTTGATGGCTGCTAAGACCCTGAGGATTCTTTGATCTGCAAAGGGCCACAGTACGGTCAATCACGCTTCCATTATTGGACATCTAGGTTGCTTCTAGTTTTTTTTGCACTTACACAAATTGCTGCTGTGAACATCTCAGGCTGGGTAGCCCTTTTTAATTTTAATTTTTGCTAACACTCTCAAAGTATGTTCCCAACAATGGAATTATTGGTTTGGTGGATATTATTATTATTTTTTCAACTTTTCCTGAGTGCTTCCAGATTGCTATATAAGTTTTCAATTCCACAAGAAATGAATGCATGTGCCTGTTTCTTTCCAGCCCTGCCAGCATTGGGTTTCATTGTTTTTAATTCTTTTTGTCAATTTGATCTGAAGTGATTATTAGCAAAGTTGGGCATAACTTTGGGGGATTATAATAATTTGATTATGCCCCTGTGAAAACTGAATGTTTTGGGTCATTATCTTGGCACCTTCCCAATAACAGAAAAAAAAATTGGTTTATGTTTTTTGGTAGAGAGTCACAGATAGGCTAACAGGTCTGTTACAGAGTGTGACTTAGAAACTTGAAGATTTCATGAAAACTACAGATTTCCATTAAAACATGACTCATTATTACATGGATTTGGATGGTTTCTGAGCTTATACATATCCCCTAGACTGTGACTACTTAGCAGATGATGAGACTAATATCAACCTTTATTGGTTCGTAATTATCCCATAAGTCTGCTAAGCTGTCTGTAAAGGACTTTTCTCAGGGCTAATGCCAGGGGTGGGGAACCTGCAGCCTTGAGGCTACATGACGCCTTCCAGGTCCTCAAGTAAGGTCTTTTTGACTGAATCCAAACAAATTTGTTCTGTGAAGTTGGGATTCAGTCAAAGGGCTTCACGTGAGGACCTAGAGGGCCTCATGTAGCCTCAAGTCTGCAGTTCCCTACCCTTGGGTCATAATAAAAATCATGAAATAGGCAAAATAGATTTTCAGAGGTATGGATTCTTTTAAGGACACCCATTTCCCCTCGAGCATCCCTTATCTTAGCATCTCATTGCCCTTTCTGATGCTTCAGGGCACCCAGTGCTTTCCCCAGACATGCCAAAAAAATGGACATCTGTGGAATCTGAGTCCTCGTTTTACAGAGGAGGAAACCGAGACCTAAGAAAGGAAAGCTCAAAGTTATACAACCAGTCAGTGGCAGAGTCTAGATTAGAACAGTTAATTCCTCTTATTTTTGAGTAGGCTTATAAAATTCTGGTTTAGAGTCCAACAGCAAAATTTCATTACAGAAATGTTTTCAATGGCCCTCAACTTGTAGTCTTATTTTTGAGGAAGATTGCCTTAAATCTCCTAGCACTTTTGCCTAGAGATTTACAAATACTTAGGATGTTTATAGTGGGTAACACATGAGGAAGGCAAGTCATCTGTCTGGACCAGGAAAGGCTTCCTGGAGGAGGTGGTGCTTAAAGAAGCCAAGAATCCTGAGAAACAGAGTTGAAGAGGGAAAGCATCATAGGCACAGGGTCAAAAATAGAAATTCTAGTGCATTAGGAGATGGAAGGGACATTAGAGGTCATCTAGTCCAATGCCCTAATTTTATAGATAAGGAAACTGATCTTGGGGTTCACACTCAGGAACTCTAACTCCCAAACCAGAGTGCTTTCCTCTGGGCACCACTGAAATCATAGAACCTCAGTGAATCAAGAAGGGAGGGACTTTACATATCATCTTAGTGCACTCTGCTGCATTCTAAGAAATGGTGAAACTGAGTCCCAAGGAGGTAAAAGGGCTTGTCTAAGGTTATGTAATGAGTTAGTAACAGATATTTGATTAGAAGCCAGGCCTTCTCAATTCCAGTCTTGTGTTCTTTCAGCTTATACCCTACCTGTTCTCTCACAAGTGTTGGAAAAATCCAGCTAGATAGTGCCAAGAGTAAAGTCAGGAAGATTCATAGCTGTGAATTCAAATCTGATCTCAGACACTTACTAGCTGTGTGGCCCTGGGCAAGTCACTTCACCCTGTTTGCCTCAGTTTCCTCAACTGTAAAATGATCTGGAGAAGGAAATGGCAAACCACTCCAGTATCTTTGCCATGGAAACTCCAAATGGGGTCATGGAGAGTCTCAGACATGGCTGAAAAAAAGGACTGATCAACAAATAAACACATCAGAGGTAAGCTCTTCTTGGACCTTTCACAGTGAAGGAGATGGGTGAGGTTTGGGTGGAAGCATAGCCCTAAGATCTTCTGCTGGGCAAGATCTCTGCTCTCTGAACTAATCATTTTCAACTACCCTGGAGATGGATATTGAAATTCTTATCTTCCTTCCAGGCTTGGCTTAGGAGGCAGGATGATAGAAGAGAAAGAAAACTGGCTGTGAGTTGAAGACTTTCATAAGTCCAGATCTCCCCCCTGGCAAATGCATGACCTTTAGCTACCTCCTTGGGCTTCTTTCTCCTCTTCATTAACATGAGAAGACTGGACTAGAATGCCTCTGAGTGATCTCCTATCCTGAGTTCTAGATCTATGATCTAAGATGTTCTTTCCTCTCTGAAGAATTCTCTCTCTCTCCCTCTGCCTCCTCCCTAAAGATATTCCCTCTATCCTTGACTTTTTCCTAGGACACATATTTCAGATCTCTCCTTTGCCCCCTCACACCACTCTGTATCATACTTTGTGTATGTGGTGTGTCACCAGGAAGAATGCAAGCCCCAGGAGGGCAGGAACTTTTCTCTTTCCCTTTTTGTCTCTGATGACTTCAGGATATACAGCTCTTCACAAAATGACTTGGATCTTTCAGGACTGCATTCATTCTTCCTGGCATTCCTCCCTAGCCAGCCTGTTTGCTGTTTCTGGTGCCCCTCCTTTCATCTCCTATCTCCCGGCCTTTGCATACATTGTGGCCTATCTCTGCAATGTACTCCCTACTCCTCTCTGCCTTTTAGAATCCCTGGCTCCTTTCTAGTGGCATCTATAGCAGTAAGGCTAACAGATTGAGAGCTGAAAGGCGCCTAAGGGGCCACCTAGATCCAACCCCTCATTCTGCATATAAGAAGAAGATGATCTAGATAGTTTGGAGATTTGCTCAAGGTCAAGTTGTTAGTACTTTCTCTCTCTAAAATAACTTTGCTTGTTGTTCAGTTGTTTCAATCGTGTCCAACTTGTTGTGACCTTATTTTGTGGTTTTCTTGGCAGAGGTATTGGAATAGTTTGCATTTTCTCTTCCAGCTCATTTTACAGATGAGGAAACTGAGGCAAACCAGGTTAAGTGACTTGCCCAAGGTCACACAGCTAGTAAGTGTCTGAGGCCAGATTTGAACTCAGTTCCTCCTGATTCCAAGTCCAGGGCTCTAACTGCTATGCCACCTTGCTGCTCCAACTTTGTTTATATTTTGTATTTAATTATTCATTCACATAGATGCAGTGTGGCATAACGGATAGAGAAGTAGCCTAGAAGTTTAGAAAGCCTGGATTCAAGTCAGACTTCTGACACATCCTGGCTGTGTGACCCTGGATGAGTCATTTAATACCTCTATGCTCTAGGTAACTCTCTGACCTGCTTTGGGACAGTAGACTCTTTAACCTTCATCCCATGCCCTTGAAATTACAGATCTATTCCTTCTTCCCATCTCTGTATGTGCTATTTCCCTTAGTAGAGTGTAACCTCCATGAGGGCAGGGAGTACAAATTTAATTATTTTTTTTCTTTGTGTGCCCATCGTATAGGAATGTGTCTGGCACACAGCAGTCACTTAATAAATATTTGTGGAATTACATTGAATGAATAGTGACTAAACAAAATGCCTGAGCCTGGGGGAAGATAGAATCTCACTTTCCCATTCTTACAGATTGTTTTTACTCAAAAGCTGCCCTGCCTTGGAACAGACACCAATGCCTCCATATTCCAAACCACGCTTGGGCTTGAATTAGTCACTGGAAATCTAAAATGTGGGCAGGCATCAAGCTTTGTTGTCCCCCTGATGAAATCTTGCCTCCCTTCATGTGAGACAGTTCTACTTTCAGGCCCAATGAGTCAGATCCGTGTTGATTCTCATGCCTCATTCATATGCAAATATTGGCTTTTCTTGTTTCTTGTAAATAGTGTTTTTATTAACCCAGGAGAGCCAGGCTCAGAGAAGTCCCAGTAAAAGTCTATAGGTTTGATTTGCATTTTGCTAGACAAGGCTCACCTCCTTTTAGGCATCTCTTTGGGGGACCTGGCCTGGTTCCCTCACTTCAACTTCTGAAATCCTTTTTTGTTGATTGGTAGAATTGTTTGACTCAGAGGAAAGTGTTACTGAGAATCAAAAGAAACAGATTTTACAAATTGCTGCCCATTTCAGTTGCAAAGGTCCCTTCTCTGCCTAATATGGCCCTTTTAGATTTGCAAAGCATCCTTCCAGTGGAGCTTTTCAACTGCCCTTTGAGCTAGCCATGATTGATCTCCCTTTGACAGATGAGGAAACTGAGGCTCAAACACCATGTGACTTGCCCAGGTTCACAGAGATGGTAAGTACTAGAAGAGGATTTGAACCCAGGTTCCCTCCCACCCAAGTCTAGCATTGTTTCTACTATGCTCAGTCACCTCCAGGGTTTTTGTTTTTTTGTTTTAGTAGGAAGGCCAGCCCTGCATCATGTGATGGTTCATCTGGGCTGGCATGGGGCTCTGGCCCACAACAGCCAGGACCTACCTCTAGGAAGTGTGTACCCTTCATCCCTTCCACAGATGGAAGCTGTGAGCACAGAGAACTGTGGATTTATGTTCCTTGGAGGAATGTCTGCAAAAGAAGGTTGCCTGGGAGGGCCTAGAACAATGAGAATCTTTCATCCTTGAATTACAGCGTCACAAAGTAAGAAAGGTCGTTCAAGGCAGTGCAGCCAAGTGGAAAGAGCTCAGGACTTGGGTTAGAGGATCAGGGTTCCAATCCTAGCCCTATCACTTACTACCTGGGTGACTTTGGGTAAGTCATACCTTCTGTAGGCCTTAGTTTCTTTCCTTGTAAAATGAGAGGGTGGCCTAAGGTCACTTCCTATGATCTATCAAGACCAATCCTTACCTGGACAGAGATTTCCTAGGGCAAATGGCCACCCAGGCTTTGCTTGAAGACCCTGGAGGGAGAAGAAGCCCATTCCATCCCTTTCCCTAATTACCCAAAGATATGGAGTCTCAAAGCCTTCTTAATATGACTCACATTTCTAGAACCCTTTACAGTTTGTAAAGCACTTTATAAACCTTATCCCATTTTGATCCTCACAAAACACCTGTCAAATAGGTGCTATTATTATCCCCAGATACAGGAAAACAAAACAACCCATTTTACGGATGAGGAAACTGACTCTCAGAGAATGAAATATCTTGCTTGGGGTCAAACATCCAGGAAGCATGGGAAGCTGGATTCCCACTCAGCTTTTTTTGAGGAAAGGAAGAGGTAGCACGGTACTGGGGAAGCTAGGTAGCACACTAGTGCACCTGGAGTCAGAAAGACTTGGGTTTGAATTCTGCCTTTGACACTTATTAGCTATGTGACCCTAGGCAAGTCACTTAATCTCTCTGTTTCTCAGTTTCCTCATCTGAAAAATGAGAATAATGATAACACCTACCTGTGCTTTGAAATTAATTACTTAAAGCAATATATGAATGTTAGTGGTGATGATGATGGAATAGAAAATAAAGATCCAATCTCTGACACATACTGGCCCTGTGAGACTAGCCAAAACACTCAGTCTCTCAGAACTTTAGGCAACTCTGTTGTTCAATCATGTCCAGCTCTCTGTGACACCATTTGTTTTTGTTTTGTTTTATTTTGTTTTTGGCAGA
This sequence comes from Phascolarctos cinereus, assembly GCF_003287225.1. Classification (NCBI taxonomy): domain Eukaryota; kingdom Metazoa; phylum Chordata; class Mammalia; order Diprotodontia; family Phascolarctidae; genus Phascolarctos; species Phascolarctos cinereus. The sequence continues at coordinate 43,199,096 of NW_027556180.1, read as the reverse complement.
GATACTAGTCATTTGCCATTTCCTTCTTCAGCTCATTTTACAGATGAAGAAACTGAGGCAAACAGGGTTCATGACTTGCCTAGGGTCATACAGCTAGGAAGTATCTGAGGCCATATTTGAACTCAGGTCTTCCTGACCCCAGATCCTATGTTCTATCCAGTGTGCCACCTAGCTGATCCCAGGTAACTCTCTAAGACTGTATAAATTGCAGAGAAAGCACTGATCTGCTTTCGAAGAGGGGCTTTTCTCACCTGAGAGTGCCCTGTGTCAATGAAATCACCTCTCTGGTCTCTACCTTTTCCCATGACCAAGTCCAGGGCTCTGCCAGCTATGAATGCCTGCCCTTAGTACATGTCAGCACCTATATGAATGGATAGTTCACAGAAACAGAGATTTGGAGCTGGTAGGAACTTTAGAGTCAACATAATCCAATCATTTCATTTTCTATCTGAGGAATCTCAGGTCCAGAGAGGTTTCATAATTTGCCTAAGATCACACAGGTAGCAAGTTACAGATTTGAACTCAGATTCTTTGACTCCAAATCCCAGCCTTAAGCCCACTGGGAAGGCCCAGAGCCCCATGGCTTCTCTCTCCCAGGGTCTGCTGGCTCTGATGAAAACTCCAACTTGTCCCAGGAACAAGAAAGAGCTGGGGTTGGTCAATTACCAGCCCTCAGAACTCCCTTCAGACTAAAGTGATCCTGCAAACACCTAATTAAAAAAACTGCTGGTCTCTCTGGAGCCCCTAATTAAAGATCCTCAGCACCCCTCCCCTTTCTCAGGGCTGGGAAGGGAGGGGAGCAGCTCCTTTAATTGCAACCCTGTTGGGCGGCTTGGGGCAGATGCAGATGGTGGGGGTTGGGGTGGGGGGTACTGGGGCCCATTTGTTGGGCCAGGGCCTCATTGCTATTCTCAGAATGTCGAGCCGGGCTTATGCTCCTCCACGGGACTTAGAAGCCTGCAACAGTAAAAGAGTCTTTTCTTCTACTCTCCTCCCTCCCTCCCCATCCCATTCCCTCTCCACTCTCCCCCCCCCCCACCATGGACATTGAAACATTGCCAGTATCAGATCCCACCCTGTCTGCTGCAACTGCATAGAGATGAAGTCATTCCCCCTCTCTCCTCTCTCCCGGCCCCCTTTTCCCTTCTCCTTCTCCTCCCATCCCACTCCCTCTCTCCTACCCCAAGGTCTCCCCTTATTTCCTACCTCCCTACCACCCCCACCCCTCAGCCCTCCGATCCTGGCTTCCCTGGCTGGAGAAACCTCCTCCTATTGCTTCTGACAAGCCCACTTAGAGGTGGGGGGGGGCTTTCCCCTTGCCCTCTCCCTCTTCTGATGGCCTCCATGGGGATGGGAGGGAGGTGAAGAGGCCAGAGGGGGGCCCTGTTTGCATCTCGAGGTGGAAACAGTCTTAGAGCCAGCAGGTGCACAGCCCCCCAGCAGCTGCTGGCTGGTCACAAGCTGCAGCCGCTGGCTTCGCCCTCCAAGCCAAGAGCACTTCATGTAATCCTCTCATGCAATTCACACTGTAATTGCTCAGATTCCCCACTGCTCAGGACTCATTTTATTATTATTATTATTTTTTCTTCTCCCACTGATAACAAGATCTTCTGCAAACAGGGATGGGGACCTGGTTCTATTAATTAGTTTTTCTCTAAGATGGGCAGCTTGGGCAGAAGAAGGGAATTTTTTTGTCTTCCTCTCTTCAGCCCCCCTCCCCTACCCCCTGGAAGGCCACTCAGAAAGTCACACATGTGGAACTTTGGAGCTTTTTATTGCCTTGGTAGCCGCCTCCTGAGTCCTCTTCTTGAGAAGAAGGCTGGTGCTCAGGGAGGGGCTAGCAAGCCCCAGTATTTTCTAGAACCTCAGTATCTTGTACTTACTTTCCACACGTATCAGCCATCATCAATTTCCAGTCCTATTACCAGTTCCTTTTCTCCATCCTCCCCTTTTGCCCCCATAAATACCTTATAGAATGCTAAAGAATCATTCCTGCCACCTCTGAGAACCGGAGCATGGTGGAAGGAATCTGGTTATTTTGTGTTCTTCACGGATGCCACAAGGAAATGACCAGCAGCATTTATGGAGAGAACTTCTCTGTGTTCATTGATTTCAAGCAGTATGTGCTGTAGTTCTTAGCACAAAGTCCAAATCAGGCTTTTTGATTTATTTGTCCCTCTTTTCAAGTTAACCTTTCTTAGGCTATCTGTTTCCCAATAGAATGTATCCTCTTTGAAAGGTCTTAAAAAGAAGTACAAATAATAATATTTATATTTCACTTATCTAAGAACACTCTATGGTCTGTGAAGTGTTTTACATACACATAACAGCCCTGTTGAGTATACAGGAAACAACATCTGCAAAGTAGTATCTCTACTTTCAGCTGAGGAAACTGAGGCTCAGAGAAGTCAGAAGATCATGGATTTAGAGGTAGGGTGAACTCTAGAAGTCGTATAATCCAACTCTCTCATTTTACAGGTGAGGAAACTGCTCAGAGTTTAAGTGACTAACCCAAGGTCACATAGCTAGTCAGTGTCTGAGACAGGAAGCAAACCTAGACTTACTCTGTAATTCTTAGGAGACAGTCTTGTGGAAAGGAGGTGACAGTGAGGATTAACAACTTGCTATGTACCTGTGTAGTAATAATAATAATAATATTAAAAATAGATGTTTACATAGTATTTTGAAGTTGGCAAAACACCGCATCTTTTTTGAGCTAAAACAACTCTCAGAAGCAAGCAGTGAAGGTATCATGATGTGCATTTTACAGATGAGGAAACTGAAACTGAGGTTAAGTGACTTAGCATCGAACAGCTATTGCCATAGCCTGTATCCACTATACCATACTGCCTCTTGACAATTTTATACGGGGCTGCACTGCTGGGTTGTCCACTTGGACTGAACCCACCAGACAGGTCAGACAAGTGATGAGTTCTGTTGAGCAACTGCTTGTATGATTTTTTTCTTCTTCCTAAGGAATGGAGGATCTGTTTGCTTGAGGCTACTACTAATATGGAGGTAGAGGCTGGATCTTGTTTGTAAATTACACAGAAGTATAGGTGGACAGGAATAACTCACTCCTCTGAAAACAGTCCAACCATGCCTAGGTCAGAGAATTCTGTTGGATTATTAGGACCAAGTCGGGGAAACTTGGTGAGTGGCTGCTTCAAATTCATTGAATATTCATGGGCTCACCCTTTTGCTACCAACACCACTTCCCGAAGCTTTCTAAATGAGTTTATTCTTGATTCTTCAAGAGTTAGTATGTTTGTATGTATGTTGTGTACATGCATACATACATACACATACAACACACACTATATATATAAATAATCTTTATATATGTGTGTGTGTATATATATATATAAAATATATACACACTATATATAAATAGTATTTATGTATATGTGTGTGTGTATATATTTTATATATATATACACACACTATATATATAAATAATCTTTATATATGTGTGTGTGTATATATATAAAATATATACACACTATATATAAATAGTATTTATGTATATGTGTGTGTGTATATATTTTATATATATATACACACACTATATATATAAATAATCTTTATATATGTGTGTGTGTATATATATATAAAATATATACACACTATATATAAATAGTATTTATGTATATGTGTGTGTGTATATATATAAATATATATATGTATATTTATATATATATATAAAATATAAGTAGTATTTCTCTGATTCAGGAAGCTTTATTCAATACTACCCATTTTTTCGAAGGAGAGAAACAAGCATTTATTAAGCTTCTACTATGTACTCAACATGGTGCTTTAGTGCTTTACAATATTGTCTCAATTGATCCTGACAACAATCCTAAGAAGTAGTTGCTATTATTATCCCCATTTCATATTTGAGGAAACTAAGGCGCACAGTGCTTAAATGACTAGCCCAGTGTTTTAGAGCTAAGAGGTTCCTAGGCCTTGATTTAAACTCAAGAGGGACACCCATTTTAAAAGATGACATCAAGGAATCAAGGCCAGGCATCAGAAGAAGGTGGCAGGAATGGTCTGGCTTTGTGAGGCTGGACAGAATCAGCTAACAGTAGTAGTTAGAGCTGATGGCAGGAAGTCTATGGGAAGCAATTACTGGTGATGTAATTACTAACTAGGACTTTTGGATCAAGCAATAACTCCATATGAAAACTTCTTTTCTGTAGTGTGTTAGGTTCTCTGGGAGATATAGGAGCATAAAAACATTCCTCTCTTTAAGGAGTTTTCTACATAATTGGGAAAACAAAAATTACTATGATTTAATTCTTAGAGAACATAGGATCACAGATTTAGAGCTCATAGGTCATTTAATCCAACTAACTAATTTTTTACAGATAAGAAATAAAAGGTCTAGAGAGGACAAATAAATTCTAAACTCTGCGGTACCATATAGAGTAGAAATAATAATAATAATAGCAACAACAATAACAATAACAATAACTACATTCCCACGGCCTTTTGGCTTCTTCCACTAGTCCTGAAACTAAGTTTTAATTACCCTAGTTTCAGAGATGAGGGCCACTTTTAAGTGACTTGCCCGGGGTCACACAGCTAGTAAATGTCAAGTGTTTGGTCTGAGGCCGGGATTTGAACTCAGGTTATCTTGACTTCAGGGCCAGTGCTCTATCCACTGTGTCACCTAGCTGCCCCTGATAGGGGCTACATTAATTGGCAGAGGGAGCTCTACTGATGCAGGTCAGCAATGAGAGATTAAATGGTTTTCTTGGAGTTACCCTTAGAATACCCTTAGCCTGTGTTAGAAGCAAGATTTAAACCCCGATCTTCCATGCTTCAAGGTCAGCTCAGTATCTACTGTTGTCCTGCTTCCCTGATTTTTACCACTGAAAAAACTGAACCTGAGATAGGGTGAAGTGAAAGTAGCCCATGATCATGGTTGGTAAGTGTCAGATGCAGGGTTTGTACCCGAGACACTGCTGTGATCTTTCTATTACAACGTACTGAGTTAAGCTTTAAAGAACAGATAGTAGTATTATAAATTCATGGATTCATAGGATTGTCGGCTTAGAACTAGAAGGGACATTAGAAGCCATCTTGTCGAACCCTCTTACTTTAGAGAAGAGAAGACTGAGGCTGAGCGTGGTAAAGTGGTCACACTGGGATTTGCATAAGTTGAGGGGAAGAGATAGCTCTTCCAGGCAGAGGGAACAATAGAATTTAAGAGAAAGTCTGGTGAATGCTATGATTGGGACAAAGAATGGATTCTGAATAGAAAATAAAGTCAGATAAAGCCATGATCGGCCAGGCCAAAATTCATGGAGTTGATCAGAGATTAGAGCTAAATGGACTTCAGAGCCCATCAGGCTTAACCCTCTCATTGTACAGATGAGGAACTGAGGTACAGAGAGGTTAAAGGACTTGTCCATTGAACTCAGGGCTTCTGGAATCCACACTGGGGGCTCCATCTGATTGTTCCAATGTTGTAGGCCGGTAGGCATTTTGGCTCTTAAGCAAGGGAATCCTTGGGAAGATCAGTCTGGCAGTAGGAGGTGAGGAGGGCATGTGCCAGGGCTTTGGCAATTGGAGAGAAAAGGGTTAATTCAAGAGATATTGCAAAGAGGGATATGGTGACTTATTGGCCAGAGGCTCAAATGAGATAATGAAATGCTTTCACTCTTCTCCTCCAATGGCTGACCTCCCTGGCTTCCTTTAAGTCCTAACTAAAATTTTACCTTCTATAGGAAGCTTTTTCTTACCCCTCTTTATTCTAAGACTTCTCTCTTAAATACTTCCTATTTATCTTGTATATGGCTTGCTTTGTATGCATTTGTTTGTATGTTGTGTCCCCCATTAGATTATAAGCTCCTTGAGGGTAGGGACTGTCTTTTGCCTCTTTTTGTATCCCCAGTGCTTAGTACAGTGCCTGGCACATAATAGGGGCTTAATAAATGTTTGTTGAATTGAATTGAATATGGAAAACCTTTAATTGTGTTAAAGTACTGCTATATAAATGCTAGCTATGATTAGTTATTAGAAGGTTTGAGGGAGAGGATAAAAAGAAAATCAAGTTTTCCAGACCAGGAAGGTGGAATAATGGTGGTACCACTGGTAGGTGGAGAGGGAGAGTTGAGGAAGGGAGCCAATCTGAGGCTCAGGAGAGAAAATGAAGTTGCTTGGGACATGGTTGAATTTGAAACGTCAGCTCCTGAGCTCCAGAAGTTCTGCAAGCAGCTGGGATCCAGCATTGGGAGACACAGATCTAAGTGCTCCTCTGTTCACTTCCTCCTAGTCTTCTCTTGAATCATCCAGTAATTCCACGGACCTTGATCAATCACCATTTCTATTCTGCATTTTGAAAATGAGGATAACAAATACTTGTGAAGCTTACTCACAGGACTGTTGTGAAGAAAAGCATTTTCCAATGTGAAGAGCATTGCATATAAAGCCATAGCAAAATTCCCTAAGTCCTTTTGATTAGTGTTTATAATTGCTGCCTCCCAAGACCCAATGAATTAATATATATCAAAGTACTCTACAAACCTAAAAGAACCATATTAATGTTGGTTAATGTTGCCATCATTACTATAACATTTAAGTGAACCATAATGATGGATGGAGGGGTCATAGGGCATTCTGGTTAATAGATTTAATTTTCTGGTTACCTGAGGAGGTTACTCATATCCTTTTTAAACATACAACCAGTCTGCTATTGCATCCTGGGCCATCAACAATTGTCTTGACCTTTGTCTTGTCACTGGACTCTGATGACTCTGGAAGAGAGAGTGAGGTTGACAACTCTGTGAAGCTCTGCCTCATTCAAATCTAATTCATTAGCAAGTTGTGACATCACCCTCCTGAAGTCATTGGTCTTCTTCAAGAACAAAGGACAAAGAAGAAAAAGAAGGAGAAGGAGGAGGAGGAGGAGGAGGAGGAGGAGGAGAAGAAGAATAAGAATTTTAGCACCCGGAAAGGTCTTTAGAAGGTTTTCTAGTCAAACCATTTACAAATGAGAAAGTGAACTGTCCATGGTCCAATGTAGCAGAAATAGGACCAAAACCCAGTTTTCCTGACCAGAAGCCTACCAAAATATCTGGTGATCAAACTTGCCAATTGAGTGATTGATTGTTTTCCAGTCCAGGGCTATTTTCTTAGAATCCTGCTGCTGGATTGGGAAAGGGGGCAATCAGAAGTAAATACTTCTGAGGAGGGACAGGGTCAAAAGAAAGAATAGAATAAATGGGAGGGCAGGATAGGATTAAGGGAAATAGAGTTAGTTTTTCACAACATGTCTACTATGGATGTGTTTTGCATAACTGCACATGTACAACCTATATTGAGTTGCTTGCCTTTTCAATGAAGGTGGGTGGGGAGGAAGACAGAAAATTTGAAACCTAAAATTTTAAAAACATATGTTTTTAAAAAAAGTTTTCACATGCTACTGGGAAATAAGAAATAGGAAATGGGGTACAGAAGTCTGTCCTGCCCTACAGGAAAATAGAAAGGGAAGGGGATAAGAGAAAGGGAGAGAGATAGAAGAGAGGGCAGACTAGGGGAAGGGATATTCAGAATGCATGCCATCTTGGGGTGGGGGGAGGGAAGAGATGGGTGAAAATTTGGAACTCAAAAACTTGTAGAAGTGAATGTTGAAAACTAAAAATAAACAAATTTATATTAAAAAAAAAGAAAAGAGTGAAAGAATGAAAAAAAAAAGAATCCTGCTGTCGGCCATCTCAACATTGGCTGACAAGTGTTTCTAAATGACCTAGTCCACTTTCTTATCAGAATGGAATCTGGTCAGGTCTCCGGCTACTCAGGATCCTACAGGGTCTAAGATATAGCCCCCTGAGTCTTGTTCCTTGTCATCCAATGCTATGGATGGAAAACTGGCAGATGAGGTTCAGGGAGATAGGTTTCACTCACAGGATACATAAATAGAAGTGTGTGTGTGTGTGTGTGTGTGTGTGTGTGTGTGTGTGTGTGTGTGTCTGTGTGTGTGTGTGAACAATCTTTTAGTTTGTTCAGTGGTATGCCATCAGCTTTTTTTTCTTCTTAAAGCACAGTGGAAGAAGAAAGAAACAGAGCAGGATAATCGAGGTTTCTGGTGCCTTGGGTTCCATTTAACTGAGGTTTCATTGAACAAACAAATAAGAATATTAGATATTCAGTTGTAATTTTCTTGATAGGAAAATCTGCTGTATCTATGTATCCCCAATGCTTCATATAGGGCTTTGAATATAGCACATGCTTAATAAATGTTTGTGGAAATGAACCGTATTACAAACTGGATCATAGACCTAGAACTGGAAGAAAATCCAGCTAGTAGAAGCCACTGATTTTACAGATGAGGAAACTGATGCCTAGAGAGGTAAAGTCCCTTGGCTATGGTCACCCAGAAAGAAAACATCAGAGCTGGGATTTGGACCCAGGTCTTCTGGTGGCAGAGTTAGTGTCCTTTCCATTGTCCCCTTCCCCAGGTCTTAGGCTAACACTTGGGTCTACAGCAGCCATCTTCTGCACATCTTCCATTGGGCAGGTAGCATGGTAATAGTAAGCATTGATAGAACACTCTAAAGTTTACGAATCTTGTTCCATATGTTACCTCATTTAATCCTTACAGCAATCCTGGAAAGGTAGGGGCTATTATTACCCTATTTTCTAGGTGAGGAAACTGAGACAAACAGAGATTGTGACTTGCCCAGTGACACACAGTTAGTAAGCATCTGAGGGAGGATTTGAACTTAGCTCTTCCTTAGTCCACGCTCAGTGTTCTATTGACTCTGCTACTGCCTCTGGATTAATGTTAGCAATTATTATGCAGCTAAATGGCACATTGGATAAAGTGCCAGGAAGACTCTTCTTCCTGAGTTCAAATCTGGCCTCAGACACTTGGGGCCCTGCCTCAGTTTCCTCAGCTGTAAAATGAGCTGGAGAAGGAAATGGCAAACCATTCCAGTATCTTTGCTAAGAAAACCCCAAATGGGGTCACAAGGAGTCAGAAATGACTGAAACAAATGAACACACAGAGATAAAAAAAAATCACTGGCCCTGAAAACAGAGGATCTGGCTTCAAATCCTACCTCTGCCGTTTACTACCTGTGTGACCTAGGGCAAGTCATTTAACTACCCTGACTTACAGGTGAGGTTCCCACATCTATAAAATGAGAGGGTTAGAATAGATGGCCTTGGAGCCTCTTTCATAATAATACCACAGCTGAAAGGGAAAAAAAAGGGTCAATTACCGTAACAGCTTCTTTAATATGTACTTTCCAAATTAGCTACAAACATTTTAATGGGCCCTTCCAGTGCAGCTGAGCTTAACTTTTTAATCCAAGAACTTAAAAAAAAAAGGAACTTGTCTCAATGACTTTTGAGAAATAATGTGCTTGATTAGTTAAAAATGTGCTAAACAAATGAGACCATTCAGTGAGAAAAGTTAACTTTGTGGTGCTGATACCAATCTGTTTTTTGGTCATAAACACTTGAATTCCTCCACACTGAGCGGGCAACCACTCTGAACTTCATCCTTCTCTCAACCAGTTGTCATTAGACATGGCAGCTGATACCGTCTTCTATTAGAGAGCCTCCAGTCTGTGGGTGGTCTCACCCACCATCCCATACGGACAGTAATGCTGAAGCCCAACTAAGGAAGTTCAGGATTCTGACCCTTAATTCAGAATCTCCCAGATTCCCATTGGTTGGAATCAAGGGAAAGAAAAGAAAAGTCGTGAGATACTCAGCCTCTATTGGAGCCTGTGTCCTCATCCATGCCTCTTTACTGGGAGAATTTTCTATCAGTCTGCTGTGCCTCAGTTTCATCTTTCAAGTTGTTTACCGAGCTGGTAGAAGAAGCTAGAGGAATGAGACTACAGACGTAAGATAAACTGAAGAAGCCACATCCTAGTGCCTGACACAGAGCTGTCTGTTTAGATTTTGCAAACCAGATGCTCCTAAAAGAAGTTATTGGAAGGAAAATAACAGCAGACTTTTGATTTTAAGCAGCCCCAAATATGTTAGAGTGGATTGAACATCTTGGGGAATGCCTGAGGCAGATGGACACATTAGATGGACATAGGCTGAGCACTGTGATGTTCTTACAAAGAAATGCTACGAGGAAAAGGCTGGGATTTGGAATTGGAGAATGCTAAACTGCAAAATACAGACACTGCCCCCCTTTCCCAAGAGTAGCTGGTGTCTTGTACATTGCAGGCCCTTAGGGAAATATATGTTTATTTCATGTCTAGGAGAAACACACCATATTGGTTTGCATCCAGTAGGAACTGTTTGCAATAAGACTTCTTCCCAAACATGGCTAGAGCGTGAGGAAAATCTTTCATTTCTGGTAAATGTCCCTTAACTTCACACAGCTCCACAATCTTACTTTTTTTTTCTAATAAGAGAACCCTTCAACCACAAAGACGTTGACTGAGAAAGGGAGCACTCCTCTGTTCTTTTGGCAGGGGCTGTCCCTAAGGTCTTTTTTCACCAAGGTCTGGAGTCATTCTTGGAGAAACCACAAACTATCCCTTGGATTAAAGGCATTTTAGCTTCGAGGCTTAATTTCATTTTTAACCTAACAGGCAGATAATTTAAATCAGTCTCTCTCTCTCTCTCTCTCTCTCTCTCTCTCTCTCTCTCTCTCTCTCTCTCTCTCTCTCTCTCTCTCCTCTACAACTCTGTTTCTCTGATTTTGGTGTTGTCATTCCCCCCGCCCCCCCCCCCCCCAAATTCCAAAGCCCAGAGGGACTGGCTAAGAGCCCTGTTCATGTTGCATTCTCCCCCTCCCCCATCATCCCTTAATACTTCAATATTTTTAATGGCCTAGCCTCAGTACTGTAAAGTTCTATTGCCCTCTTGCCCCATTCCTCTTCTCTCTCTCTCTCTCTCTCTCTCTCTCTCTCTCTCTCTCTCTCTCTCTCTCTCTCTCTCTCTCTCAGTTTCCCTTTCTCTGTTTTTGTCCTCTCTGGGTTCATTCTGTCCCTCATTCATTCATTCTCTTTCTCATCTATCTAATGCTCTCATTATTTCCCTCTCATCCTCTCCCCTTCCCTCTCTTTTCTCTAGCTCTATTATTCGGTCCTTTCTCCCTTCCCCTCTGTCTATTTCTGTCTCTCTGGGTCTCTCTGTGTTTCTGTCTCTATCTCTGTCTCGGTTTCCTTCTTTCCCCGGCTCTCTTCCCCTCCCCCTCTCCTGGATCTGTCTGTCTGTCTGTCTGTATTTGTGTCTGTCTCTCCTCTCTCTCTTCCTCTGCCCCCGGCCCCCGTAGGGACCCCCTCCGCAGCCCCGGGCTGGGCTGACAGTGCGCATTGATGCGCCTGCCGGGCCCCCTCATTAGCATGACCCCCTGGCTGCAGCCCTGCTCTCCTCTCGCTCCCGGGCTGGGCAGCCTCAGCCAGAGGCCTGCCGTCAGTCATGAGAAAGCAGAAGAATGCGGCCCCTTGGCAGGCCTCGCCGCCAGGACGCGGCCCCACTCAGGGCTCAGCCGCGCTTTGTGTGCGCCCCCTCCAGCGCTCTCCTTTCCCATGAAGTCCCAGCAATCAGCCTCTGGATTCCCAGACCGAGGGTAGGGTTGAGGAGAGCAGCCCCGGGCGCTCACTGCCTCCCCAGCCCCCTCCTCCTCCCCTGCCCAGCCCGCCCCTGACTCTGCAGGGACTCACAAACAGAACTAACCCATCCAGATGCAAGGGTGGGACCCTAGTTGTGGGGGAATCTCCCAGCACCCCCGCATTCTGGAGAATGTGCTGTCTTTTTTTTTTTTTCAGGGCAGGGTCTCCTGGTACGGGTACAGGGAAGTGGATAGCATCTTCCTGCCTACACCCAATCCTAGGGTCCACTTGGCTACCTTGCCAGGAGTCTGTCTCCAGGGAGTCCATCCTTGCAATCTACTAGACTTGTTCTCTCATCTCCCCTCCTACCCCCCCATCCACCCCCCATTGAGCCAGAGCCGGAGCTCACGTCCTCCTCTTTCAGAAAGGCTCAGTTTCCCACATCAGAAGGTGGCATCTAGAATAAAACAAGGCCAGAAAAGTCGTGACTTCTTCAAGGTCACATAAATAGTAAGTGACAAAGGTAATAATAATAGTAACTAGCATTTATATAATACTTTAAGGTTTACTAAGTTTTACAAATATTATCTCATTTAATCCTCATGACAACACTGTGGGGGTAGGTGCTATTATGATCCTCATTTTACAGAGGAGTACACTGAGGCAGACAGAAGTTACATCACCTGCCCAGGTTTACAGATCAAGTGTCAGAGGCAGAATTCAGGCTCAGGTTTTCCTGACTCTGGGTGCAGGTCTCTATTCACCTAACTGCCTCAAAGCAATGCCATTAAAAGTTTTTCCTATCATAATGGAAAATTCTAAATTTTCTATCATGCAGAAACTCACAACTTATCATGGAATCATAGAGCCGGAACATTAGAAGCCAACTAGTCCCAGGCTTCTTATTTTCAGACAAGAAAACTGAGGTCAAGGGAAGTTAAAATGTCTTGTTCAAGTCAGAATTTGAACTCAGATCTAGTTGACTCCAAATTCAGTACTGTTTTTACTGAACCATGAAATAATCCCCATTCTGGCTTCCCCAAGAGTCCACAATGCCATGAACATAAAAGTGCCCTCCTTACAAGAACTCAACACATAGTTGGATTTAAACACCTAACACTTGGTCTACAGTCAACCATATGAATATATGAAGATATTTTAAATACAGATGCTGCTCTTTCCTATTCCTTCTGCGGCTATATACTAAGCACCTACTTTTGCCTCCCTTGCATGTATGTTGGAGATGGGAACATATAAGTTAATTATTTTCATTATTCCAAAGTTGAGGGAGCCAGAATACCTTTTTGGTCATTTACACTCTCTCCTTAGTTATACAGAGTTTTCATTTGGTCCACAACTCAATGAACAGGTTTTTAAAAGTGCTGAATAATTCCTTGGAACTTCTCTATCTTTTCCTCTGCTTTTGGAAGGGAAAAACCCCGAGTCCCTGTCCTTTCTTGGAGTCTCAAGAAAAAGCCGACCCTGAAAAACTTGCTGAGTTTCCAACAGACTTGAAACATTCCCTGAGTAATCGGCTGAAGATAATTTCATGCCCTATGGGATCAATGAAAGCCCTTCAGATACAGAGGTCCGGGTGTGGTGGAAGGCTCACACGGTGATTAGAATTAGGTTGCGGAAGATTTCATTAATTATAGGTGACTGATTTTCTCTGAGAGGACAGCTCAGGTCTCCTTGCCTCCCTCCTCCCCCCTACCCAGCCCACTCTCCCGGCTCATCTCAAACTGTTGTCTAACCTTTTCCTTAATCCATCTCATCTTGAGCTGATGGGAACTGCTTTCATTCTACCTCTTGGGGAGGTAATGAAACAATCTTCTTATTCACTTGGTCCCTCTGAGCCGGTGACACGAAACAAAAAAAAAGGAGAAGAAAAAAAAGAGGGCCCTGATTAATGGCTGCTAATTAGCAATGTTAATGACCAGGTGTCCAAGAGCATGGCCAGCTCCTCTCAGCATGGCGTGATCTCTCAATGAGAGGCCTGAAAATCCATTCTCAGTGACCCTGCCCCTCAGCTGCCAGTAATGAAGCCGAGCGCTCTCATTACTCCTGGGAGAGGCTCAGGGGGTGTCCCAGGCCTGAGAGCCAAACTCTTTTCCTTGGGGTCTAGTGGGTCTTCCATTAATTAAGGTCAGCTTCTCTGGCCCCCCAAAAGCTCAAAGGCAAAGAAGTGAGGGAAGGAGAAGCTTAACACATACTCTTTACTCTCAAGAAGATTACTTTCCACATGGGACCAGGAGTTCATTTAAAGTATATACCACTTTCTTCCACCTCTTTTAGATTCTTATACTTTGCCAAGATAGTGTGTGTGTGTGTGTGTGTGTGTGTGTGTGTGTGTGTGTGTGTGTGTGTGTGTGTGTGAAATCTGCTGGTAACCCCTTGGAGGTTTCTCTTTTGGTACTTTTTAAGGATCTTGTCTTGAGGTCTTGTACTCCCAAATTACTAGTAGTAAGTGTGTCAACATCGAGGGCCCACATCTCAAAAGGCCTGGCTCTGCTACTTGAAAAAAAGAAATGAAAGAAAAAATCCTTAACTCTTTCTTCTCCCCCGCCCCCAGATCAGGGACCGGCTGGCCCCAGCTGACATTTTGGAGAATAGGGACGATAATCAATAAAGTTGTTTTTTTCTTTTCGGAGAATAAATCAAATTCACCACGCTTTGCCAAGTACTAGGTGCGGCATCAGAGGTAAACAAATGAGCTCACCATCTAAGTAAGAGATGACTGAGGCAGGACCAAGAAAAAAGGGTGGATGTTTCAATGAGGCAAATGTAAGATGGATGGCAGGAAAACTTCCTTTTAATTAGTGCTAGCCCCAAACTGAATGAACTGCCTGAGGAGGTAGTGGGCTCTACCTCAATGGAGGTCTTCAAGCAAAGGTTAGATGAGAGCTTGGTGCATAGGATGTAGGTAAAAGGGCTTCTTGTGGGAGGGAGTTGGACTACATTGCTGGAGTCCCTTTCAGATCGAAGAAAGATCCTGTGAGTCGGGGACTGGGTTATTTGTCCCCTGGCCAGCAAGACTGAGACATGATGGACTTATAGAAGGGAAGGTTGCATTACAAAGTAGTGCCAAATACATGGTAAGTAATACAAAATAACTTCAAAAAGGAAGGAGGAATCTGGCCTCCAGCATAGGACTGTTGGTATCTGAGCTGAGCCTGGAAGGAGGCTGGGGATTGCAGGAGCCAGAGCTCAGGAGAGAGAGCTTTAGATTCCTGTGGAAATGTAAGGAAGCAGGAACAGATAGGAGGCCAGTTTGGCTAAAACACTGAGTGAAGTTGAGGGAAGTAATGTGAAATAAGTCCTCAGAGGTCGACTGGAACCAGATTGTGAAGGGCTGACACTCAGGTTAAAGGAAAAGCTGGAGAAACTTGGTGCAAAATCCAAGTTAGAGCTTTGGAAATTGTATGTGTTCTTTGTGATGCATACTTAGGGGCACAAGGGAACCTTAGAATCATGTCTAGACTTTATCTAGATGTAATTCTACATTTAATTTTTAGATGGAAAAATAATGGCTAGCAATGGAATTTTCTAACAGAATCCAGCATGTTGCAGGAGAAAAAAAAACTTTAGATTTGGAAGCAAAGGACCTGGGTTCAAATCCTGGCTCCATCATTCATGACCTCTGTAACTTGGACAAGTCACTTAGGCATCATGGGCCTCAGTTTTCTTATCTATAAGATGAGGGGGTTGGACTAGATGTTTCCAAGGTCCCTTTTAGCTTTAGATCTACGATACCGTGTTTTGTTGTTGTTATTTGTTGTTATTTCGGTTACTTCTGACTCTTGGTAACCCCATTTGGGTTTTTCTTGGCAGAGACACTGGAATGAATCATTTGCCATTTCCATTTCCAGCTCATTTTACAGGTGAGGAAACTGAGGCAAACAGGATTAAGTGACTTACCTAGGTCACATAGATATTAAGTGTCTGAGATCTGAGTTGAGCTTATGAAGAAGAATCGTCCCGACTCCAGGTCCAGCACTCTGTCCACTGCGACCTATGTGTCCCAGGATACTGAGATATGGGTAAAAATCTGTCTCTACCAATTACCTCGTGACATTTGGCAAGTCACTTAGTCTGGACCCTTTTCCTCATCTATAGAATAAGGGGGTGGTGGTAGACTCAATGATCTTTAGGGTTTTTTGCAGTTCTAAAGACGATATGTGTTATTGAAAAACTAATAGTGCTTAGGGCTGTTCCAAATGTTGTCTGAGATGAGAGGCAAATATATTATGGTGGATGAAAGGAATGACTTCTTTAGATGGGGAAAAAACTGAAAGGAATTTATTTTCCCTTCTGATCAGCCACAGTTTCGCTATGGGGCTCAGATTTTGTAAGCTATTGAAATGAAAAGGGGAAATAAAGGGGGAAATGGTGGGGAAGATGCTTTGGAAATCATCTCAGAGAAACCCCAGAAGTGAATGTGTGGTTAGCGGACAGATAAGGTTTTCCTCCTAACAAAAGCTGACAACGGTAGATTTGGAAGTAGGCGAAAGCAAGGGAAGTGTGGTATGCCATATTTTAAGAAGGACATTGATAAGCTGGAGAGTGATCTAAGGAAGACAATCAAGATGGTGAAGGACCCATAGACCATGCCATGTGATGATTGGGTGATGGAACTAGGCAGGTTCACTTAGGGAAGAGAAGATCTAGGGCAGGGAGGCAAGGGGTGGGCATTTAGGCTCAAATTTAGGAAAAGGGAAAAAATACTTCCTAACAATAAGAGCTGTCCAAAGGTGGGACTGGCTGTTTTGAGAGGCAGGGGGTGACTCCTCTTTAAGCAAAGAATGGTGGCCTCTTGTTGGAAAATTAGAGGGTCTCCAAGGTCCTGTGATTCTGCGGTCCTGCCACTAGGGGGAGCTGAGAGAAGTGTTTGGAGAAAATCATAAGGCTTCATAAATCATGAAAAATGGAGAATCAGTACGGAGTCCTGAAAGGGGGAAGAGATGTTCCTTCTTTAGGGAGGTATTGTGGGACAGTGGAAAGAGCTCTGGCTCTGCAGTCACAAGACCTGGGTTCAAATCTTCCCTCTGGTACTATTATCTGTGTGATCTTAGACAAGTAACAACTTCCATGGGTCTTAGTTTTCTGCTCTGTAAAATGAGGGGACTGGACTGGTTGGTGCCTATGGTCTCTCCAAATGCTCCATCTATGATCCCCTGACCTCACCCCTTTTAGCTGAGTAGATAGATGTCAAATCCCCTAGTAGACTGTAGATTCTTTGAGAGTAGGGTGCAGTTTTTTCTTTATATTTCCCATTTTCCTTAATGCCTTAATTATCTTTTGTCACTATTTTATTTTCTTGGTGGAGATCTTTGGTAGAGAAAGCCCAGTGTGGAAATTCCCTCCATCAGTATAGATCAGCAGCTTGTCTGTGACGCGTATTGGAGAGTCATGGATTTAGAGGCGGAAGACATCTTGGAGGTCCTTTAGCCCAAAACTGAAGCCCAGACTAGTGAGCTGATTTTTCCAGGGTCATACAGCTAGTCACATAGGATCACGGGGTTATGGATTTTAATTATAAAATGGGATAATAGCAGTGTCTACTTCATGGGGTTATTGTGAAAATCACATGAGATAACATAAGTATCTTGCAAACCTTAAATAGCTATATAAATGCTACCTATTATAGAGCTGAATGTGATCTTAGAGGTCACCATGTCCAACCTCTTCATTTTAACAATCAGGAAACTGAGGCCCTGGGAAGGGAGGTGACTTACCCAGGGTGACACAGCTAATAAATGTCATAGGTGGACTTCATGCAGGTCCAAAGATAGTCCTCTATTCATCACTTTTACCTCTAATGTAGGCATTTAATAAATTTTTAATAATTAAACCGATTTGAATTTGGGGAAAAATCAACAATAAACTCAGGTAAAAGAAGACTAAGGCCAGGACTTAAGGGCAGCTAAATGATTGAATGGATAGAGTGCCAGATCTGGAGCCAGGAAAACTCATCCCTGAGTTCAAATCTGGCCTCAGACACTTACTAGCTGTGTGACCCTGGGCAAGTCTCTTAACCCTGTTTGCCTCAGTTTCCTCCTCTGTAAAATGAGTTGGAGAAGGAAATGTCAAACCACTCCAATATCTTAGCCAAGGAAACCCTAAATGGGGTCACAAAGAGTCAGACACAACTAAACAACAAATCCAGGACCAAGCTAAGGACACTTTATCATAAACTTTATTGCACGTCTCAAGCCTCAGACAAAAATGCAGTGAGACCAAGAAGGAAACAATGAATGCATCTGTGGAGGTTTCATTACTTTCTGGAATTTTTTTTTGTTTGACCAGGATGCAAATGAGCTCACACTTCCCAGTTTATATTCTGGCCTTAGATGTTCAAAGAAGGAAAATCTGCACTGTCCCAGACTGTAGGGAGTTCCCAGTTAGCCATTTTCCCAGCTATAGGTAAATGATGAAAATTAACATTTAGGAATGGTCTGTGTGGGCAATGCATATGGGATGAAGTTATATCAATAATGCAACCTTTGAAAGAAATATGAATCATCACACACACACACACACACACACACACACACACACACTTTTCTTCCTTCCTTCCTTCCTTCCTTCCTTCCTTCCTTCCTTCCTTCCTTCCTTCCTTCCTTCCTTCCTTCCTTCATTCCTTCCTTTTTTTCTTTTTTGACAGCCCACACATTCCCATTCCCTTGAAAATATTCCCTATATATAGGGAATATAGAGAAGTGAATGAAACCAACAGCATATTGTAGCAATTCCCCTCCCCCCAGTGTAATACATTGATTGCTTTGTACTTATTTCTCTTTTCAGACGTTTATCCCTTTAGTAGAGTATAAGCTCCTTGAGGGTAGGAATTGTTTTGTTTTACACTTGTACCCCCAGCACCTAGCATAGTGCCTAATGTCTAAAAGACATTTAATACATGTATGTTGAATTCAATTGTATTATTACTGATTGAGTGGACAAGTATCTCAGAAGCTTATCTGTATTATTTAAATACTACTTATAATAATGATAGCTAACATTTATATAGCACTTTAAGGTCTGAAAATCTCTTTATGCATATTATGTCATTAAACAAAATAGAAATGAAATAGGATAGAGTAGGAAAAAACCCCTAGAGCCATAAAATTTGGATTCAAGGATGGGTTCTAACACTTAACTTGGCATATGACCTTCAATAAGTGTCTTTTAACCTTTGTAAGCCTCAGTTTCCTCATCTGTAAATTGGGGATAATAATAATCCCCACCCTGCCTATCTCCCAGAGTAGTTGTGAGGATCAAATGAGATTATATACCTAAAGCACTTTGCAAACCTCATAATTATCACCACATAATTATAAGCTGTTATTATGATGATGATGAATCAGTCCCAGATTATTATATGGAGACTTTTCTATTTAGTATTCTAGTCTTGGTGTTTCAGCTGAAAGTTTTAAAATCTATCAGAGAAGACAAAGACTGATAGTTAACAGATCCTTTGAGTTTGAAGGGACTTCAGAGATCATCTACTCTAAGCCTGAGCTGGACAAAAATCCTTTCTACCTCATGCCCAGCATGTGGTCTTCAAGTTCCTTAATACAGACTTTACTTGAAGAGAATCAATCTACTTCCCAAGGTTGGCCAGCCTACTGAGATAGTTCTAATTCTTGGGAAACTTTTTTTTAACCTTCTTTCAAGCTGAAATCTTTGTCTTTGCAACTTTCATCCATTTCTGCTGGTTCAGCCCTTTGGGGCTAAGCCAAACAAGTCTCATTCCTTGTCCTCATGACATCCCTTCACATACTCAGCATCAGCTCTTGTTTCTCCAAAGTCTTTTTTCCTTCAGGCTAAATATCCTGAGTTTCTTCTGCTGATCTTCTGCGGCTTCCTCTATAGTCTTTTCATCATACTGTTGGTCTTCTTCTGACTTTTAATGTCCTTCCTAAATTGTAGTGCCCATAACTGAACAGAACATTTGAGTTTGCCCAGGGGCTTCCATCTCCCTTGATCTGGAGAGGGGCAGACTTAGGAGTACCTGATGGCTGTCCTCAAGGATCTGAAAGGCTGTCACATGGAAGAAAGATTAGACTTTTTATTTTTTGACCCCAGAGGGCAGAACTTTTAGTAGTAAGTTGCAGAGTGCTAGATTGAAGCTTGATGTAATGAAAACCTTCCTACAAATTCCTCAAATGCAGCTGTGATCTCATCACTGCAGGTGTTTTCTGGATCAAAGCAGATCATACCCATACCTACTATTCCATGGTTCTTTTCCTGCAGAGAATGAGAGCTTCACAGAAGGAGGATGGACCATCTTTAGAGGTTGCAAGCTCCTCCTCACAAGGCTGGACAGCCCACTGACAGGGATGTCAGAGAGAGGAGACTGGTCCAGGTGTAAAGTGGGCTAGACGATCTCTGAAGCCCTTCCCACTTTGACATTTATGAGATCTTATGATGCTGTTATTTTTGTCTCTTCTGTTCAGCCTTGGAGAAGACTAGCTTTTTGGCTCCTATGTCACACTGTTGGCTCATATCAAGTCAACAAACCCTAGGCTGAAACCCTTTGAAGGTTTTTCTTCCACCCTGTGTTTAGGGAAGTGGGAGAGCTAGTTAAGTGCCCTTGGTCTCCAGTATTGCCCATATGAAATCAGATATGATGCCCTACATGAAGCTAGGAACTTAGGGTTCCTTTGGCAAAACTATGTTTTCACAGTCAATCCAAGGGGAATTGAATGAGCATTTGGATGGAACTCATCTTAGCCCCAGGCCAGTCATTTCTCTAAGGTTCCTTATTTATAAGATTGTGGATGATGGATTTTTGGAAATTCCTGCACTGGTCCTATCTGCATGGCCCCTCCATGACAGGGTAGGAAACTTTCTTGCTCCTCCCTTTCCACTAGATATGAACATTCTCTGAGACAGGCTGCCATTTCCATTTAGGTAGAGAGGTTGGTAAAAGAACTGATCTAATCTAAACCAATAAGCATTTGCTGAATGTCTAGGGTGCTGAGGACTCAAATACATAAAGAAAACAGTGCCTGCCATCAAGGAGCTTGCCTTCTACAGAAGCAGAGGGGTTATTGATATAAATTCAGAATCAGGTCATCTTCACCAAAAAATTATCTTTATAAATTCTTGATCAATTCAGATTATGTGAAGAAATGGTAGAAACTGTGCAACGTATCATTGTAGGTTCCTAAGATTTAGCACCTAACAATACCTACAGAAACAAATCAGGTTGCAATAATTATATACTGGTAGTTTCCTACCTGTCATAAGCTAACAGATGTCACGTCTTCATTAAAAAAAAAACAGATCCCCAAATATTCTTGAGAATTAAAAAATGTACTGGAACTGGAACATTTTAATAAACAAAATTGTTTCCCCATATAACCCACATATAACATTGTTCTATAAAAATTTATGAACAATGTTGTTCATAGGTGTAATGATATAGAATATTCTGAATCTCTAAACTACATGGAACAAAAAGCTTTCAAAATATAAAGACCTAGAGGGAAAATCAAAGCCATGTAGGAATAGGATGAAGTATATATCATTCTCATTATCCTTTGCGCCCTAAATACTTTGTACCCCAAATGCTTTCAGTGAGGATAACCTTACATTTTAATACTTTTATTCAAATAAAAAAGGCAGACATTTTACCTACATGTTCAAAAGTCCTTGGAACATTAAACGTAAAAGAATGGTAGGAAAAGAACTGGAAACAAGGTAGATCCCTATCAGCTTGGGAATTGCTAAATAAATTATGGCATGTGAATGTAATGGACTGTTACAGTACCAAAAGAAATGAAATACAGAGAAGCATGGGAAGACTAATGTAAACTGATACAAAGTTAAGTAAATGGAACCAGGAAAATAATTCACACAATGATTACAACAATTTGCAGTTGTAAATGAATGATGTAAAATTGTAATGACCAAGCTTGATCCAAAAGAAGAGCTTTGAGAAAGCACCTTCACCCACTTTGCAGAGGTCGGTGAATATGGATGTGGAACATTTCGTGTAATATCAAACTTTTCTGTTATCTTAGTAAAACTAAACTTCTTTTTGTTATTCAATAAAAGAGATGGGTTTCTGGGAGTGGAAAGGAATAGATTACATTTGGAAATGGAGTTAATTTACAAGTCAAAGTTATCAATAACATTTTATTTTTAAAAAGAATAATTGCAGCATAGTGACTTGTTTCAGGACTGTTTCTATTTGAACACGATCCAAAAAGATGAGGAGTGAAATAATTATAATAATAATGGAAATTTATATAGCTCTTTAAAATTTGTAAAGAGATTTTCATATATTATTTTATTTGAGCCTAATGACAATCTTGTGAGGTAGGCGCTACAGGTATTATTACCTCTGTTTTACAGATGAGGAAAGTGAGCCTCAGAATTCAAGAGGCTTAACCTTGGTCAGAGAGCTAGTAAACATTGGAGGGATCATTTGAATCCAGGTCTCCCTGTTTCCTAGTCTAGCATTTTATGCATCATACTGTACAGCTTTATCAACACACCCTCTGAGCCTCAGTTTCCTCATCTGGAAAATGGAGATAATAATAGCACCTGCCTCACTGGGTTGCTGTGAATGTCAAATGAGCTAATGAATATAAAGTCCTTTGTAAGCTTTAAACACTATTTAAATACCAACTATTCCTATTATAATGTGCTGGAAGGCGTATGCTGCTCTAGATATTGGAGCTGACCCTGAGAATGCACTTTGTTTCACAATCCTGAGAACTGTATAAGAAAAGCAGGTGCAGAAAATGGAATCCCCAATTAAAAAAGGCCACCAGGATTTCTATTATAGCCTAGCAGGGATAGCATTCAAGTACTTCAAATAAGCCAAGAGAGAATGTGAGGAAGCCACTTTCTTTCTCTCATTAGAGTGTGGAGAGAGAGATCTGAGATGTCTTCCTGTATGGGCAATGGTCTCCCTAAGCCTCTTCAAGTCTGATGAATACAAGTAGGGAAATATCCATGCCAGTGGTCTTTAAATTTTCCACATTAAGACAACATGTTTAAAACACAAGTCAGATGAAATGGGGAGCCCCTCAATACCTGAAATATTCCTTTTATGGCTATGACGGGAAATGGGCAAGATAATATTTTAATATTTTAAACTTTTGATAATCACAGGACCTCAGATTTGAAAGACACCTCGGTGACCATCTGGTTGAACTAGACAGTACCTGAAAAAGAATTTCCTCTAGAATATACCCACCCAGAGGACCTAAAATCCAACCACTGTATTTACCATTTTGGATAAATCATTCAGTCCCCTGACCTCTGTTCCCTCTTCTGTAAAATGAATGTATTAGCACAGATAGCCTCTTAAGTCTCTTCCAGCTCTAAATCTATGATGCTATTATAACAGTGGTAGGGAGAAGTGGGATGTTGAGCAGAATTTTTCAGGCCCTTCTGTTTGCCGCCTCCCCCATTACAGATTTATTGCCTACATGGATTTCCAGTATTGACATCCTTTTTCTGATTTGGGAAGTTATAAAAAAGAAAATCTGTAATTCTCTAACTTTCTAGCTCTGAGCCCCCAGCCAAAGTTTTAAATCTCTTTTTCCTTCTTTACTAAAATATTCCCATTCAAAGCTTCCTCCTAACTTCAATCCCAATAAGCACATCCAGATTAACAAATGCCTAAAGTTAACATTGTTTATAAAGCTAAAGTAAACATTGTGAATTGTTGAAAACAAAAGAAGCATAAATTGACTTTTCCCTTGCTCAGAGGAAAGGGCTTTAGGTTCCCATGAGATAGCCTAAGGCAACAAAGGCAAAATTGCTGCCTTAGGGCCTGTAGCTGGGGCAGTGGGGAGGGAAGGGTTTTTGCAACCGGGCAGCTGTTCTGGCTCATGCCTGATCAGCTCATGCAACCTCACTCCCAGTGTGTGGTGGCCGCCTCTGCCCACACTTCATTTCTTCCAACTCCATCCAGCTTTTCATGGAATCCCCTACCCTAGCCCCTTTCATCTTTCCTGCATTTCATAGGGAGCTGGAGTCCTCCTCAACTCCAACTCAAACCGATTTCCTCTCTTTCAGTTCCTCTGTCTTTTAAAGGTCACTCAGGGAGGGGCATGGCCAATTGTCTCTTGGCCAATGTGCTCCCAGCCTAATTTACTCAAGGAACTTAATTGAGGGCTTATCGAACTCAACTGTTTGATAATCAAACTAATCAAATTTAATTGTTCAAACATAATCAAGGACTTACTTAACGGAGAAATTGTGACAATCATTTTAGCACCTCATTATCAGCCCCTTACTTTCTGTGATTAGGCCACAGTTGGGTTACAATCACCAGCTCTCTTACACCATGATCCTTTGCTTTAAAATTTCTAGTGATGGGGAACTCACTACCTACTGGAACAGTGTACCAATGGTACTTTGGTACCATTCTAATTGTTACTGTTATAGTCCATAGCTTTCTTGCAGCTGTACAACCAGAATCTCACACATTAAAACAAGAAAGGACGCTGAACTTGGAGCCAGAACATCTGGGTCCATTTACTGTTGTGTGACCTTCAGCACGTCATATAGCCTCTCTGATCATCCTTTTATTGGTCTGTAAAATGAGAGTAATAATCCTTCTACTGCTGATCTCACAGGTGGTTTACGAGGGGTTCTTGGTAGAGCATGAAGTGCCATGTAGATGCAAACTGTGACAATTGTGATTAATAATATTTGCTTATACAAAATGTTTTTATTGAAGTGTATGAAGAGGAAGTTGATGATTGGACACTTAGGAACCTAGAGTGGTATGATGTTCTGTTGCATGGCATGATGCATCATAGCAGCAGAATGAACACCGACTCTGGAGTCAGAGTACCCAGGTTCAAATCCAGGCTCTGACGTTTAATTACATGGGTAATTTTAGTCGTCTTACTTTCCCATTGTGGGTATCAGTTTCCTTCTTTGTCAATTCAACTGAGAGGGAGACAGTGTGATACAATAGACAGAACAATGGACTTTGAGTCAGAAAGATCAGGATTAGAATCTCACCTCAGATATCTACTAGCTATGTGATTCTATGCAAGCCATTTAACTTCTTTGAGCCTCAACTTTCCAGTCTACAAAGTGGACTCAATAGGCTCTAAGGTCCCTTAAAGCTTTAAATCCATGATCCAATTTGACAAGCATTTATTGAGCATCTACTGTGTGCTGGGTGCTATGGGTATAAAAACAAAACAGATTTTATCTTCAGGGAGCTTGTAGCCTACTATTGAAAGAGGGGAATTTTTGAGATTCTAAGCATATGCTCAGTGTTTATGTCATAGTTCCTCCTTATGTTTTAGCATCCACAACACCAACCTACATCCCATCAGGGATACAGAAGCAGCTGGGAAAGCTGCTGGATTCATAGTTAGAGGACCTGAGTTCAAACCCTGCCTCTGACACTTACAACCTGTCTTACCTTGGGCGACTCCTTTAACCTCTCTAGGCCTCAGTTTCCTCATCTGTAAAATAGAGGGGTTGGACTTAGCGTCTCGTGAGGTCCCTTCTGGCTCTCCATCTACGATCTGGGAAAGAGAGAGTATTTCTTGGAGGATGACAGATACTGTATATTTGTCCCTCCTTAGCTAAGGTCTAAAGGCAAGATCTAAACCTGACACAAAAGGGAAAGAGGAAAACGTCGTTGTGAAGCCAACATTTGTGCTAGGAAGGAATCCAGACTTATTTAACCTCACAAAGAGGAATTCCAAGTTCCCATGCCTTCTTCAAGAGAATTCTGGGATGTGATCCCGCAGCTCAACTCTGAAGACAAGAGGCCAAATTCTTATTCCTCTTTGTGCATCCTTTTTTTTTTTAAACCAGAATGGACACCCAGCAAGCTTTGAGGCTCGATTTATGAACACTATTCCTGACCAGCATTCATTGAGGTCCCCATCTCAGTTGACTTCAGGTCAGGATAATAAGGTCGGCCGAGAAGGGCCAAAGAGTCCCTTTTCCTCTAACATTTACAATCCCAGCCCCAAAGCAGGGCCCCTGAATTGTGCCATTCTTGATGTTTGCACTGACATCATACTGGCTGGTTCATCCCATGCCCCTGTCAGGGGATGATTTATTCTTGGGGACCCATCGGACTCTCTGAGTCAGCAATGAGGGCACTTGGAAGGAGAAGCAGCAGTGTGAAGGGTTGGCAGTCATGTTTACAATTTTTAAATTAAGAAAAAAATATGGAAAACTAAATTAAATTTGACTCATTAAAGGAGTCCTTTAGTTCTCAAGTGGAATCAATTGAAAATGACTTGAGTTGGTTTGGTAAGAGTTGTGCTAATGACTGGAGTGAAAGAACAGAACCTTCTCTATGGGAATAGTATTGTCTTTTCCAGTGGAAAAGATGTTAATTTGCTCCTGTTTTGATTTGAGTGAGAATTTTGTTATTAAGATATTAGCCATGAAAAACCCAAACATCAGTTTATTGTTGCTATATATTTATACACACACACACATACACACATATACACACACACACATATACACACATACACACATATACACATGTACATGCATGCACACATACACATATGCACACACATATTTACACACACGTACACACACATACACAAACACATACATATATAGATACACACACATATATACACATACACACATGTACACACACATGCACACACATATACACATATACACACATATACACACATACACATATACACACATATTTACACACATATACACACATACACATGTACACACACACACACACACACACACACACATAGGTATAAACTAAAACTTTCAGAAAGGCAGGTATAGACCAGATGTTAGGAAAAACTTCCTAAGTATTTGAGCTAATGGACAGCCCAAGGAAGTATTGGAGGTCTTCGGGCAAAGGTGAAATAACCACTTGTTGGATGTTATAGAGGGGATTTTGAGTCACTTTGGGTTTGGACTAATAATAATAATAATAATAACAGTAATAACAACAATAATAATGGCTAGCATTAATATAGCATGTTAAGATTTTCAAGGCTTTTTACAAATATTATCTCATTTTATCCTCACAATAATCCTGGGAGGTAGGTGTGATCATTATCTTTAATTTATAGTTGAGGAAACTGAGGCACAGAGAAGTTAACTGACTTGCCCAGGGCCGCACAGTAAGTGTCTGAGGCAGGTTTTGAACTCAGGTTTTCTTGACTCCAAAAATAGCACTCTCTCTACCCAACTGGACTGAAGAGACTTCTGAAGTCCCTTCCAGCTCTGAAATTTGGGAGATATTAAATTTGATGCAATTCAACAAATATGATCACATGCCTTTTCTTTTCCATCAACAAACATTCATTAAGTAGCTATAATATGCTAGGCACTGTGCTAAGGGCTTTACAAATATTATCTCATTTGATCCTCACAACAACACTAGGAGGTAGGTAATATTATTATCCCCATTTTACAGATGAAGAAACTGAGGCAGATAACAGTTAAGTGACTTGCCTAGGGTCACACAGCTAGTTAAGTGTCTGAAGTTGGATTTATATTCAAGACTTCCTGACTCCAGGGCCAGTATTCTTTCCTTTGAAACAGTCCTTGCCCTCAGGGAGCTTATGTTAAATCTAGGGGGAAAAGTATGTAAATATATTCAAACTATATACAAAGTAAATACAAGTGAAGTATACTGGAAATTCAGGAAGATAAGGAAAGGCCTCATATGGGAGGTGGTGCTAGAGCTAAGCCTTGAAGGAGGCCAGAGATTCTAAGAGGAAGAGGAGAGGAGGGAGTTGCCCTTTCGGAAGGTGCTGCAATCAGCTTTGGGAAGGCAAAGACACTGGGAAGAATGCAATGTTTAAAGTGATGAGCAAATAAATAAATAAATAAATGTACAAATAAATATGTATCTGTAGTAAAACAAAGTAATTTCAAGAGGGAGAGAGGCTTTGTGAGGAAGTGGCATCTCCTCTGTGCTTTGAAAGAACCTAGAAAATTCTATGAGGCAGAGATGAGGTGGATGTGTACAAAGTCATAGATAGCAGCTGGAATGTCAGGTATAGAAAACATCTAGAATGCCAATTTGGCTGGAATGAAGATTGTGTGAAGAAGGTATAATGAAATAAGACTGGAAAGTCGATGGTTGCCATATTTGAGAGGGCTTTAAACTCCAAGGTGAAGATTTTATGTTTTGTTTTGTTTTGTTTTTCCCAGAGACAATAGGGAGCTCTGAAGATTTTCCAGTAGGGGAGTAACAAAGATCTGTATTTTGGCAGCTATATGGAGAATGAATTAGAGAGGAGAGAGACAGATAACAAAGAGAAAACTGAGGAGGCTTATGTTATTCTCAGAGATTGTACCCGTGATGTTAAAACTAGTCCCATTGAGCATTTTTCTCTCACCTGAAATGCACATGCCTATGTCTACTCCATCCGGACACCCACTTGAAATTCATATCAGCAAACCAGTTTTAGCATGATTTTAAGGCCTAGTTTAGACAATGGGTTTTTACAGGCTCAAGTTCTATAGGTCTAAATATAAGTAGGAGAGATTCATTCGTTCTCACCAGTTCCTAGCTCAGTGCCTTTTACATTGTCAGACTGCATTAGATCAGATTGAATCACTACGATGCAAGGTTTCTGATTTAAGTTTTGTCAGGCTAGGTTGCTACAGATCTTGACATCACCAAAGTTTCACCCATTGTAGCAGGAGGGAGGCAGATGCCAATCATGTTTTGATTAGATAAGTCAATGACATTTGCTAGACTATTACATCGTCCACTGGTTGGTCCCCATGCTTCTAGCCCCATCCCACTCCAATTCATCCTCCATTCAGCTTCCAAAGTGATTTTCCTAAAGCATAGATAAGTCTGACCGTGTCACCCCAGACTGCTAATCTCCAACATAAAAAAAGCCTTATTGGCATTTTAAATCCTTTACAACCTTGATGCTTCCTACCTTTCGCTCTTCTCAAACTTTAATGCTCTATGGTCCAACCTCACCTGCCTTCTTGCTATCTCTCACCTACAACAATCCATCTTTTGACTGTTTTTTTCATTGATTTCCCCCCACAATCATTGGAACATTGGAATACTCTCCTTTCTCACCAATTCCTCTTAGCTTCCCCAGCTTTCTTTAAGATTCAGATTAAATCATCCCACCTTCTCCAGGAAGATTCCTTTTCTCCCTACACACACACACACACACACACACACACAGAGCTAGTGCCTTCCCCTCTGAAATCTTCTATCTACTCTCTCTCTCTAGTTATTTATGTGATGTCGATCTCCCAGAGATCATGGATCACATTTTTGCTTTTCTTTATATCCCTACCCCTTGGGATAGCACCTGACGCATAGTAAACACATAGTAAATGCTTGTTAACAGACTGAATGACTATGGTTCTTCTCTTTTTAGCCTCTTATTCCTGATCAACATTATCTCTTAGGTGTTCAAATAAGGATCTGAACAAAACAAAGTCATTATCTGTCTTGGGGTGGGTGAGTGGGTGGGGCTGAAGCACGGAGGAGAATGAGGGCATAAATATTGACACAGGACCATGGACAGGTACAACTGGAAATGAACCCTTACAGGCCAATGATCCAGCAATGGCTTCAATAGTGCAACAATTACAGAAAGGAAAAGGAAAGCAACAAAATCCATTTTAAAATGCTGTTCTCTTCCCTGCCCTCCAACCCATAGTAGTCATATGGATTTGGAAAAAAGCCATTAGAAAGAGAACTCTGTGAATTTGGAGGGAGGACCAATGATGTGGACCAAAGGGAAGAAAATGGGCTGCTTATCTCCAGTAAGTTAGCTCTCTAAGCAAATTAAAACAGAGGCCCCATCCTTGGAGTGTGTGGTAATCCAGGGTCTATAATTGATTCAAGAAGACTGCTTCAGGCTGGGCTCCCGTGTAATTACAGCTGCCTCTCACTCTCCTCCTCATGTTCTACCTCACTGCCCTTTCTCCTGAAGCCTCTGTTGATGAGGGGACAGAAACAGTAAGGAGAAATAAAGCAATTAGCAGGTGGGGAATGCGACCACTGTCTAAGGATAGCACACAATCTTTATTGGCACTTATTAAGCCCAAGTCTAGAGCTGAGGCACCAGGGAGAATTTTGTCAGGCACAAAAAATGAGAGCCAGACGGAGAGAGGGGAAGAAAAAAAAAACAACCCAAAGAATAAAGAGGAAATCTATAGAAGAGACATTTTCCCACATTGGTGTCTCCACAAAAGGTTGGATTTGAAAATAACCTGGTATCTAAAATCTAGTGGTAGTCTATGATGTTAAAATTGGCTCTCCAATCATCCTCAAGTGTCAAAGAAATCCTTTTTGGACTCTATTTTGTCATGGGATTGTAAGTTGGTGGCTGAAAAGATTGTGGAATCATAGCATTCACGCTGGATACCTTTGAGGACTGATTTATACTCCCTAATTTTACAGGAGAGGAAATTGAGGCTGAGAGGTTCACTATGTATTAAATTGGGAAGAGGGATTTGGGGGGTGGGGGAAAAAGTGGTTAACTGGTTGACAATTATTTGTGTAGGACAGGTCATATGGACCGGTCTTTGTTTTTTTTAGTGTAGGGAACTCCCAGAGAAGGAAACTCTCTTTACCAATTCAGACTGGCACTTTCTCTGCGAATTACTGAAATGGCTATTTTGTTTTTGCTATAGTAAAGCTCACCAGTAGGGGGAGTTAGGATAATTAGCAACCCCCTTTCCTGGCTCTGACTTGGCATCATCATTCATGGCACAGGTCTCTGAAAAAGGCTGGCACACATTTGGAAATTGCCCTGTTAAACCCAATAGTGAATGGGGACATAAAAACCAAAATGAAGCTTGAGAATGTTTCTAATGGAGAGTCCAGAGGATGGAGGGTCAACAAGGAAGTGAGGTCCTCCAGTCCTTCCCACATTCCACAATTTGCAGCTGGGTGGCCACTCTGAGCCTCTGTTTACTCATCTGTAAAAGGGAGACAATAAAACTTGGCAGTCCAGAACATGGTGAGGTCTAATGACTCCATGGGAAAGTGCTCTGAGATCCTTTGATGAACGCATGCCTCTAGCATCCACATGTTTGTTGGCTGGTAGCTTGAGGAGCCTTTCTGGTATACAGCCTTATCTTGTTTAACAGAATATAAGCTCTGTTAAGTATTAAAGAACTAAGGAGTATAAGCAATTGCTGCTTCTTGGAATACATCCAGAAGTTGTTCCCTGAGTCTAATTTTGGCTGAGTGCTTTTGTCTTCAAATATCTCATTAAATCAAGTCCATCACTCTCAAAGTAGGACACCCTTCAATAGGGTTTGCAGATTTCCAGCTATAACCTAAAAGGCTGTCAAGTTAAAAGGATGACATGATAGGAAAAATATGGAGAATCTGGAAGTTTGTAGTAAAACTGAAATTCTTTTTCCTTGCTTTAAAGGGCAAAGGCAAATAATAATAAAAATAATAAATAATAATGTATAAATAATTTTAAAAAATAGATGCCAGTGTGCCAAATTCTCCTAATCTCCAAGTTTCTTGAAAAAAAACCTTTAAACTGTAGAAATACTTTAAACTGTAGAGATCTAGCAGTGGAGAGCAAAGTCAAGTGAGAACAGGATAAGGCACATCTCATCCTCGTTGTCCTGTCTGTTATTGGCCTTGTCTTGAGTATACTGACATTGAGCCTACACAGAGAGAACTTACAGCCCAACACTTTTATTCAACTACAAAAAGCATTTATTTTATCCATCTGTGCAGTAGCCCACAGAACATTAAATGTAAGGAAATAATAACAAGATAGTGACTTGTCCCAGGACCATTTCTACATTTAGGCCATTGTAAGGGATGAGAAAAATGGCATAATGGCAATAACAATATCTCATCTTATCCTCATAAGAACTCTAGGAATTAGATGTTGCTATTATCCCCATTTTACAGGTGAGAAAACTGAGGTAGATAGATGTGAAGTATCTCCCCTAGAATCACATAACTTCTTGGTGGTTGAGGCTGCATTTGTACTGAGGTCTTCCCAACTTCAAAGTAAGTCTACGGATAGCAATAACAATAATAATCACATTCCTATAGCACTTTGAGGTTTGTAAAGAGTTTTAGGTACATTATCTCATCTGAGATTAAAAGAAAACAACAACCCTATGAGGTAGGTACTCTTATTCTTATCCCTTTTTTTTTTTGCATATCAGTAAACTAAGGCTCAGGGAAATTAATTGACTTTAATAAAAAATTATTCACATTATTGTTATTATTGTGGTCACACAGTCAGTATGTCTTAGTGACAGGATTCAAAGCCGTGCTCTCTTAACTCCAGTAAAAGGGTTTGTTCCCACCATTTTGTAAGCAGAATAATGTGAAGAAAGTTAAAGAGATTGAGTTTTTGAAGAAACAGTTGTCTGTTTCTTAGGGAAGTGACTTATGTATGACATTGAATTTTCTCTATCTTCCTTCAGAAATTCCTCTGGTTGTTGGCATGACAGATACAGAATATTCCTTGATGGTGTTGGAGCCTTGGGAGCCTCCTTTTCTATTCCCGATAGTTTTTGTCACTTAAGGCAGAAAGCAACAAGGCAACAGCATTTATTTACTTAAACACATTTTAATTTCATTAAATATTTCCCAATTACATGTAAAAACATTTTAAATAATTATTTTTACAAATGTTGAGTTCAAAATTCTCTCCCTTTCTCCTGTCCCTACACCTTCTTTAGGAAGGCAAGCAATTTGATATTAATCATGCATGTGAAGTCATGTAAGACATATTTTCATATTAGCCATGTTGTAAGAGAAAACACAAAAAGTAAAACAAGAAAAATAAAGTAAAAAAAATCGTATGCTTCAATCTGCATTCAGAGTACATCAGTTCTCTTTGTAGGTGGAGAGCATTTTTCATCATGAGTGCTTTGGAATTGACTTGGATCATTGTCCTGATCAGAGTAGCTAAGTCATTCACCATCGATCATCATATGATATTTCTGTTATTATGTACAATGTTCTCCTGGTTCTCCTCACTTCACTTTTCATGAATACGTATAAGTCTTTCCAGATTGTTCTGAAACCATCCCCCTTCTCATTTTTTGTAGGATAATAATATTCCATCATAATCATATACCACAACTTGTTCAGGCATTCCATAATTGATGGGTATCTCTTTGATGTCTATTCTTTGCTACCACAAAAACAGCTGCTATAAACATTTTTGTACAAATAGGTCTTTTCCCTTTTTCTTCAATCTCTTTCAGATACTGACCTATTAGTGATATTTCTGAGAAAAAGGTTATGCACAATTTTATAGTTCTTTGGGTGTGATTTCAAATTGTTCTTCTGAATGGTTGGACTAATTCACAACTCCAACAGCAGTGCATTAGCATCTCAATTTTTCCACATCCTCTCCAGCATTTGCCATTTCCTTTTCTGTCATGTCAGCCAATCTGATAGGTGTGAGGTGGTATCTCAGAGTTGTTTTAATTTGCATTTCTCTAATCAGTAGTGATTTAGAGCATTCTTCATTGATAGCTTTGATTTCTTCCTCTGAAAATGCCTATTCATATTCTTTAACCATTTATCAACTGGGGAATGGTCCTTTAAATAAATTTGGTTCAGTTCCCTATATATTTGAGAAACCAGGCCTTTGTCAGAGAAACTTGCTGTAATAATTTTTCCCAGTTTCCTATTTCCCTTCTAATTTTGGCCACATTAGTTTTGTTTGTGCAAAACCTTTTTAATTTCAAGTAATCAAAATTATCCATTTTACTTCCTCTGATGCTCTCAGTTTCTTGTTTAGTCATAAACTCTTCCCTTATCCGTAGATCTGATGGGTACATTTTTCTGTGCTCCTCTAATTTGCTTGTGGCATCACCCTTTATGTCTAAATCATTTATCCATTTTGACTTTATCTTAGCATGTGATGTGAGATGTTCATCTATAGTTAGTTTCTGCTAAGCTGCTTTTCAGTTTTCCCAGCAATTTTTGTCAGATGTTGAGTTCTTACCCCAAAAGCTTGGATCTTTGAATTTGTCAAACACTAGATTACTATGGTCAGTTACTTTTATGTACCTAATCTATTGGGGGCTATCTCCAGCCATCCTGATGTGTATCTGGCCACTGAACTCAGATAGCTCCCAACAACAAAGTGAGGCTGGTGACTTTGCACAGCTCTCTCTCACTTAAATACAATTCACTTGCAGGTTATTGCATCACCTCCATAATGTCATAGTCCTCTTCTATAAAGAAGGACAAACAACAACACCTATTGTATTCCACTGATCCACCACTCTATTTCTTAGCCAGTACCAGATTGTTTTTGTGATTACCGCTTTACCATACAGTTTGAAATCAGGAACTGCTGGGCTGTCTTCCTTCATATTTTTTTTCATTGATTCCTTTGATATTCTTGACCTTTTGTTCTTCCAGATGAATTTTGCTATTATTTTTCTAGTTCTATAAAACAATTCTTTGGTGGTTTGATTGAATAAGTAAATTAACTTAGGTAGAATTGTCATTTCATTATATTGGCTCAGCTTACCTGGGAGCAATGAATATTTCTCCAATTGTTTTTATATGATTTATTTGTGTGAAAAGTTTTTTTTGTGATTGTGTTCATATAATCCCTGGGTTTGTCTTGGCAGGTAGACTCCCAAGTATTTTATATTGTCTACAATTCTTTTAAATAGAATTTCTTTTTCTATCTCTTCCTGCTGGGTTTTGTTGGTAGTATATAGAAATGCTGATGGTTTATGTGGATTTATTTTATACCCTACAATTTTGCTAGAGGTATTAATTATTTCAAGTAGTTTTTAGTGGATTCTCTAGGGTTCTCTAAGCACATCATCATATCATCTGCAAAGAGTGGTAGTTTTATTTCCTTATTGCCTATTTTTATTACTTCAATTTCTTTTTCTTATTGCTATAGCTAGCATTTCTAGTAGCAACCAGCATGTATTAAACATTTTCTCTGTGCTAGGCACTGTGCTCTCTACTGGAGATACAAATATGAACAAAAAGAAAGACAGTTCCTGCCCTGAAGGAATTTACATTCCGATGGGGGAAGACAACATACAAAAAGGAGTTGAAAAGTGTGTTTGGGAGGGATGGGATGTAAGAACATAATTTCTGCCTGAAAAGTCAGAAGCAGAGTTAGAAGGGGAATGGAAGTTGACTGACTTGGGGCCTTTCCCACAATGAAGAGCCTGGAAGGAACTTACCAATGGGAGAAGGGGATGGGCGTGATGAAGGGATGTTCCAGGGTGAAAAGGCTGGGGGAAGTTCCATCCCATGTAACAAATAATATTTTTAAAGACAAAAAAGAAAAAAGAGGAAAAATGAGCATAATTAATAAATACTTCGGGAAAAGTCCAAAAATATGTACAATGTCCACTTGTGGACCTTCCACTTCTGCAAAGAGGTGGAGAGGGGGACGCGTCTTCTCATAACTCTTCTTTGAAACTATGATAGATCTCTGTAATTTTGCAACATTCGCTATTACCTTTTTTTTTTTAGTGGTTGTTCTTCCTCTTTATATTTCTATACTCATTGTGTAGATTGTTTTCTTGGCTCTGTTTATTTCACTTTGCATCAGTTCATGTAGATGTTTCCAGGCTTCTCTGTATTTATCCTATTTATTAGTTTTTACAGCACAGTAATATTCCATTATATTCATGTACTACAGTTTGTTTAACCATTCCCTGATTGATGGGCATCTATTTTGTTTCTAATTTTTTGCTATCACAAAAAGTGCTGCTCTAAATATGTTGGTATAACCATGGATTTTCTTCTTATCAATGGTTTCCTAAGAGTATAAGGCTAGTAGTAGAATCTTGTGTATAGTATGAATTGAATAAACATTTGTTGGTTCATTGATTGATAGATTGACAGGGAAAGACTCAATAAAGAGGGTGAGATAAAAGATGAACAGAAGAAGGAAGGATGATGATAATACTACAAAGAATGAAGTGATCCCTGCTCACAATGACCTTACTTCCTAATGGAGGAATCCCATCTCATGATCATGGAGTTGATGGACATCAGATACAAATGGTCCAGGGGGTAAACCTTGCATTCCCTTCCTGGCTGACCTGCTGACTTTCTAGACTTCAACACTATCCAGGGCTGTACGAGGAAATGTTTGATGATCAGCTCTCCCCTCTACCAATGTAGGTACAACACATTTTTAAATTTAATCTTCATTATTAACATTTTGTTTATAGTTTCTTAAGTCTCAACAAGCAACAAAACAAAAGTCAAAACTGATGTGTAGAATTTGCTGATTTTTGAAGTGTAAATGCTCACATTGAAAATTTAACAACCAGCTCTCAAGTTTGTATAAGCTCCGTACAGTTTCACCCTGCAACTTCCCTTAGCACCTGAACCCTCATCATCCCAGAACATCTCTCCACCATGGCAGGTTCCTTCTCCCATTGGTGGGTTCCTCTCAGTGTTTCCTTTTTGGGGAGAAACCTAGGCTTATCAACCTTTACTCCTCTCCTACTATGCTTCTGACTTTCTGGACTTCAAGACCATTGCCATCTCAGGTAACTTCCTGCCTCTTTTTATTTCTCTTTTGTGTGCTGTCTACCTCCAAGTAAGCTCTGCTAATGAGGAACAGGCCACTGAGGAGCTTTGCTTGTATTTGTATCCCAGAACTTAGCACAGTGGCTGGCATATAGTAGGTGTTTAATAAATGCTTGTTTCAATATCCTACCATTGTTCTTTAATGGTCAATGTCTACCTGACTATTATGAAAATTGATAAAAATGATTGCTTTTTATAGCGTTAGTCAGTCAATAAACATTTCTCAAGTGCCTGTTATGTGCCAGGCACTGAGCAAAGTGCTGGGGATGTAAAAAGAGGCAAAGACAGTCCCTGCACTCAAGGTGCTCACAGTCTAATGGGGGAGACAACAAGTAACCAATATGTACAAACAAATTATGGACGGGATAAGTAGGAAATAATCGAAAGAAGGCACACACTAGAATTAGGGGCAGGGGAGTGGGAAAGGTTTCCTGTAGAAGATATAATTTCAGTTGGGACTTAAAGGAAGCTGGCCAAATGAAAGCAGTAGGTGGAGAGGAGGAGGCAGAACATCCTAAGTATGAAGGGCAGTCAGAGAAATTACCAGAAGCAGAAAGATCTCATCTCATCTCATCTCATTCATTCTCTACATCCTTTTCAGGTGGTTTCAGGTATAAATACCTCAGGTAGAGAGAATATCTATTGATTCCATTCCTCCTTTGGTGAGGAAATGTTCATCTTTTTGTAGCTTCATTGGAGGTGAGCAGCCCTATGTTTCATTTATATTGCATTGTTTTTTGTGAGAATTCTTTCCAAATATGTTATGGTCCATTTAGAGTTCCAAAAGTGTCCATTAAGGTTGGTATTAAAGAGGTGCTCATTACTTTGAAATATGTTATTTTTGTTTGTCTTGGATTTCAGAATATTAGGAAGTCTCTTAACATTTAGCCACAACTTCCTCCTCAATAGTTTTATGCTTGTTGTATCTTGCCTGGAGGAGACCAAAGTATTTTTAGGTGTTGCCTTTGACCACCGATTAATACGACCTCCAGAATCAAGGTCAAAGCCTTTAGACTCCATCTTTCCTTGAAGAATTTCACAATTGCTGAGTCCAGATGACATTTTGATGTCATTGGAGAAAGATTCCCCAAGATCAAGGAATATTATTATTGTTACTATATTATTTTTATTGTCATTGTTATTTTTGTGGCTATTACCTCTTCTATGACAATATACCCCCTATTGTCTACTAGACTTATTTGTGTACGTGTCTTCTTTCCTACATCTGAACTCTGTGTTGCTCCAGGGCAGGGATTCTGTCTTAATCACTTTGGTATTCCCTGTACCCCACAACAGTTGGTCAACAAACATTTAGAAAGCACCTACTATGCTAAACAGTGGGAATACAAAGAATAGGAAAAAATACCCCATCATCCACAGGTCCTTATGCCTGGTAGTCATCGCTCAGTAAAATTGGTGGACTGAATTGTGACCTTCAGTACGTGAACAATCAAAAAAAGTTTCCAGAGAACTGAAAACTCATGTGCTATTTAAGATGTCCAAGCATTTGGCATTTTTCTCTTCTTCTGGTCTTGCCTTCCCAGGAGGAATAAAAAAAATACGAGGTTTGCCTAGGTAAGTTCACAGACACACCACCCAGTTATCCTTCTCATTTCCTACCTCCTTTAATCCCTTTCAAGTTTTTGTTTGAGCGCAGAGTGAGGCCCTGAGGTCCCCAACTCAGCTAATCTGGTTAATTTCTGTTTGATGGGAAAAGTGTCTTGAAACACATGTGTATGTAAAATTGCACGTGTTGAGGAAAGTTACTGGCTCCATGCCTTCAAAGGTATATGATTTCATAAGAAGGGTCAGAACTCAGATCACGTAGATCATGCCCCTCCCATGCCTTAAGTACCCCAGGCTCAAAAGTTACTTAAGCAAAGGAATCAGGCTTTGTGGGGGTGGGGTGGGAAGACCAAACCACCTTCCTTTTTCATCATAAACATCTATGGTATTTAAAAAATACCGATAACTTGAATTTTAAAAGTACAGTTAACTCTCAATTACCTGTACATATGCCTAGGAGTTGAGGTACAATGAATTCAAAATAATGGTATTAGAATCATCCTTGCTTCCTCATTTTCCCTTATCTCACATATGTAATCTGTTGTCAAATCTTGTTGCTTCAATCTCTACAACATGCCTTCCCAGCATCCCCTCTTCTCCACCCATGCAGTCACCAGTCCTCTCATCTCCTCTTACCTGAACTTTTTCAAGGAGCTTCTAACGCTTTCTCTGATTCAAATCTTTCCCCAATCCAATCCATCTTTCATCTAGGTGCCAAAGTGATTTTCCTAAAAGCCCAATTCTGACCATGGTATTCCTCTACTCAATAAACTCCATTAGCATCCTGTTGCCTCTAGAACTATGTCCAAACTCTTCTGTTTAGCATTTCAAGTCCTTTCACAGATGGACTTTTTCCAAATTTGTTATATGACTCCACTTCACAACTATTCAGTCTAGGTGACCTCACTTTACTGTTCTTCACACATGACCAAGAGTGTGTTGGAGGCACCACATAGGACTCTGGAGAGCCGATTGTAAAATTTACAGTGTGAGAATTTGCATCTCAGAAATGGGCACATTTTACAAATCACATCTTGATTTATTGTTTTGTTGATGCTTAGGCTTAATAAAGTGATGGAGAAAATGTTAATAATGATAACAATGCAGATTAAACTTAACGGTTTTTAGTTCATACTTTTTTTTTTCAGTTGTAAAACACCAGCTTCTTCTTTCTGCTTCTTTGCCTTTGCACACTCTCTTCCTCATGCCTGGACTACACTCCCTATTCACCTCTTGCTCTGAGAGTCTCTAATTTTCTTAGAACTTGACTCATGAACCACCATCTACATAAGGTGGTTCCGCCCAGCCGCTGGTTTCTTCTTTCTCAAGAAAGATATTTCTTTCTTCCTTTTATTTATTTTGCATATAGGTGCATGTGTTGTCTTCCCTGTTAGAATATAAGCTCCTTGACATGCCTCCTTTTTGTCTCTGTATCCCTAGTATCCCTGACAGTGCTTAATAAATGCTTATTGATTGATTGGAGTAAAATTTCATACAGAGCCATATATGGCTCCCAAACTCTCATACCTAGACCTCCCTCTAATGCTTTAGATGAGATATGAGGGCATGAACAATCTCCTCTTTCTTCCTGGAAGTTATGCCTCTCTTAAAGGAGTCCAAGCTCACATTGCCTTTCTGGGCCACCACATCCCACTGTTGAAGCCCCATGATCCTTTTCAGAAAAGCTGTTGCCTATTTCTCCTCCATCTTGAGCTCATGAAGTTGATTTTTTAAACTGATGGATGAGACTTTTCACCTGTCCCTATTGATTTCTTTTTCTCTCTCTCGTTCTTTCTCTCTTTTTTCTTCCTTCCTTCCTTCCTTCCTTCCTTCCTTTGTTTCTCTCTCTTTTTCTTTCTTTCTTTCTTTCTTTCTTTCTTTCTTTCTTTCTTTCTTTCTTTCTTTCTTTCTTTCTTTCTTTCTTTCTTTCTTTCTTTCTTTCTTTCTTTCTTTCTCTTTCTTTCTTTCTTTCTTTCTTTCTTTCTTTCTCTCTTTTTCTTCCAATGCTCTAGCCTGTCAAGATCTTTTTGGCTGCCAATTCTCATCCAATGTAGTAGCCATCCTTCCAGTTTGGTGTTATCTGCAAATTTGATGAATGTTTCATCAATGACTATCTAAATCATTTATGGAAATATTAATTGGACCAGGGACAAACACAGATCTTTGTAGCACTCCACTGAAGATCTGCTGCCAAACAGAGAAACTGTTAATGATGATTCTTTGAGTCTGGCCATTAAGCCAATTGCAAGTTCACCTGATTGTATCACTGTGTAGCTTACTTCTCTCAATTTTTCTTTAAGAATAGTACAAAATATTGGAGAGCTAGGTGATGCAGTGGAGAGAGAACAGGGTCTGGAGTCAGGAGAAGCTGAGTTCAAATCTGACCTCAAACCAGACACTTGACACTTACTAGCTGTGTGACCCTGGGCAAGTTATTTAACCCCAATTGCCTCACTCCCCCCAAAAATAGTACAAAATATTTTATTAAATGGTTTGCTAAAATCTTGATAACCATCCTCTTATCTACCAGGTTAGTAGTCCCATTAAAAATAAAAAGGAAATCCAGTTAGTCTGGCATGATATGTTCATGATGAAGTCATACTGTTTCTGTCATCTCCACTTCCTTTTTAAAATGCTCGCTAACCAACTCTTTAAAGAGCTGTTCTGGAATTTCCCCAGGAATCAAAGTCAGACTCACTGGTCTATAGTTTACAGACTCAGTTCCATTTCTATTTATTTTTTAAACTGGGACATTCATCCTTCTTAAATCCTGTGGCACTTCTCCTGTTTTCCATGACTTGTCAAATCCCAGTGGCTCAGTAATCCCATCTGTCTATTCTTTCAGGTCATGAGGATCTTTGGAGTTCTCTTTTTTAGTACCCCCCCCAACTTAATAGGATTTTATTTTTTCCAATTACATGCAAAGATAGTTTTCAATATTCACTTTCATAAGATTTTGAGTTCCAAATTTTTCCCTCCCTCCCTCCTCTTCCCTCTCCCCAAGACAGCATGCAATCTGATATAGGCTATACATGTACAATCATAATAAACAAATTTCACATTAGTCATATTGTGAAAGAAGAATCCGAACAAAAGGGAAAAACCACTAGAAAGAAAAAACAACAGCAAAAAAGAAAATAATATGCTTAGATCTGCATTCAGACTCCATATTTCTTTCTCTGGATGTGGACAGCATTTTCCATCATGAGTCCCTTGGAATTAGGATCTTAGGATCTTTGTCTTAGGATCTTTGGAGTTCTTTGGAGAAATGATTCCTTAAGGACCCCTAGAAACTCTCTTACTGTCTCCTTGTTTCTCTTGGCTGTCCAATCCTGGTTAAGGCTTTCTATTCTATCCCTTACAATTCAAAGGTCATTCTCATTGGGAGAGCAAACAGAAGTAAAGGAAGAATTGAGCTGTTCTACTTCCTCTCTGTTGTCTATTATTGCTGTCCCATCCTCCCTGAGCATAGGCTCTGTCTAATATTTGATTCTCCTTTTTCTTTCAGTATGGATCCCAAAGCCCCACCCACATTCTGCACTTTAATGCTTTTGACACTATTATTATAGGACCCTGACATACTCTTATTTCATCCTTTGTCACCTGGTCTGGCTTCTGCTTTCTGTACACTTCTTACAAAGATCAAAGTTGATTGATTTGTATTCATAGTATTCTCTTCATATGAATGATGTTTTCTTCCTCATTAGGCTGGTTTCCTTTCTTGTCTTGAGATGTTCATTCTTGAGCAGCTCCTATCCCTCCTGTGTTGATTTCCCCCGTACTATTTTAGTTTGTGAGATCCTTCCTTTGAAAAATTTGGAATCCAATTTTCCCCAATCTACAGTGCATATGAGAATATGGCCAACTTGCTTCTTTTCTATCATACACTGCGGGAGAGAATGGTCACTTTCTCTCCATATTCCCATTATTTCCACCCAACAACCAGCTCCCCACCAGTTTTTTCTTCTCTATGCTAAGCATCCTCATACCTTTCAACCAATCCTTGTATGATATGAACTCAAAGCCCTTCACCATTTTGATTGCTGTCATCTGGATACTGTCCAACTTATCTTTATTCCTAAACTACGCTATTGAAATATAAAGCCATTCCCTCAGCTCTTATCTGATAAGGGATATGTGATATAGTCAGAAATCCCCTAATCTACCCCACAGTGCTCATATCTGTATTCTTCAGTGCTTCATTTATACACCTACATAGTTAGCTTCTATTCTTGGTAGCAATGGACCTAGCCAGTAAATGACAGGGAGGACACTAGTGTGTTTATCCATTTATTGATGCTGTAGTTCATAGAATCATAGGAGACTTAGGGTGGGAAGGGATCCTGATGGTCATCTAGTCCCTTCAGAGATAAGGAATGTGAGGCCCCAAATAGGCAAATGACTTGCCCATGGTCGTATTATAGGTGACAGAGCTGGATTCAAACCCAGATCTTCTGATTCCAGGCCCAGTACTCTTTCTACTGCACAGCTAAGTTTTTAAAGATGTGGTAATTAACTTTCCCTTTCTCCTTATTAACTAGGAGCATTACATATTATGCATTTAGGATTAGTTATAGGTAAGGCATCAATGTCCTTTGAGCCCATGGGACAGTCTTCAGAAAATTGGGTGACCACCTGATGTGCATATTTAAAACTTATAAAAGGGAGAAAGAAGAGCACATTTTTTAGCCCATATGTGAACATTCTCACCATAGGGAGAACTTGCTGTGATGGAATAATATGGAAAAGAAGATTATTATTATTATTATGATGATGTTTCCCAGAAGGATCTGGTGATAACCATGAGAGGTAACAGAGAATCTAAGGAACACTGACTACACCTTGTCTTAGGAATTTTCAGTCATGACCAGACCTTCCCTACAAACTGCCCTGGTCTGTTTCCAAGTAAACAAGTTGTTCATTCTAAGGCCTGTCCATACCTTGTCTTCTGATAGTGCAGGAAAAAGAGGAACCACTCCCTCTGTCTGTCCATTCATTGTAGAGCCCAGGCCCTCTCAGGATCTCTAGGCTGGAGGTCTCCATCAGTGGAGGTCACCAGATCTGAACCAGATACAAAGTACACTCCCTCTCCCCTCTGAACAGTTTGTAAAAGTAGGACATCTAATCACACAATGACTTTATGATGTGGTTTTTAAAAATTAAGTGACCCACAGGATATTAATCTGTTGGTAATAGCCCCCAAGGGATATAGCACTGGCAAACACTTCAAGGGCAGCTGGTGGGTGCTGTGAAATGGGATGTTCATTTCATCTGAACATATGGAAATCAAAACAAGCCTTGGAAAGACTTTAGTGTTCTGTACATGCTATATTGTTCATAAACCTGTCATAAATAAATGCTCCTTAAAAAAAGCCCAGCTAGTAAATGTCTATTGTGTTGGGGGACAACAACATTCCACTATCTCGGCCTCTTCTCCTCCCTCATGGAGGCTCCTTCTTAGGGGAACTGGTGGAATCCTCCCCACTTTTCTGCCACCCATCTCATCTTTTCCACTGTTGTTCTGAGCTAAGTCATCCAGTGGGTACTGCCAGGCTCACAAAGTGAGGGAGGGGTGGGAGTGGGGGAAGGGGGAAATCTGTAAGCTATAAAGTGAATTTTCTTTCTTCCTTTGTCTGTGTCTTAGAGTCTGGCTTGGAATTGAAACCCCACCCCATACCTCCCACTAAGACCATGTCATATTTCTCTGTGTTCATGCATGTTCAGCTTCACCTTTTTTGAAATCGTGCCCAGAACCCACCAGTGTTTACAAAAGTCAAAGGGAGTTTTGCTTTCATGCTTCGGGGCTTCCTCGCCCGGCGCAGACCTTTCCCAAGCCATACTTTGTAGTTTGCTCATAGGTGAACTTGTATTTTCCTAATGTGATGGCTTTATCCCACTTTGACAACAGATTTCTTTAGGAGATTACACACCTGGAATTAACTTTTTCTGCCAAGAATTAGAGTGCACCTGGAAGTACTAAATCATTTTTAAAAAATCTCTCTGTTTGAAACTTTTCATAGTGAAATTTCATATTCCAAACTTGACTTGTCTCTTGAGTGAGTTGTGGCTGAAAACCTAGGGTTGGGTGGCTGCGTAGATGCTAGTGGTATGAAGTAAACATATCCGAGGTGTGTTTACTTCCAACCAGCCAAATACGAGCTCACCGAACACCATCTCCCAAAGGTGACTCCCTTCTTAAAAGGCTCTGCTTACCGCATCACATATGGGAATGTGAGTCCGCACTCTCAGTGGCCTGTTGGCTCTGTTTACACCAGTTCTAACACTAATCCCCATTAATGTTTGATATAGTT
Organism: Phascolarctos cinereus; assembly: GCF_003287225.1. Taxonomy (NCBI): domain Eukaryota; kingdom Metazoa; phylum Chordata; class Mammalia; order Diprotodontia; family Phascolarctidae; genus Phascolarctos; species Phascolarctos cinereus. The sequence goes on along the minus strand of NW_027556180.1, from coordinate 43,155,168 downwards.
CCCAACAAGTTTAAATAGATGTCAGGCACCATCTCTAGTGCATATGCGCTGGCCAGCAAAACGTTTTCCCCTGCCTCCCTAAGAAAAGAAGGGAGGGAGATACAAAGGTGCTTTGAGGGATTCCTCTTCTAATGACATGTTTGCTGACTGGATTAGCTATTTAGAGAATATGAAAGACTAATGTGGGGTGTAAATGCCATCCAATTTTAACCACAATTAATTTCTTACTTGTGTGAAAAAGACAATGTGGAGAGAAATTGTGACAAATGCAGATTTTTACTCTTCCAAATACGCTGCCCTTATGGTTTTCAAAGGTGTGATCCTTTGACAAGCATTTTTTAGTGCCTACTATGTGCCAGGCATTTTCTAGGTGCCAGGGATGCCAAGACAGAGAAATGAAAAACACTTTTACTGGAGTGGATTATCTGTTTATTGATAATCCACAGGTGACTAGTTCATAGTTGCTAAGGTAAGCATAAAATAAAGAGAAAGTTAAAGTAGTTTCAAAAAGAAAAAGACGTTAAGGAATGGGGGGGACAGGAAAAGTGTCATATAGGAGGTAGCAACTGCTATTTTAGGGAAGCTGGGAATTCTTCAAGGCAGAGGTAAAGAGGAGAAGTGCATTCCCCGTAATTCTCTATAACTCTATGAAATTGAAGATGTCAGGGACTCTGTGGTCATTCAATATTGTATCTATGCCCAGGACCAAGTTCAGGACTATGTAGAAAACTCAGCTCAATAGAAGGTAACAAGCATGTATTGAATATCTGTTAGGTACAAGATACTACTGGGTGATGGGAGTTCTAAGAAGGACATGAAAATAAACTGTGAATCAATCCCTGTCCCCTCAATAGAAGGGGACAGAATAAAGTCAATAGATAAATAAATACAAGATAAATTGAGGAAGAGGAAAACACAAGCAGCTGGGGGGATCATGAAAGTTTTCCTTATGAAGAGACCCATGAACTCAATTTTGAAGCTTAAAAGGCAAACACTGTTGAAAGCAGCTAGTGCTTCATTGGTTAATAAACCTAAGAATTATGACTCAGAGAAACTTTGGAAACCTGTAACTGTCACCCAGGAAGGAGCTATGAGACAGCCTTGGTTGGCCCCAGTGACATCTCTCCAACTGAGTCTTGGGGAGGAAAAGGGAAGATAGAAATCCAATCATTCTCTTAATTTCAGCTGCACTTATTGGTACTAAAGCATGGCTGGGATGTTGAGTGGTGATTGGAGACCCAGATATGTGCCTCTCTTCTCCTGCGTCAATTTTGGGAAGTCCCTCTGAAGCCAGCGCAGGTTTTAATCCTTGGGTTTCTCTTTCCTTCTGTATTCGGTTTGCCGTAGAGTATGCCAAACAGGTTCTAACTATTCTTGTCAAACAAGGATATTTTTCCCCCATGAGTTGTCTCTGATATATTGTCAGCATTTTAAAGGCCAAAAGTTACCATGGCAACAAATCACATCCATGTAAACAGCACTTCTGTTTATGCAAAAACTTCGGGAGATTAAGAAAATGAAGTGTGTGTGTGTGTGGGGGGTGAGGAATGGATAAAATAATGCATTTAAACTAACAAAAAGCATATAATGGCACGGTTTGTTTAGATTCCACCTAGGGTGATATTCGTTTTAGTCAATCATGTAGTTGTGCAGCAAAGAAAATACAAATATATTCACATAGATGCCAGCCAAATCCCAATCCCAATAATCTGATTTTCTGAATTGCTATTTTCTCCGGATGGTGTCGTTCTCCCTGAAGGTGACTAAGTTCAGCCACATGTATAGATCAACTCATTACGTCCTCTCAGGAGTTCACATTTCCTGATAACCAGCAGCTAAACCAGGTAAGCAGGCGGAATTAGTGGCCAAGTCTCATAAACGACTGGGAAAAAGCCTATCGGCCACGCATTCGTGGTTCCCACACACTCTGGTTACAGCATGCCTCCGCCTGGGAACTGAGAGGCCAATGAGGCTCAAGGCCCAGGTCAGGTGGCCGCAGCATCCCAGGGCCCCTGAAATTCGACCCCCAAGATGGGATTTCAGGAGGGGCCCCCCCGCCGCCGGATAACTGACTCCTCTGCCACTGCTTGTGAGCAATTTTCGGATTTGGTTTCACCATAGCTTTCAGGCCTGGCTCTTTAGGTCCATGGATTGACGGCTGGAGCAGTCTTATTGATGTGTGTGTGTGTGTGTGTGTGTGTGTGTGTGTGTGTGTGTGTGTGTGTGCACGCGCGCGTAGGTACATGGGTAGAACCATTTCTTGTACCACGTCACTAAGTTACGTAACTGCATCCTTTTCTCCTTTTTCTTTTCTTAACCCTTCCTGCCTGATGGCTTCTGGCTTCAACATTGCCCCAGTGGTAACTTGTTTTATTTTATTTAGCCTTTGGATGGTTTTGACCATCATGCTTTCATTCATAAGATGCCAAAGCAAAGTTTGCCCCCGATCCTATGGGCAAATCCCCCTGGCTTCCTCTTTCCCAGCTCTGAAGGACAGGCTCCATCCCCTTCACCAAGAGGAATGTGAAACTTGACCACCCTGCTGAGGTTTCACTGGGCAAACTTGGTGTTGACAAGGGTGATCTGTTTGCTGCAGATGGGGCAGGCATTTCTTTACATGTGCGGGAAGGGAAGCAATTATAGTCCAGTGGGTAGGGCTGGCAGGTGAGCCTGAAGCCAGGCAAGGAAGATTCCAAGTCACAATCCCAGTCTTGAGTTTGTGTTTTCTTGATAACAACCTCGATGAATTCATCATAAGAAATTATTTGTGTAGGTGGGATACTTTGGGAACATTTATTGGAAAGTAGCCTTGAAAAAATACCATTAAGATAGATAAGGAGAAGGGGAAAAAGCATTTACTAAATGCCTACTATGTACCAGACACTATGGTAAGTGCTTTACAAATATTATCTCATTTGATCTTCACAACAACCCAAGGAAGTAGGCGCTATTATAATTGAAGAAATGGAGGCGGAGAGAGGTTAAGTGATTTGTCCAGAGTCACACAGCTAGGAAGTACTTGAGGCTGAATTTGAACTCAGGTCTTCCTCATTCCAGGCCTAGTGCTCTAACCACTACACTTCCATGCTGCACTTGCTATACTCTTTGGGTGGGGGTGGGGAGGCAGTAGGAGTCAGGACAGAGGCGAAGGGAGGAGCCTTCACTAAAAAAGAAGGGGGTCAAGAGGGAACATAGTGGTAGAAGTTTCTCCCCTCCACCTATCCCAAACTATTGTTCTTCCTAGGCTGCAGCATCACAGATTAGAGCTGAAAGAGACTGTGGAGATCATCTAGCCTGGTCCCATCGTTTTGTAGATGAGGCAACTGAGGAAGAGAGGGGAAAGGTCTTACCCAAAGTCACCCCACCAGAAAGGGATAGGTGGGATTTGAACAAAGGACTCTTTACTCCAAATGCCTCTCAAGATATACTGCCAAGGATAGGAAACTCTACCTACAGACATACACACATACGCTAACTATAGAAATTTAATATTTCAAAGATCTGGGATTTTCTGGGTATGGGTCTTCATTCAACTAAGGCAGATGGTGAAACTTCTATTTTAGCATGTGGCCTTGAAGAGCTGCTGTGGTCAACAAAACTCATCCCTCTGTAGCCATGCTGGTCATGAACCTCTCTGAATGGGGCTAGGCTGGTCTTTGATATAGTCATCACCAGGCTCATCCTAGAAGCCTGTCTAGCTTGTTAGGACCTGACGAAGCTTGTGCGTCCGTGCTGCATTTTTGGCGAACCCAAGCTAAAGTTTTGGAGGAGCACTTTAGTGGTTGAAATAACCATATATGAACATGGAAAATTAATGCAAGCATCAGTGTGAATGGGCCAGGGATGGGTCGAAGTCTGGGGAAGGCTTTACAGTTTCCATAGGCAATCCACTAGAAACACTCAATTTCAACCTTTTCTCTGCAAAGCAAACCTTCAAAATGCTGTGTAAGGATGAGGGCTCTGCTGTCTCCACTGGGTGCCTGCCAAAGAAAGCAACTAGGTGCTCACATGTTTTCCATACAAGTGCTTCATTATTCATTCATGGTCCAGGTCCTCAGTACATGCTGTTACTAATATTAGGTTTCATCAGAGAATAATGAACAGGAGCACTGGACTGAATGTCTTAACATTTTTTAAACAATGTTTGCCATGCTCAAGTCTATTTCAGGCTTAATTGGGGTCCTTATATAAACATGGGGAGGGTTCAATAGGGGGAGGCAGAAATTGTAGGACAGCTTAGCAACTGAAGAGGGGAGGGTCAGCATGAGAGAAGACCCATAAAGGGCAAGAAGATGGAGGGTATTTTTCTGGAGTTTTGATGCAGTATTTTAAAAACTATTCAAGAAAAGAAAAATTGTCTTGTAGTAGATGTCCAGGCTAGAGAGGTGGTCTGACCTCATCATGAGCCAACATAGGGAGAAAAAGAGGTTGTTATGGGAAGGTGCGGGAACTTGCCTTGAAGTGATCAGGCAATGCTCTCAGGTTGGTCCCCCTGCCCCCAAAGACAATTAACTAAATGCTATCCAGATGGCTTGGAAAAGGTAAAATTACCTCACCTGAACAAAGGTTTTCCTTCCCACCTACAAGTGGGTTTCTTGCTATAGCTCATAATTAGGGTACATCGTCTTTGAGAAAAAAAAATTCTGAACACAGGCTAATAAACATACTCCTATAAAGGAGAGGCCACATCTTACACTGTTGGCCCTGCCCCACCTAGTACTTACCATAGTGTAGAAGACCCTCCCTATATGGGAAGGAAGGCACAAAGGCACCAAAGAAGAAAGACAAGGTTGGGGAAAGGAAAGAAACAAGAAAGGATTAGAAAGAGGAAGAAAGAAAAGGAGAGAGGGAGGGAGGAAGCAAGAGATAAACGTATTTTTCTTTAAATCTAGAGTACGACAAATGAAAGGGAAAATCCAAACTTTTTTTTTTAAAGGATGAAAATGGGGGGAAAGACATGAACAGCAACCCATCCCTGTTATCCTATAGAAGTATTCAAGAAATGAGCCATGGCTATCCCTTCAAAATCCTCCTTATTCAAAAGGATTTTCCTGTGTGTTATTGAAGCCCGAGTAAAAATATTCATAACCAAAAATAACTGAGTTAAGGCTTTGTATCCTGTGGTTGGTATTCTCAGACCACTTAAAAAGTCAAAGACATTGAATTATTTCCAGCAAAATGAATACTGGCCCAGTTAAAATAGCAGTGGGAACTCTTCATCCATGTGCCATAGGGAAATGAGCCAATGTCGATTCTGCAAAGTGCCTCAAACCCAGCCAGACATTTCCCTCTTGCTGCCGTTTGAACCTAGTTAAGATTAATTTTCAGCTGTGAGATCCAGTGGATGGAAGAATAACCAGGTAAATGGGGACTCTCTGATTCACTTGATTTCCCCTTATCACCAGGCTTGGTTATTGTACTGGTCTAGGGGCATCCCTTGGGACCTCAGGCCACACAGAGCCCTTGCCTCATTGTACTCAAGGCTTTGATTCTGTGAACAGTTCTCAGGAAGGTAGGGAAGCTTGGATAGGAAGATAGCCACTGCTGATGTCAACAGCTGAAATGGCAGAGTACATGTTGCTGCCTGAGGGATACTTGTCCTTAATCCAACCAATGTCTATGGAACAGGCCAATGGAATCTCAGGACAAGGGCTTTGCTTTGTTCAGAACTCACCTGGCCATTCTGCTTTGTCCCTTTGCTTGGGAGCTCTCTCTCTCTCTCTCTCTCTCTCTCTCTCTCTCTCTCTCTCTCTCTCTCTCTCTCTCTCTCTCTCCATCTCTCTCTCTCCTCTCTGTCTCTCTCTGTGACTTGGAAAACAGATCTATTTTTTTTTCTAACCACCTTTTCTTTTAGTTTCGCCTGCCTCTATGAATTGAGTCCAGCAGTCTAAGAAACCAAGTGATATAGACTTGTGGCAAGAATGGGAGGCCATCCTTGAGACCTCATGATCCTTAGCCTCGTTCTCTGGTCACTTATCATAGGACTAGAGCTAGAAGTAGGGCTGACCAGCTCAGGCCAGCACTTTCTAGTCTCAGAGAGTTGCATAGAGCACAGAACAGGTAAATGACTTGTCCAGAGTCACACAACTAGTAGAAATCAGAATCAAGACTTGAACTCAGGGGCAGCTAGGTGGCGCAGTGGATAGAGCACCAGCCCTGGATTTCAGGAGGATCTGAGTCCAAATCCAGCTTCAGACACATAACACTCACTAGCTGTGTGACCCTAGGCAAGTCACTTAACCCCATTGCCTAGCCAAAAAAAAAAAAAGAAAAAGAAAAGAAAAAAAAAGACTTGAACTCAGATCATTCTAGGTCAGCTCTCCCTGCAGCAGGATGTCCCTTATAGAAAACATCTACAAAAGAAATACATAAGTTCAAGATAACTTTTTAGGGCTGGCACCAACATTTCAGGTGGGGAGAGAGGGGATTTGGGAAAGAGTTCATGTTGAAGGTAGCTTTTGGTCTGAGCTCTGAGTGAAACTAAGAATTGAAAAGGCAGAGGTGAGGAGGGTGAACATTTCAGGCATTGGGTGGCAGCCTGTGCCAAGGCAAAGAGATGGGAGATGGACCCTCATGTGTGAGGAATGGCAAGACAGCCATGTGGGCCAGAAAACGAGATTTAAAGCATTAGGTACAGAACATAAGAGGATAGAGGCTACCCCATCTCCTTTCTTCACTCCACTTCACTGTTTATCCTTTCCATGAAAACTCAATTTCATTCAGTTCAACGAATGTTTATTAAACCCCTTCTATGTGTCAGGCCCTGGGTTGGGCACTGGGGATATCTGCCTTTGAGGGGACTAGTTTCTTTTTGGGGGAGTGGTGGAGGTGCATGCAACAGGTTCCAAGATAAGCAAATATGAATGGATACAAGATAACACCAAATGACTAGAAGAGGGAGAGGACTAATCCCTGGAGGGATCCTGCAGGAGGTGGTCCCTGGCAGGAAGCAGTGGAGAGGGGACTGTGCCTAGCAGGTTCAAATCCAGCCTCAGATGCTTCATTAGCTGTGTGACCCTTGTCACTTAACCTCTGTCTGCCTATTTCTTTCATCTGCAAAATTGGAAGTCTAATAGTACCTACCTCTCAGGGTTGTTGTGAGGATCAAATGAGATAGTATTTGTGAAGCTCCTAGCACAGTAACTAGAACTTTGTAGGTATTATAATATTATATTCCAGCAAAATAGTGGAATGTAATAGGTATGTATAATATTATAGTAAATGCTTGTTCCCTCCCTCTCTTTCTTCCTTCTCTTTCTTTCTTTTTCATTCATTCATTCTTTCCTCCCTTTCTTTCCTTTTTTTCTTCTTTCCTTCCTTCCTTCCTCCCTTCCCTCCCTCCTTGGTCACAAATGAGACAATGTTATAAGACATCAGAAAAATGAAATCAACGTTCGCTATTATGCACCATCCCTTAACAGAGAGAATGGGGCAGAGACAGGGAGTCTGTACCTACTCTCTCACTGAGCTAGACTGATTCTTAGACAGCAGGTCCTCTCTAGTGCCAGGTCTCCTGCTGACTGAAGTCTTCCCACTTGGAAAAAATCTTGCAGTTTGTGCTCTGATAACAAAGTCTTTGTGAACCTGTGCTCAGTTCCAGGCTGTTAAAGTGGAGATTTTGTGGAGTGGGGTGAGGGAGGGAGGGAGAGAGAGAGAGAGAGAGAAGAGAGAGAGAGAGAGAGAGAGAGAGAGAGAGAGAGAGAGAGAGAGAGAGAGAGAGAGAGAGAGAGACAGAGAGACAGAGGGACAGAGATAGAGAGAGAAAGAGAGAGAGAAAGAGAGAGAGACAGAGAGAGACAGAGACACACACACAGAGACAGAGAGGGAGAGAGAAACAAGGTACACACAGATACAGAGACAAAGAGACAGAGACAGACAGAGAAATAGAGAGACAGAGAGAGACATACAGACACAGAGACACAGAATCATGGAGAGGGAGGCAGAGAGACAGAGAGAGACAGAATGAGACATGGAGAGAGACAGAAGAAAGAGGAGGGAAAGGAGGGCAATGAAGACAGAATGAGGGAGGGAGAGATAGAAATGGAAAGAAATAAAATGAGAGATGGAGACAGACAGAGGAAGGAAGAAGGGGAGAGAGAGAGAGACGGTGACGGAGAGAGAAAACAATGAATGAGGGAGAGTGAGAACAAGAAGGAAAGAAGAGGCCAAAAAAATATAGAGAAAAGGGGAGGGAGAATGAGAGAAGAGGGAGGCAATAAAAGAGAGGAGAGCTAGAGAGCCAGTGCTCTACTCATAGTTGAAATAATAGATCCAGTGGTAATGCTTATCAGGTATGCTGACATATCTGATCACATCCAACCCACATTCTATGCAGGTCTCTAACTGTGTAATTTGGGAAAGTCATATTTTCCTTGGCCCCAGTTTCTTTTGTAAAATGAGGAAGCTTGACTAAATGATCTCAAAGATTCCTTCCAGCTCTAATTTTGAGGGGCAGCGCAATATAACTGAAGGGCAAGGGACTTGGCCTCAGAGGTCCCGAGTTAAAATCCTGCTTCTTATACTTATGCTACTTGCATGACCAGGTAAGTCACTTCAGCTCTTTAAGTCAGTTTCCTCACCTGTAAAATGATGGCATTGGACTAGATGGCTACTAAGGTGCCCTTTGAATGTAAATTTATGATCTCATTTAGAAACATTCTCACTCAAGGTGATTAACAACAGTCAGATGAATGTCTTTTGTCTATCTATAAGACCATGGGATCATAGATTTAGCAGCTGGAAGATACCTTAAAAATCATCAAGTCCAATCCCTTCCTTTTACAAATTGGGAAACTGAGGCTCAGAGAGGTTGAATGGACTGCCCAGAGTCACACAGCTCCTAAGTGTCTTTGACAGAATTCAAACCGCTCACCATCTTCCTGACTCCGAGACCAGCATTCTACTTGTGCGTCCTCCCTTGTGGAAGCCTGGCCTAGGACTCACAGGATTCCACAAGTTGGTTTGCTCCCTTGCCTCTTTGGTTCAAACTCATCTGCTTCAGCCCATCTGCAGTCATCATATCATAGATATGATAGTATTTGCAAAAGCAAAGGCTTAATTTTATGTTGCATTGGGGGGACAAATCTGGTGACCTCATGTTTTCCTTTAAAGAAGAGCAATTACTCAGCAGGGTCTGGATATCACATTTTCAAGAACTCACTTTACTCCACAATAAGTGAGGTATCTTAGACTGCTCTCCCCCTCCTCCCACCCACCCAAACTCCATGTTCCGGCTGATGTAAAAACCCTCTCTCCCAGTGGCCAGATGGAGACAATGTTTTTTTTTTTTCTCATCATAATACACTGGATATTCCCAAAAAAGTAATGGTTTTATTATACTTGTTCACTTTATAAAAAACAGATGTAGTTTGTTTATATTGAAGCCTGAGTATTTTTCCCCTCTGGGTTTATGAGAGGTAATTCATGTAGGGCGAAAGAATGTATCATTGCTAAAAGGGCTATTTGGGATGAGGAAGAACTAGAATTAAGTAGCTGGAGAGATTTTGTGTGGTCCCTCAAAGTGGCCAGAGCTTGGGGCTGGGGCAGATTGAGCTCATGTTTGGCTTCTCAATTCTACCACAAACCTCTGTTTTTAGCCTAATTTTATAAAGGACTTGGGTTCAGATCTCAGCTGTGACACAAACTTTGTGACTATGGTCAAGTATTTTTGCCTTTCTGATAATTGGCTTTGTTGGTAAAATGAAGGGGGCTAGACCAGCTGACTTTTAAGATACCTCCAGTTCAAAGTCTATAATATTAAGGTCCTACAACAGTTGCACTGCCAATGTCTTCATCTATAAAATTAGAGGTTTAGACTAGATGACCTCCAAGTTCCCTTTCAGCTCCAAATCTAGCATCCTATGAGACATGGCCCAGAAAAATTTTCTGACAATGGCTCCACGTTATGACAGTCATCATATTGGGCATATTGTAGAGTATTGGACTTGGAGTCAGGAGCACCTGAGTTCAAATCCAGCTTCAGACACTTACTAGTTGTGTGACACTGGGCAAGTCACTTAACTTTATTTCCCTCAGTTTCCTCATCTGACAAATGAACTGAAGAAGGACATGGCAAAGCACTCCATTACCTCTGCCAAGAAAACCCCAAATGGGGTCATGAAGAGTCAGACACAACTGAAAAGGACTAAACAGTAACAACAACTGACCTAAAGCAATACATTCTCTTCCTCTTGATTCTCAGGGGAGAACTTTCATCTACTCTTACAATTAAAGAATTATAGAGTTGGAAGGGATCTCAGAGGTCATCTACTCCAATTGCTACCCAATGCAGCAGCCATGAAAAGTGATCATCCTGTTTCTGCTGAAAGACCTCCAGTAACAGGGAACTCGCTACCCTCTCCTGCGTCCCAACCCCAAGAAAACCCATTCCATTTTTTAACCTTTGTATCCCTGGTTCTAGCATAGTGCCCGGTATATTGTAGTATGTATTTAATTGACGCAGACTGATTGTTCAATTGGACAGCTACAATTCGTGGAGAAGCTTGAAGCTGGTTGAAAGAATTACAGTATTCTCATGCTGTACAGATTCTTGAGATTATTGAATCTGTAGTTATTCCATGTCCTAATTTTATAGGAAACTGAGGTCCAAAGAAGGGCAAAGGTGAGGGGGTTTGTAGAGTTGAGACTAGAACCCAGGTCTCCTGGATTCACATCCAGTTCTCTTGACATGCTTCCCACTTCTGTCATCTATCAATCTAGGAAGACTGTCTGATTTAATAATATTTGTAGAGGACTGTCAAGAGCCTACCTGCCTAGCTCTCTTGGGCACTGTTGTAGCAATTGTCTGATTCCCTCTTACCATCTAACTCTTCAGAATGGAATTAAGGATTGAGGAGAAGAAAAAATGTGTTGCTCTCCCACTGGGCTTCAGCCAGAACAGTGAGTCTTGGATAAGCGAGCTGCAATGAGTCATGGGAGTGGATTAAAGACTCAGTTTTGTGTCACTAACAAGGCAGGGCCTTCTTGATTGAAAAATGACCTGTCTTTTAAAAGGGGGAGGCAGTACTTCCACTAGACATCTAGTGTAGAGTTTAGGATGTCCATCCTAGCAGGATGTATGATAATGACCTTCTGCCCGAAGAGTCTATAAACAATGAACAGAACATTTGGGGCTTCAACCTGTGTCTTCCCTACGATGATTACATTTTTCTCCGGCAAGCAGACCAGCATGAAGAAAAGCACTTTGGTTCTTTCTATCAGTGTCTGTTTGTCTGTCTGTCTATTTCTCATTACTGAAAAATCCTGACAGATCCCTGCTGGGAAGAGGGTGGGGGTCAGTTGCATTGCTAGACGTCTTCTTGGAACAGTGTCATAACCAGTACTCAGAGTAGGTCCTTATCTATTCTGTATACAGTATAAAATTTCATGCCCTGCCCTTGAAGGACTTATAGACAGTACATCCTACAGAATATTACTATGGTCCTCTCTTTCCTCCTACTTTTACTGTTTGAAATCTGGAACTTAAGAGAGATCATTGAGATCAACCCTCTTTATCCCTGATAAAGAATCCATAATATATCATTTCCGACAAGTGATCACCTATCTTTCCCTTGTAGGTTTCTAGTGAGAAGAGCCTAACTCCTGAGGCAATCTTATTCTTTCCTTTTTATATTCTATGTGAAGCCAGAAATGCTGATGTTAACCTTCAAGGCTCGTTAGAACTCTGCCTCTGCCTCTGCCTCTAATTTTTTTAAAATCAGGTGACCTTACTGCCTATACTATTCCTTTTACCTTGCCACTTTGCTCAGTTTTTGTTTCTTATTACTTTCGTACCTTAATCTCAGTTTTTGGTTTCTAGCTACCATTGTGGAGATAAATATTTACAAAGCTACTAGAAAAAAATTTCTTCCTCTATTCTCCCTGTCTCTAAAAACAATACATTTCACTGGGGTCAATATAGAAACAGAAAGTCCTGTTTTTATTCCAATACCTCATTAAGACTTTGTCAAGGGAGAATTAATATGGTCACACAATGCCAGTGAATGAACACGTTCTTATAAATACTTTTGTGTCCATACTTATTTGATGATTGCATTATTATAGTCTCAATTATTTTTTCGTACATTGCCCTACCCACCCTTCCATAGTTGCATGCTCCAAATGTGGATGTGTGAGGCAGTGTTGAGTTCAAAGCAGAGTAAAAAGCATGCAGATTTTGCCTCGGCTGCATGCAGGGAGCTTGAAGATGGTCAAAAAAAGAAAGGTCCATTGATACTGCTTGATTGACAGCCAGACCTTGGAGCAATTTGCACCCTGATCAGATAGGAGTTTTCTCCCATAACCTTGGGCTCCAAATTTGGAAGCCCTTAATTGTGAAATTGTCTGCCCTTTGCCCTTTAAGAGAAAATGAGACACACATCTTTTAAGTGTCTCCCCTGTGCCCCTCAACTGATGTGTACAGTAAATGTGCTGTCCTTCCTTTTGGTCTGAGTAAGAGGCATGCATGCCCTGGCTTCTTTTAGCATGCTCAGAGCAGCCATGCAACTGACCCCATCCTGAAGGCATGATCTTCAAGGACATTGTCCAAAGTCCACTTTGCACATTGGGAAGCTGATTTATTCTTGATACGTTTATCTTTTCTTTCCTGTAATTAAAAGAAGAAAGAAGACAAAACCCAAACAACAAAACAACCCCTACCACAACTGTTAACTTTATATATTTATCAGGAAGTGACACTAGGTGGGCAGCAGGGGGTTAGGCACATAAAGTCTCTATCACTGGGAATGGAAAAGTGTAACAGCAAACATCCTGCTAGAGAACTCTTCCTCCTCCTGGTCAAAGCTCTGGGACCTTTTCATCTTCACTTATAACCAGAGCTCACCTAATTTAATGCATCATTTAGTTCAGCATCCATGAGCAAAACCCTCTAAGGTCTACTCAGAGTGACCCCAGGGCTTGGCAAAAGAGGCTCATCAGCCCAGTTACCAATTCTCCCTTTCCTTCTTGAAGATCAATTTCCATCCCCTATTTAAGGTAAATTACCTGAATGGACACTGAATCAAATTCAGCTATGGGACTAGTTGGGAAGAAGGACACTGCATTTCCCAAATCTCCCCTGATCTGCATTCTGAAAAATATAAGGCAAAACCTTGGAGGGACTGATACTAATTCCACCTGGGGAGTTGGAGTTCCTGAGTAGAGCCAGAAAGAATCATTTAAGAGATTTCAAATGAAAGCTGATCAAAGTTTGATTAGGACGTGAAATCCCAGGACAGCCCTCAAAACATGTTAACTCAGGCCTGGGACCATTAAAGAGAAGCCCTCTAGGGCCACTGTAGATCTTGCTGGTGCCGGATAGAAACTCAACCTGCTTGATGTGGGCATGTGGTTGGGGGGATATGGCATACAGTGTCCCTATGTGAGACCCCTGTCACAGGCAGTGTTCCTCTGTAATGAGGGCAGCCTCCTTCCCACCAGCCACCAGATGGGGCCAATATTTCATGATGAGTCAAAACTCCGTTTCTGAATTCTTTGTTCTTTCGAAATTTGGAAGGAAAAAAAAAAGGAAAAAGAATCTTGGACGAAAGAAAACAATCACGTCATTTGTTCTCCTGTTGCCCTGCCCGTGATGCAGTCCTCCACAAATGTATGCTTTGAGATTAATTTAATCTCACCAGCCTGGCTGAGGGCACAGAGTCGTGTTTTGTCTTGCTTTTGGTAAATCGTTAGGGAATTTCATGAAGCTGTTTGATCGGAGGAGCACGATCTTTGAAAAGTGGCCCTGCCTCGGTTCAGTTGACAATCCCATTGAAGGTCAGTGTGATTCATTACGATGAGATGCAGCCAGTGGTGCCTGCTCACATGAGGCACAAGCTTGTGACTCCTCCTTTTCCTGTTCCTCACTCATTCTTCTGACCTTGAAGCCAGCACTGGCAAGACAGACACCCACACCATTCCTCCTTTCTCCAATGATAGGAAGGATTTCCTAATGTGTAAACAACTCACTTCTAGGAAAGTTCGGTGGAAATGTGCCCTTTTTTTTTCTCAGACTATACATGGATAATCATATTAAACATATTCCCACAATAGTCATGTTGTGAAAGAAGAATCAGAACAAAAGGGAAAAAACACCAGAAAGAAGAAACAAACAAAAAAAGAGAAAGAATAGTATGCTTCAGTCTGCATTCAGACTCCATAGTTCTTTTTCTGCATGTTTATAGTATTTTCCTTCATGAGTCCCTTGGAATTGTCTTCAATCATTGCATTGCTGAGAAGAGCTAAGTCTATCAAAGTTGGTCATTGCACAATGTTGCTGTTACTGCATTCAATGTTCTCCTGGTTCTGCTCACTTCATGCAGCATCAGTTCATGTAAGTCTTTCCAGATTTTTCTGAAATCTGCCTGCTCATCATTTCTTATGGAACAATAGTATTCCATTATATTCATATACCACAACTTGCTCAGCCATTCCCCAGTTTATGGACATCCCCTAAATTTCCAATTCTTTGCCATCACAAAAAGAGCACCTATAAATATTTATATCTATCTGGATCCTTCTTCCTTTTTCATGATCTCTTTGGGATACAGACCTAGTAGTAGCATTGCTGGATCAAAGGGTATGCACAGTTTTATAGTCCTTTGGGTTTAGTTCCAAATTGCTCTCCAGAATGGTTGGATCAGTTCACAACTCCACCAACAATGCATTAGTGTTTCAATTTCCCCACCTCTTCTCCAACAGGAAATATATTCTTTAAGAGTGTGACACAACCTTGAGGCTCTCAGTGGTTTAATTCATTTTGACAAGAGTTAAAATGATAGTACCCTTTCAACAAACATTTATTATGCACCTACCATGTACAAATCTCAGAGAGATGCCTAGAGCACTGAGCAGTTAAGTCACTTGCTCCAGATTACACAGATGACATGGTCAGAGATACAAGACCTGTCTTAAACCCAGTTTTCCTGACTATGTAGTTGACTGTCTAGCCACTATGCTACCTTGTCACCTGTCACTCGATTCATAATGCCATCTTTCATTCTTCATTGGTAGTTTCCAAATGGAAAGTTTCCCACACTTAGGACATCACAGATCTGAACAAAGAAAAAACAGCAATAACAGGCAAAAAAGTATGGGCAAAATGGGACAGGACATGAGGTTGTGCTTGTATAACCTAGAGTAATATTGGATTTGGAAGGGATTGAAGATGCTATCCAGTTCATCCTGCTCCTGAATGAATGAAAAAGCCATTATCAAGTATTTATTATGTTCTAAGCAACACAGTACACTTTGGAGATATAAATACAAAAGTGAGATGGTCCCTGTCCTCAGAGAACTTACATTCTAATATAGGTATACAACACATATATGGAAATGTTGTCCAGGAAGGTGTGTTTTGGTTTGCAAAGTCATAACGATGGTGAGCAAAACCATAGAGTAGTAACTTTTTACACTATTTCTAGTAGCAAAGGCAGTGTCAATTTTATTACAGTTCTAGAATTGGAAAGGACAAAGGGATGGAAAAGAGAAAGATGGTTGGCAGGAAGAAGGCTGAGGGGAATGTTAGGTGTGACTGAGACCTGCCAGAGTAGAGCATGTGACATGCCTACCCGCTGGAGTAGCACGGGTGTTTTCCTCTAAATGTTACACTTTTGATTTGGTTGTTTGTAGCAGTTATACAGATGACTATGATTCAAACCTTGCAGCTTTATTACCAGTACATGGGCTTTGATTATTTCCAGTGCACTGCAATATCACTGGTCTGATTTAGTGAACAGGTAATAATTGCTGGCATTCATGTGGCACTTTATATATTGTAAAGAGTTTTACAATCCATACAACAACTTGGGAGGGAGGTGCTATTATTATTTTCACTTTACAGATGAGGAAACTGAGGTTGAACAGAAGTTAAATGACTTGGCCAGGGTCACATAGCTAGGAGGCAAGATTTGAACTCGGGTCTTCCTGACTTCTCATTATTGTTCCACCTAGCTGCCTCCTGAAGTAAATATAATATCCTTTCTATAATAACGAATACTTATTCAACAAGGCAGCATGGCATAGTATAAAACTGGTGTCAAAATCAGGAAGGTCTGGATTTAAGTTACATCTCTGACACACAGAAGCTGTGTGATCCTGAGCAAGTCCCTAGAAAAATCTCTAAGAGTCTGTTGATTGATAGGGAAATCCATAGAGTTTGTAGTTGTGGAAATAGCCCTGAACTTAGAGTCAAAATAATAACTCATATTTACATACAAACATTTACATCAAATGTTTGTTAAGCTCTATTCTCCCAACACCTCACAGGATATACACTGTCAAATCAACAAGCATTTACTATGAGATAGAAGGATAGGGAGAAATAATCCATGTGTACCCTTCAAGGAGCAGATTACATGTTAATAGAAAAGACAACATGTAAATAACTAGATAAGTAGAAGAAATGTATAGGTTAGATGGAAGATCAATGCGAAAGGAAGGCATCAGGAGCTAGCGTGGGGGGAGGGGAAGGAGGATGGACAGAGAGATGACTCCTGCAGAAGGCAGAATTTGGGCTGAGTCTTAAACGAGCCAGGGGTCCTAAGATGCAGAGGTGAGGAGGCAGAGACTCTAGGTTATGCACAAAGTGCCATTCTGCATCAATGATGAAGCTTTGGGAAATTCCCAATACTGATACAATTAGAATTACAGAATTTGCAACCTCCTGGTAGATGTTGATATAGACATAAATACAGACAGAGGTAGAGATAGAGGTGAGAGGCAAGCTGATGTAGTGCATAGAGAGCTGGTCTTGGAGTCAGGAAGACTCCCTCTGACACAAATAGGCTACAGGACCCTGGACAGACTATACAAACTCTCAGTATCCTAGACAACTCTCTAAGATGATACATTTTAGGTCTGCTTGGTAACAGGAGTTTCCTTATTTTAGGAGTATCCTATACCAATTAAATCACAGATCTGGTTTGTGTGTGTGCATATACTGGTGCTCAAAATTGACAATTTACAGCCACATCTCTGAGAGGAAGGCTTATGTTATTGTCTTCATTATTCATCGTCAGGTCTAGCTGTCCTCATTACCCCAGAGGAGCTCAAAGGTCTAGATGTGGATGAATTTAAATCAGTTTAAGACAACAGCCACAGCTGGAGATTGGAATTTAGGAGTCTTTGGCCTAGAGCTGATCATTGAAGCCCTAGAAGACGGTGAGATCTCATCTCATACAGAGAGGGGAGGGAAGGAGTATGAGGGAGGGAATGGGGGAGACACACACACAGGCAGATGAAGATAGAGAAAGAGAAGAAGAAGAAGAAGAAGAAGAAGAAGAAGAAGAAGAAGAAGAAGAAGAAGAAGAAGAAGAAGAAGAAGAAGAAGAAGAAGAAGAAGAAGAAGAAGAAGAAGAAGAGGAGGAGGAGGAGGAGGAAGAGGAGGAGAAGGAGGAAGAAAAGGAGGAGGAGAGGAGAGAAGGAAAGGAAAGGGAAAAAGAAAAGGAAAAAAGGAAAATAAGGAAAGGTAAGAGAAGAGAAATCTGAGGCCAAGATCTTGAGGGATTCCCACACTTAGTGGGTGAGAGGAGAAAGAAGTTACTAGTAGTGTAGCCAGGAAAGGGGTGTTCACAGATTGGGGAAGAGAACTAAGACTTTCCAGGAGAGTATGTGCATTTCTTTTTGTGCATTTCTTTGCAGATTGATGCCAGCATTCATTAACTCTTGAGTAACTGCAAGACCCCATTTTTTGTACTTCTCTTAGGATTACAGGATCATAGATTTACAGCTGGAAGGGACATCAAAGAACACTTAGTCCAACAATTTATTTTTAGATATGGGGAAACTGAAGGCCAGGGAAGTGAAAGTGACGTGCCCAAGATAACTTTGAACTTTGGACTTTGCCCAAACAGCGAAGTTGTGCTTTGGATCTGGTTACTTGGAAACCACATTCAACATTCTTTTTTCTGTACATGCTTCCTCTAAAGAATATCGGAATCTCTATTCAAGTTCTCCTGCAATGCTTTGTTTTGGTGTGATTGTGACTGTAGGTCTTCAAATACTCTGCCAATAGGTCATGAACTCTGGCAGGTCCAACTGAGCTGGAAAGACTCCAAGAAGAGCCTAGAATGGAGACTGTTTCCATCATTCAAGGACTAGCTAATGATAGAGGACCTAGCTCACTGATAGGAAGTTGAATACAAGGGAGGGAATTCTTTTGACCACAGCCACTCATGAACCCATCTCAACAAATGCCTACCACATGTTAGACGGTGTTCTTGGTTCTGAGCGTTCAAAGACAAAAATAAGACAGTTCCTTCCTTTGAGGAGCTTCCATTCTATTGGGGGAAAACATAATATTCATATATAAAATATGAAACGTATAGTAGATGACCCATTGTGAAAAATGGTACAGATGCTTAGGTCCCACAGCATTCCTCTCATCTAGACATTAGTTGTGAGATTTCCCCACGTTGAGTGTGACCCTCCGTACCTGAGCTCTCTGGGACCAAGGTGGAAATTCTTGCCAAGGGGGAACAGGACTAGTAAAGAAGACCTAAGCTGAGAATGTGAATCAGAGAGAAAGATTCTGCCCCATGTCCCTTCTCCATAAAGGAGCCAATGTCTTTTTAGACCAAAATAAGTGAATTTGAAAAGAAACTCAAATTATCAGCTTAGCCAGAGAAGCGCAGGATTCCATAGCAAACACCATTGTTTCACCTCCTTCCTGAAACTCCTCTCTGGCACCAGTCTTTTCATCAGGACTCAGGACTAAATGAATCTCCACCAGTATCATTCTCTTCCGGAAAGAAAACTGGGACTTGGCATTACTAGAAAGACAGGAGAAAGGAAAGCACTTGGATCGTTTCAAGCTGATCTCCCCAAGAGGAAGGGTGATTATGCTTTACAAGAGGAAGCATTGCTGCCATTAGATTTATTAATCTAGCAATTTTCTGCCTGGCCAAGAAGACAGCGAGAAATACCTACTCATGCTCAACTAATCCCAAATAACTTTCTGAACATCCCATTTGTTTTGAACTCCCAAATGCAAATTCAGGGTGTCGCCTCCCTGCTATTTCTTTATCACTTTTCATGGATTTGCTGCTTCAAAAGAAATATGTCTCACTGAATTACCCTTAAGTATATGGATTGAGATCAATAGGAAAATAAAATGTTACATGTTGTCAATTGAAAAAAAAAGTGATCACATTTAATCTTGGCAGATCATTACTTTTTAGGGGTTATAAAAGAGGCAAAAATCAGGTGAAAATTGTGAGCAGTGCTTGGCTAGGAGGTTTGGGTCTGAGCTGCCCAGTGCTGTCATTATCAAAGAATTAGAGCTGGGAGGGACCTTAGAGGTTACCTGTTCCAACCCCTCATTTTGCAGATGAAGAAACTGAGGGTCAGAGAGGTTAGAGTTAGAGTGACTTGTTCAAGGTCCCACAGCTGGTAATTGTCAGAGCTGAGATTTGAACCCAGATGTTTTGACTCCATATCCAGGGTTCTTTCCCTTACATCCTCTTGCTGCGGTTGGCTATATCATCACTTTGATACAATCAGGTTCAGGAAAAATCCTAGCTGTTCCAGTGAAAAGGTATCACAGGGAATGGAAAGACTGCTAGATCTAAAAGCTAGACTTTAATCTCGGCTCTGACACCATCTCTGTGTGACTTCTGGACTTCAAAAATTATGCCTCACCTGCTATTTTTGTGCTTCCCTTAGTGCTACAGGCCTCCTCAACTGGGAACATGCCACATCCCAGTAACCTTCTCACTTTGGATTATTCCATTTTCCATTGGTGAGTTGCTTCTGGGACCCGGCTGAGGAATGGTCTTTGAGTCCAGAAAATCAGGAGGAGGTCCAGGAAGGGAGCTCAGGTAAGCTTTCTTCTCAGCACCCCTATCTGAGGCCCATCACATCACTTCCTGGTCATCTTCAAGTCATGCCACTCTCTGCTGTATCCCCTCTCCATCTTGCCTTTCCAACTCTTGCCCCTCCCTGACATGTGCTGCCTTCCCCTCTTAGACTGTAAGCTCCTTGAGGACAGGGACTATCTTGCTTGCTTATAAATTCCCACTATCTGGCTTATAGTAAGCACACGTCATAAGTGTTTTTTGAGGGATTTGGATTTGATGATCTCTTAGGACTCTTCCAGTTACAAATCTGTAATTCTAGGAACTTGGTTATTGTAGGTAGAAATAATGAAAACCAAAGAATGTTAGGGCTTGGAGGCAAACATGAGGATAAACTAACACTTGTAATTTATCACCATTAATTTATTACTATTAATATTTTATCATTATTTTAAAAATTATGTATTTTATTTTCTCCCTAATTACATGCAAAATATTTTTAAATACCTGTTTTTTTAAAATTTGTGGTCCAAATTATAATTTGTAATTATTAATACGCCAAACAGATCTGTGATCTCATCGACTTGGAAGTTCCCTCCACTTATCCAAAATCATCATTAGCATTTATGCAGCACTTTAAGATTGACAAAGTACTTTCTATTAATTATATTATATTACCTTATGTTATGTATTATAATTCTATTGTATTTATGTGTGTACACTTAATTGAGCCTCATAACAACCCTGTGAGATAGGTCTTATCATTAATTGAGCACAAGAAGGTTAAGAAACCTGGCCAGGATTAGTAAGTGTCTGAGGCAGAACTTGAACTCAAGCCTTCCTGAATCTAAGTCCAAGATTCTATCCCCTGCACAAACTAGTTGTCCATCCGTGCCTGCCCCTTTGGGACTGTTGTCTATGAATTCCCATAACAACGATTCCCTAATTAGGTTCTTATTTAAAAATCAAGCCTATGAAGGGGGCAAATTAATCAGAATATACTAAGTTCTAAAGCTAAAATCTCCACACCTTTTGAAAACATGATGCTTGTTAGCCATTCCTCCCTTATTGTGTACTCGGGAGAGTGATTTTTTATAATCCGAGTGAAGGGACTTTGCTTTTATCCCCACTGAATCTCAGCATCTTAGTTTGTCCCAGATTTTTTTGAATCCTAATTCTGTCAGGAATTTTTTCAATGCCTCATAGCTGCTAAAGACCATCCAGTAAATCATGAAGACATTTTAATATTCCAAGCATCCCTACTGATCAAATAATATACCCTGAAAGTATTGCAGAAGTATTAGAAACCTTATGAAGAGGCATCATGGCTTAGCAGAGAGAGAGAAAGGTGGCCTTGCCATCAGGAAGAATTGGATTCAAATCCTGACTCTGACCCTGGACAAAATCACTTATACTCTCTGAGCCCTCAGACAGCTCTCTAAGACTTCGTTACAGAATAGGAACTACTCTCCATTGGTACTGGGAGCTTCCATTTGGTCTATGCCAATGGAATCATAGACCCCATCCCACCCTATTTCCATGAACTCATATTAAATGCTTTCTAGGCACTATTGCTCTTTGCCAAGTCAGTCATCCTCATTTGAGTTTATAAAAAGAAAACTGTCATCATCCTCAAACTGGATCTAAAATGGGCCACATTTGACCTCCCAGTTTAAGCAAGAAATATTTATTTTTTAAAATTTTATTTACTTTATTTTGAACTTAAATAAAACAAGCTTTCCATAAAATAGTAGCATAGAAAAAAATGATTGTGCATGAAACTATAAATCTAATATGTATAACTTGCTATTCTTTTAAATACATAATAAAGTTATGTAACTTTCCCCCCTTTTTTTCTTCCCTTCCCCCCTGCCGTAGAGATGTCTACCACTAGACACAAATATATGTGTATATGCATGTATGTAAAATCATTCCATACATCCTTCTATTTATCAATTCTTTCTCTGGATGTGATAGCATCTTCCTTCATCTGTCCTTTGTAGTTAATTGGGTATTTATAATATTCAAAATGACTTAGCCACTCAAAGTTGTTCTTAAAAAATATTGTTTGTTACTATATACAATGTTCTTTTGGTTCTGCTCATTTCACTCTTCATTATTTTGTACAGGTTTATCCATGTTTTTCTGAAATCATTGAGCTCATCATTTCTTATAGCACAGGAGTACTCTATCACAATCCTATACCACAACTTGTTCAGCCCTTCCCCAACTGACAGGCATCCTCGTAATTTCCAGTTATTTACCAATACAAAGAGAGCTGCTATAAACATTTTAGAACATACAGGTTCTTTTCCTTTTTCCTTAATTATCTTTGGAAATAGGCCTAGTAGTGGTATTGCTGGGTTAAAGCATATAGGCTATTTAATAACTCTTTGGGCATAATTCCAGATTGCTCTCTTAAATGATTAGATCAATTTACAGTTGCATTAGCAGTAAATTAGCATCGCAACTTTTCTTCATCTCCTCCAACATTTGTTGCTTTCGCCAAAACATTTATTAAGCACTGACTGTTGTTCCATTGGTTGAATTTTCTATTTTTAAAGTCAATATCAAGTAGTTTTTGGATTGTTGCTTTGTAGTATATTTTGAGATCTGGGGTTGTTGGGTTTGTGGGTACATATTAGAAAGGATATTAATAAGTAAATGAGCATCCTGATAAAGGAAACAATGATGGTGGCCATGACATCTAAAGATCCACTGAAGAAACTGGGGAACTTTTCTGCTGAAAGGGGAAAATTTAGTGGGGAAGATATGACAGCTGAATGAGTTAGCCTTATTGTGCTTTGCCCCAGAGGGTAGAATTAGGCACAATGGTGGAAGTAGCAGGGACCAATTGAGACTAGATACAGGGAAAAAATTCCTAATAATTTGAGCCAACCCCCAGCAGATCGGGCAGCCTCAGGCAGTGGTGCATTGTCCTGCTTGGATGATACTCATGGGACGTTGTAAAGGGGATGATTGACCATCTTTAGGTTAAACCAAGTGTCTCTTTTAACTCTGAGACTTTGATGATGCTATGATCATAGTTCAGTACATAAACATGGGGTAGAATTCAAACCCAGATCTTTTCTTACTCCAAGTCCAGCACTTTTCACAACTCAAGGTGATTATAGAAATTTTTCTGAGATAAGTATATGCAAAATGGTGTCATTTACTTCTTCTCTATCCCAGATAGAAAAGTACAATGGAAAGATTTCTGGCTGTCTGGCTGTCCTTCCCTTGCCTTCCCTTCCCTTCCTTTCCCTTCCCTTCCCTTCCCTTCCCTTCCCTTCCCTTCCCTTCCCTTCCCTTCCCTTCCCTTCCCTTCCCTTCCCTTCCCTTCCCTTCCCTTCCCTTCCCTTCCCTTCCCTTCCCTTCCCTTCCCTTCCCTTCCCTTCCCTTCCCTTCCCTTCCCTTCCCTTCCCTTCCCTTCCCTTCCTTTCCCTTCCCATACCTTCCCTTGCCTTCCTTTGCCTTCTCTTGCCTTGCCTTCCCTTGCCTTCCCTCTGTAAAATGACAGGGTTGGACAAGATGTCAGTTAAAGTTCATTTCTTGTCTAAATCCCATAAATCTAAAGCCTGTGATTCTGTCACTTAATTTCCCTGGGACTCAGTTTCCCCATCAGTAAAACTAGATGGTCTTGGAGGTCTTTTCCAGTCCTAGGTCTATCACCCTATGATTCCTCCCCCCACATACACATACAGACACATATGAACACACACATGTGTGTACACAAACATATGACGAAAGCAGCCAAACAGATACTGTTTTAAGTTCCTCTGTGTGAAACTACAAATGCAGGGAAATTTCAAGCTGACGGGATGTGTTCAGAAAGTTACGAACAAGTGGAAGACGAGGGATTAGGAAGAAAGCCTGCATGCAACCTTAACTCTCGTGTTCATGAAGGAAAACATCAGAACAGTGCAGGTCCTTGTGGGTGTTTGTGGCTGTTTTTCACAAAAGATTAAAAAGAGAAAAGAGAAAGGGAAGTGGGTGAGACAGCCCTGTGATCTGCAGAGCCTAAAACAATGGACTTCAAAGCTTCTGCAGAAAGAATCCATGTAATCCACAGTTTAATTCTCCCTAAGTAGGCATTGGCAAGGTAGATCATAACAGCTTAAAAAGTGATTGGGATTTCTGGTAGAAAACCCTGAAACAGGTACGATGCCCACTCACATCGGTACTGCTAAGAAGCTTGATTTGCCCTGATGAGGAAGAAAAAAAATCTCCTCATGTATGAAAGGAAAATTCCTGGCTGGGACTGTGACAGGTTGAAGCCAAGAATCCTGGTGGTCGAGTGGGCCTGGCCTTGATGGTTGGCTGGGTTCAATATAACAAGGATGGCAGGCAGTTCTGTATCATCATCCCTCTAATTAAGGGACTTGGGAAAGAAAGCAATAGATTCCTAGCTGATATCAGGGAGTGGAGATATCCCTCCAGGTGGGACACAAGGGCTAGTTTTGTAGTAGCCAAGTTTATTTGGCAAAAGTCGAAGAAAGTTCATGCTTTGGTTTCTAACTTTTCCTTTTAGAAGAAGCACATATTTGAAAAGGCATGACCATTAGATTTTCCATCTTTGGTATTTTAGAATGAACTTCATTTCCCGATGGACAAGTCTTTCCTAAAGAGGCAGATTTTTAACAGCAGCATTATTTTGATGGAAAATCTCCACATTCCAACTGGTAATGAATGAACCACCTTAGAAATTAATAAAAGCCATTTGTAGATAGATAGATAGACAGACAGACATAGAGCTAGGTAAGTAGGTAAATGTATAATTTACTAATTTATGTGCATGTTATTTTTTTCTACCTCCTCTTCCATCCCAAACAATTTAAGCTTTCTGAGGGCAGAAATTATTTCTTTTTTTTTTTGGCATTTATATTCCCAATACCTAGGCACATAGTGGGCACTTGGTAAATGCTTATTGATTGGTTGATATTGTCTCATCTCCACTTTAAAATGTAAGTTTTATAACTCTTTGGGCATAATTCCAGATTGCTCTCCAAAATGACTGGATCAGTTCACAATTCCACCAGCAATTAGTGTCTCAAGCAGCTCTCTTGTAGCAAAGAACAAGACATTATGAGGATGCCTGTCAATTGGGGAGTGGCTGAACAAGCTGTGGTATATGATTGTAATGGAATACTCCTGTATGAGGATGAACTCCATGATCTTAGAAAAACATGGATAGACTTGCATGAAATAATGAAGAGTGAAATGAGCAGAACCAAAAGAACATTGTATACAGTAACAACTTTGAATAAGTCATTTTGACTATTATAAGTATCCAAATTAACTATAAAGGACATATGAAGCAACTTGCCCAGGATCCCACCCAGTATCTGAGGCTGGATTTGAACTCATGAAGATGAGTCTTCCTTACTCCAGACTTGGCACTCTATCCATTGCACCACCTATCTGTCCTCTTGCTTGTCAACATTCTTCCTAAAATGTGGTTCCTAGAAGAGAAGAGAACACAACACTGCAGATGTGCACTGACCAGGGCACAGGACAGCACAAACTAGTCTAAAAGTGCTCCTCTGAATGGAGCTTACAATCTCCAGGTCCTTTGTTTCTGAGCTTCTGCAGGATTCACAAAGTTTTATGCAATTTAATTGCTGATTCATATTCACTTTATTCCTTTCCTATTAGTCTTGTCTTTGAATTGAAAACATATAAACTTTTCTCTCTGTAATTGAAGGTCTTCTCTAATCTGACTTCAACCTCCCTTTCAAATCTTATTTCACATTACACTCCTTCACAAATTTTATGCTCCAAGAGCCGGCACAGACTCTATTTTCCATCTTCTGCCCCAGTGACTCTATAGGAGTCATCTCTCAAGTGACAAATGCAATGTTTCCTCATCTCTGCCTCACATAATCCTTGCCTTCATTCGAGGCTCAGTTGAGGGACTATTTTCTCTCCAGACCCTCTCTTTTGTCTCTATCATTCTTTGCCTTGTATTTTACTTATCTATGTCTATGCTGCAACCTTTCCTTCTCCTTCCCCTATCCTCTGTGGAATGTAATCTCTTTAAGAGCAGTGACTGTGCCATGTTTTAGTTTTTGTGTCTCCCAGAACTACGTGCATGAATGAATTCAAAAGTATGTAATATATAAATACCAACTATGTGCTGGGCATTGTGCTATGTACGTGCTGATGTTTAAATACAAAAGTGAGACAGTCCTTGCCCTCCAGGAACTTATATTCTCAAAAGGATATACAACACAAAAAGGGAATTGGTGGCCGGGGAAGAGGAGTTTTAGTTTGGAGAGTCACAAGGATTGTGAGTGGAGCCATAGAAAAGTCTATTGCTACACCCTTTTTAGAAGTAGTGGTAGTATTCATTGGACTACTATACCCAGAGAAGAGATGGGAAGTTGGGGTCAAGGGGAAGTACACATTTAAAGCTGAAGGGCAGATGGCAAGAAGCCCAGGTAGGTTCCAGTTTCCCAATGGATGGCTAGATGAGATATACAGCATTTTCTTGGGGTGGCTAGATGTACCTGGCTCAGTAAGTTTGCACTCATCAATTAGGAAGGATATCTGGTGAATTAACTGATATTTTTTAATTGAATTGAATCAATGCCACAGTTCAATCCTCAAACTCTGTGGCCCAAAGCTAGACAAAAATGACACTTCTGGGAGCACTGACTTGTGGACAGCTTGAATGGTGGATTGGTGGGAGAAACTGTTTGTGTCAGATTGGTAGAAAAATGAAGGCGAGAAACAGAAAAAAAAAAGAAATGGTGGAGAAACTCCAAAGCTTGGGTTTACAATTTGGTAGCTAACAGGGAGGGCATTTGAGAGCTTCAAACTCATTATCACAATCCATTAATATTTATTATAAATTCTTTGGAGACTCCTGATAGGCATGGACAAGGTCTATATCCTAAAACCTGTTCCATTTCCAATCTGTCTCTGCCCTCTAGCCACTGGCCCATTTCCCATATGCCTCACAGTTCCCTAAACACATCTGTGATCATGGGCCTCCTTCAGAGAGCCATAGCCCCCATGAATAAGAACTAGCTCAACTGTAAGAGTCCAAAAGTTGTCTGACTGAGTCAGACATCTGGAGCACCTCCCTTCAGTTCTGGGCATCACATTTTAAGGGAACATTGATGAACTAGAGAGCATTCAGTAAAAGAGAATTAATGTGAAGGGCTTCAAGTCCATGTGAAAGAATCAACTGAAGGAACTCGGCATATTTAGTTTGGAGAAGAGAAGGCTCAGGGAGGAGATTCTACAACTTGGGCAAGGTGAACACTGAGGTCCTGGCAGCTCTCAGATTCTGTTAGTCTGTGATATCAAATCATTTTTCCTCACCAAATAATTTTTTTCTGAATGAAACAAAAGACAAAAGGTTATGTAAAGACTTTAAAAAAATACTCAGGGAAAGTTAGTTCATCAGTGCTTTAGTTTTTCCCACAAACACTTCCCTCTAAGTCCTTAGTTAATGCTTTGAGCTATAGCTATAACAACATAGGCAATGTAAGCTTGACCATGGGGAATTCTTCAGACAATTTGATCCATGCACTGCAGGTCAGTAATGCATGGGACTCAGGCTGAAAAAGACAAAAATCCCAACCCAAATAAACCACAACCTGAACTTTCCCATAGAGTAATGGTACAACCTGCTTTAGATTGGCCTTATGTTTGTTTATCTGAGAGGCAATGGGGTATAGTGGAATTGTCTTATCCCTGCATTTTAAAGATGGCAGAAAACTGGGGTGTGCTGCCCATGCCTACTTTTAAGTCTTTAAAGAAATGCCACCTGGAACCTGAGAGCCAGACAGCCAGGACAAGAATGCTAATATGCTTGTGTTCTTCTGGACAATCTATTTGGGAGGGACCTTCTGAACTGTGGCTGCTTGGTGAGTCAATAACACTTCAATTGTACTTTGATCCTTGGAAAGATCTGTGAACTCATCCATGTGGGCACTACCTTCAATGGAATGGCCCACAACTGTAGGATCCTGGGAATCTGGAAAGGATGTCAGATGCCATTGAGTCCAACCCCTTCATTTTACAGATGGGGCACCTCAGAAGGTCATAGGATCATAGCTCTAAAGCTGGAGGGATTTTATAGGCCATCCAATCCATCCTGCCTTAGCGCGCTGGACTTGGAGACAGGGGAGTCTGTATTCAAATTCTGCTTCAGACACTTCTTAGCTGTGTGACTCTGGGCAAGTCAGTTGTCTTCTCTTGGTCTTGGTTTCTTCATCCACAAAATGGGAGGGGAAGATTGGACTATCAGGGCTTCTTCAACTTTTTCCACTCAAGACCCCTTTTCCCCCTTTTCATGTTTCAGCAGCATTCATTGGTGTTATATGGCCTGAGGACATGTGAAGTGCAAAGTGCACATGCTTTGTGTTAAGAACCAAGGCTAAAAAAAAGAAAAAAAGAACCAAGGCTACAGTGAAGTTGCACAATGCAACATGGGCAAGTGCTGCCAGAAATGCCTCAGGTTCATTACACACTTGACTTTTAATTAATTTTTGGTCATTGTGTTCAGAAACCTTTTACTGGTGCCCAATTTTTCACAACCCCATATGGGGTCATGACCCACAGTTTAAGAAGCGCTGGACAAGATGAATTCTAAGGTCCATTCCAGCTTTAAACTTACGATCCCATGAACTCCCCTTTTTGAATGAGGAAAAACTGAGACCCAGAGAGAGAGGTTAAATGCACAGTCCAAGATCTCGTAGATAGTTATTAGCAGATCTCAGATTTGAATCCAGGTCCTTTGACTCCAAATTTAATATAATCTCCATTCCATCACACTGTCTCTCCACTTATCCATGCCTGTCCAGTCTGTTGTGATCCTTCTCCATGTCCTCTGGTAAGTTCACAGCAGAAAGTCTATCCATCCTAGGAGCTTTCCTCTACATTTCTTGGTGGTATAGAATGGTGATTTCCACGAGTGCAGGCACAGCGTAGTGTAGGGGATGGCATATAATACAGTGTAGTAGACAAAAAGAGGATTGTAAAGAGTAATAACTATACGATACTGTCTCTCACTTTAATAATACCTTCAATTTGCATAGTAGTTTCCAAATTTCCAAGTGCTTTCACAGATGATTTTCACAACGACTCTGGACAATAGTTAAGACTGACATATCATTGTCTCCTTTTTATGAACATGGAAACGGAGGCTTGCATAGATTAAATGACATTATCAAAATCATACAGCTTGAAAGCAGCAGAGCCAAAACTTAATCCTTGAACTAAATAAAACTACCTTGGAGAAATGCCCCTTGCTCCCCAAGCAAAGCATGAGTGATTCCTTCCTGGACAAGGGCTCTTGGATAAGCTTATAAGATCATAGAATTAGAGCTGGAAGGTTCCTTAGAAGTCATGCGCTTCATTTTACAGATGGAGAAACTGAGGCTCAGAAAAGTGAAGGGACTTGCCCAAGATCACATCGGTAGTAAGTACCTGAGCTGGGAATTGACCCCATGCCCTCTCAGTCTAAATCTATTTTTCCAACTGTATTATAGGGCTGCCTCTGACAATCAGTTGTCAGATTGGCACCTTTCTCTTCCCACAAGACAAAGCCAATTAGGAGGCTTGGCTGTGGTGGTTTCCTGAGCAGAGATGCCAGATTTTCCAAATGGAAAAACAGCGAACTCCTTGCTCCAGAATGCATATGTCAAGCTGGAGGGGGCAGGAAGGGAGGGAAGCAGCCTAGGAGAGAGAGAGAAGAGCAGCCTCCTGCTTCTGTCTGCCACTGACTGCCCTGGGGCTGAGCAGGAGAAGCTTGTGATCTCCACCACTTATCTGATTACAAAGCCTGATATAGAAGAAGGACAGCTTTTGACTTCAGGGGAAGTTTGCATTCTTCCAACAGAACACTTGTTAGTGGAGTCATACAATTATTTTTCCTTCATCTCCTGACTTAAAAAAAAAAGAATCTGAGAAAGAATGAGGGAAGGTACATGGAAGACAAGAATGAATATGTGTTTTTAGTTTGGCACTGGTGTTGTTTCCATGATATTACTTAGCTTCTCATCCAAGGACTCTCCTAGGTGAGGATATTTTGATTAGACTCTTCCTTTCCTTGAAGTAGTCCCACCTCATTTTCTAATGGATAACATGTTCTGGAAGAAGAATTATTGCCAGCCTGTTGGATGCAATTCAGTCTGATTCAGCCATCAAGTTTAAGAGCCTACTAAGTGCCAGACACTGTGTTAAGTGCTGAGGATACAAGGACAAAAATGAACATTGACTCTGCTTTCAATGAGCCTACTTTCTGTTTTTGGAATCACATTGACTAAGAATCTGTCAGTGGAGCAACCAAACAACCTACCTAGAGACTATTTCCTCAGTATTTTCCTCTATGTGATCAGAAAGGAAGCCTCTGTAGAGAACCAGTCAAAATAGTTTGGGCTGATCTTAATAGGAAAAATATGAAGAGTACTGATTGTACAAACGATAACATGGCTATATAGACAAACTAATCATTTACCTGCATATGTATCTTGGACAAACATTGCAAGTAAATAATGAATTGGACCCAAAACTAACCAGTGGAAAAATGGACTGAATTGTCTTATCATTTGCAAAGTTCTTGTAAATGAAGCTAAACTTCTCCCTGAAACAAAAATTTATTTTTTAATTATGTATATTCTACTGGAGACTCTTGTGACTATGAGACATGATACACATCTGGTCATCACCCAGAAGTCAAGAGAGAGACATATATAGGTTTGAATAGGTCAAAACCCATTATATAGAAGAAATTATAAAGGAAATTGTAAAGTAATTATAAAGGAAAATGGACAAAAGGATGTCATCAAAGAAATATATGATCACAAAAGAATATAGATCGGTCAGGTGGCAAATGTAAGGTGGATCCAATTGACAGCCCAGGGGTTCCATTTCAATCTATGGGATGTTGAGAGAAATTGAGGAAGGTCACTAACATGTTGGATGGACTCTGTGGAAAATTAATGAGGTGACATATCTGAGAGAGATTAATCTTGAGTCCTGATACTTTTGCTGAGTCCTTCAACCTACTTGAGAAGATAACAAAGCATGGACCTTCTGGAAGCATCTGAATGAAAACTTGATCAATAAGCATTTATTTAGTAACTACTAGGAGAGGAAACATGGCATGCTGAATAAAGATCTTTGGACTTAGAATCAAGACTCTGGATTCAAATCATGCTACAGACACCTAATAGCTGTATGATCCTGGGCGTATCAACTTGCCTCTCTGTGCCTCAATTTCCTCACTTCTAAAATGAAGGTATTGGACTTAATGGCCTCTAAGTTTCCTTCCAACTCTAAATTTATGATCCTACTATGTTCTAGTTACTAGAGATACACAGACAAAACAAACTAGAAGAGAAATTTCCTAGGCAGCATAATCCCAGAATCTATCCTTCTAGACAGAGAAAGGAGGTTTCTAGGCAGCTTCAGCTTTGGAAGTTGTCATGTGGGCAATTCTAAGTTGGAGAGTTGAGAGAGAGAGAGAGAGAGAGAGAGAGAGAGAGAGAGAGAGAGAGAGACAGACAGAGAGACACAGAGAGACAGAGAGATCTTTTCAACTTCTTAGGAAGAAGATGGCCAACAAAAAATCACCCTGAAGATGAAGAACTAAATTCAGGCCATTGGCATAAATATATATATATATATATGTGTGTGTGTGTGTGTGTGTGTGTGTATAGAAACTTGAGTCTTACCAATTCTGCTATTGCTATGAGTTATTGGGCAGTGAAGGTACTAAGGGAAGAGATTGTTTGTTCAGTTCCCATTCTCCCCTTTTCCTCTACCAAAAATGTATTTCCATTGGGGTTGGGACTAGAATTTAATGGGCTATTTGAGGGCTTTATGTGTTTCTATGTCTGTTTTTTAAAGTATAGTCATTACTTCCCAGAGATGTTGCTTCTGACCCAGTGATGTTCTTCCAATGGTGATGATACATCAGTTTAATATAGTTGGGAGATGACTGACCTGGTATTACAAACATAATCTTGGCAAACAAAGTGTAGCAAAATTAGCTGGCCCACATAGAAACATATGTGGGAAGATATTTACCTTTAATGACTAACGGCTGGAATGCATGGCCAGAAGATGTCCTGAAGACTGTGTAACTTGGCACTTAGTGTAAGCATTTTCTTATAATTTAGTTTTAAGATACTATATAAAAGCATAGAGAACAGCAACTTGGAAATCAGAAAACCTAAGTTCTACTCCTGGATGCACCTTAGGCAAGTCACTTCCTTTTTCTAGGTCTCAGTTTATCTATAAAATGAGAAGGCTGACCTAGGTCAGGCAGAAATTCTTAACTTATTTTGTGTTATGGACCTTCTTTGGCAGTCAGGTGAAACCTATGGACCCTTTCTCAGAATGATGTTTTTAAATGCATAAAATAAAGTACACAGAATTACAAAGGAAACCAATTATACCTAAATGCAGTTGTCCAAATTAAAAAAAAAAACTTTCTGAATTACAGGTTAAACACTGCTATTCTAAATGATCACTCAATTCCATCCCAGCCCTGGTTTTTGATGGTTTTGGGGAACGCTGGACTCCCTGATCCATCAATCTGGCTCCAGGGGAACTGTCCATGGTGCCCCAGGAGATTAAGTGGTAGTTTTGTAAACATGAATGTAATTACCATAAAAATATGTATAGCTTGTTGGGGAGTTTATATAATAACAATTTACTGCAACTGACTGTTTGCAAGTCTTGTTTGTTTTTCCTTAGAGGCATGGCAGGATAATAGCATGTTGCATCCTGCTGTAACAGGAACAGAAATACGATCCTCTTCCCATTGACAGGAGGTCAAGCATGTCCTCCTTCATCCTGCTGAGTGACCTGGCTGTTGGGAGCAGTCTGCCAGTCATCTCTGTGCTCTTGTCAGCAACTTAAGAAGCATGCCTTATTGATGGAGGAAGTCATCCCTTTCAGCACTCATTCTCCAGTGGTCTTATTTGGACCCTCCACTTCCCTTGCCATCCAATTAATATGGCTCTGACATGCATGAGCAGGGGCCAAGGAGATATTTTCAAAGCTCCTAAAAGGTTTGAATTTTCCTAAAAAGTTAGTTTGTTTTACCGATTTTCCCCTACATCCTGGAGAGATTCACATGACTTTTACCTTTCTAGGTGCAGTCTACCTCTCCCCACTGCCTACACAGAGAAAGCCTAAGCTGAATTGCATTTTTATTTTTATTTATTTATGTATTTATGTATTTATTTACTTATTTATTCATTTATTTATTTATGTATTTATTTAATATAAATTTGTTTATTTTTAGTTTTCAGCATTCACTTCCACAAGTTTTTGAGTTCCAAATTTTCACCCATCCCCCTCCCCCACCCCAAGATGCATGCATTCTGAATATCCCTTCCCCTATCTGTCCTCTCTTCTATCTCTCTCTCCTTCTCCTATCCCCTTCCCCTTCTATTTTCCTGTAGGGCAGGACAGACTTCTGTATCCCATTTCCGATATTTCTTATTTCCCAGTAGCATGTGAAAACATTTTTTTTAAAAAAACATATGTTTTTAAAACTTTAGGTTTCAAATTTTCTGTCTTCCTCCCTCCCCATTCACCCTCACTGAAAAGGCAAGCAACTCGATATAGGTTGTACATGTGCAGTTATGCAAAACATGTCCATAGTAGACATGTTGTGAAAAACTAATTCTATTTCCCTTAATCCTATCCTGCCCTCCCATTTATTCTATTCTTTCTTTTGACCCTGTCCCTCCTCAGAAGTATTTACTTCTGATTACCCCTTTCCCAATCTGCCCTCCTTCTATCATCCCCCTTCTCTTGTCCCCTTCTCCCCCTATTTTCCTGTAGGGTAAGACAGATTTCATACCCAATTGAATGTGTATGTTATTCCCTCCTTAAGCCAAATCCTATGAGAATAAGATTCACTCATTCCCTCTCACCTTCCCCATTTCCCCTCCACTGTAAGAGACTTTTCTGTTTTTTTTGTGAGATAATTTACCCCATTCTACCTCTCCCTTTCTTCTTTCCGAGTTAATCCTCTCCCCCTTAATTTTATTCTCCAGATATGACCCCTTAATCTTCAACTCACCCTGTGCCTCTATCTATCTATCTATCTATCTATCTATCTATCTATATACATACATATAATTTTTTCCCTCCAACTACCCTAATACTGACAAAGGTCTCATGAGTTATAAATATCATCTTTCCATGCAGGAATGTAAACAGTTCAATCAATAAGTCTCTTATGATTTCTCTTTCCTGTTTACCTCTTCATGTTCCACTTGAGTCCTGTATTTGAAAGTCAAATTTTCTATTCAGCTCTGGTCTTTTCATCAAGAATGCTTGAAAGTCCTCTATTTCACTGAATGACCATTTTTTCCCCTGAAGGATTATACTCAGTTTTGCTGGGTAGGTGATTCTTGGTTGTAATCCTATCTCCTTTGCCCTCTGGAATATTATATTCCATGCCCTGCGGTCCTTTAATGTAGAAGCTGCTAAATCTTGTGTTATCCTGATTGTGTTTCCACAGTACTTGAATTGTTTCCTTCTGGCAGCTTGTAATATTTTCTCCTTGACCTGGGAACTCTGGAATTTGGCTATAATATTCCTAGGAGTTTTCCTTTGGGGATCTCTTTCAGGAGGAGATCTGTGGATTCTTTCAATTTCTATTTTGCCCTCTGGTTCTATATCAGGGCAGTTTTTCTTGATAATTTCTTGAAAGATGATGTCTAGGGTTTTTTTTGATCATGGCTTTCAGATAGTCCAATAATTTTT
Organism: Phascolarctos cinereus; assembly: GCF_003287225.1. NCBI lineage: Eukaryota > Metazoa > Chordata > Mammalia > Diprotodontia > Phascolarctidae > Phascolarctos > Phascolarctos cinereus. The sequence goes on along the minus strand of NW_027556180.1, from coordinate 43,120,633 downwards.
AAATTCTCTCTCCTGGATCTATTTTCCAGGTCAGTTGTTTTTCCAATGAGATATTTCACATTGTTTTCTAATTTTTCATTCTTTTGGATTTGTTCTACTGCGTCGTGATTTCTCATAAAGTCACTAGCTTCCAATTGCTCTATTCTAATTTTTAAGGAAGTATTTTCTTCAGTAATCTTTTGGACTTCCTTTTCCATTTGGCCAATTTTTCTTTTTAGGGCATTTTTCTCCTCATTGGCTTTTTGGACCTCTTTTGCCATTTGGGTTAGGCTATTTTTTAAGGTGTTATTTTCTTCAGTATTTTTTTGGGTCTCCTTTAGCAAGCTGTTGACTTGTTTTTCATGCTTTTCTTGCATCACTCTCATTTCTCTTCCCAGTTTTTCCTTTGCTTCCCTTACTTGCTTCTCAAAATCCCTTTTGAGCTCTTCCAAGGCCTGGGACTGATTCATATTTTTCTTGGAGGCTTTGGATGTAGGAGCTTTGACTTTGTTGTCTTCTTCTGGTTGTATATTTTGATCTTCTTTTTCACCAAAGTAAGATAATATAGTCTGACTCTTTTTGCATTGCTTGCTCATGATCCCGGCCAATTACTTGAGTTTTAAATTCTTTGTTAAGGTAAGAGTCTGCTTCCAATGTGGAGAATGTACTGTCCCAAGCTTCAGGGGGTTTGTACAGCTGTTTTCAGAGATACTTGTAGGGCTCTGTAAATTTTCAGTTCTTCCAAGGTGGTATGATAAGGGGAGGTGTTTACTCATTTCCTGGCCTGGGACTACAAGTATTCCTTTCTGTCCTGTAACTGTGAGGAGGGTCTCCTCTCCACAATCACTACAAGCTCCACCAAGCTAGCGCTCCTCCTCACCCCAGCACTGCAGCCCAGAACTGTGACCAAATCCAAACACGGGCAAAGCAAGAGATTCCTGCCTCAGCACTGGCAAAGAGATCCCTGCAATTGCCCTCTGATCAGCCACTGGATTCCCCCTCAGTCTGTGGGCTGGAAGCTCGGGAAGCAGCTGCCTCTCCCCCCAGGACCATGCTCTTGGGGAATGGAGCTGAAACCCCACCTTCCTTTCTCAGCAGCGACAGAAACAAACTTTTCCCACTGACCTTCTAAGTTGTCTTCGGCATTAGTGGCTTGAGGAGTCTGGAAACCTCCACAGCTGCCCACGATTCAGTCCTCTGAGGCCTGCTCCAGGTTCGCAGTGGCCTGTGCACTCACGCTGTGCTGCGCTCCCAGCCTGGCGCAATACACCTTTCTGATCAATCATCCAGGTTGTCTTGGGCTGGAAATTTGTTTCACTCTTTCTTTTTGCGGGTTCTGCTGCTTCAGAATTTGTTTAGAGCCATTTTTTATGAGTATTTGGAGGGGTTTGGGGGAGAGCTTAAGTAAGTCACTGCTTTCACTCCGCCATCTTGGCTCCAGCTCCCTGAATTGCATTTTTAAAAGGCTAACTTGAGTTGAACCACCATTCTCTTCTTTGGTCTGCAGGAACCATGAGCAACAAGTGGAAATTTACAAAGAGGCAAATTTAGCCTTGATGAAAGGGCAAACACACTTTCTAATCAACCAATAAGTATTTATTAGGTACCTATTATGTGCCATGCACCAGTGCTAGGTGCTGGAGACACACAGTAAAAAATTCAATAATCCCAGCACTCAAAGAGCTTAAATTCCTACAGTTAGGGGTATCTAAGAGTGAAATGTGCTGCCTTGGGTGGTAAGTGGGTTCTACTTCACTGAAGATCTCAAGGAAAGGCTGAAAGACTTCTTCTTGGGTAGGTTGTAGAGGAGATGTCTTTCCAGGTACGGGTTGGACTAGATGCCCCTGAGGTCCTGTCCAACTCTGAGATTTGGGGGTTTTGTAATAGCTGTGGTTGGTTTCTTTTTCCTTTTCAACTGGCTCTTCTGGCATCAGGCAGACAGAAGGATACCCCCAGCGCACAGTGAAGAAATGAGCAGTTCTGTTCAATGGATCTGTGCTCTCAAAATGCCAGTTGTACTTTCACCTATGGAGGTTATAAATCCATTCATGCCTTCTCTTCCTTTGATTGGAAGCTCCTTGAGGGGAGAAGCTATATTTTGTGTCTTTTTGTATCTGCAGCACTTAGCACAGTGCCTGGCACATAATAGGTGCTTAATAAATGTTGATTGATTGTATGGTTCTTCTCCAGGTCCTTCTAGAAATCCTCTGTATAGGATCAATTCAGGGTGAGATGGAATTCTTTCATGTCTTTTGGGTACCAGCACGTGTCTTAGGCTATCTGTCTATTAACCCTCACTCTTACTCGAGTGGAGAATGTTGTCCTTTCTGCTTCATCAATATTAGAAGTTCTTAACTTTTTGCATGTTTTTGTGATGTTTTTGGTGATTTGGTGTAGACCTCATCTTGGAATAATGTTTTGAATGCATAAAATAAAATGCATAGGATTATAAAGGAAATCAATTTTACTGAAATCAAAATATTAAAAAAATTTGTGGGCCCCAGGTTAAGTATCTTTGTTCCAACCATTGATCTAAATGTTGGCCATCTAAACATGAGATCCTTGTACAATGACCAATAGACTGAGACAATTCCAGAGAAAATGGACCACATTAATAATAATATCCTGCTACAAATGATAAAAATAAAACAATGCCAGCTGATGTTTATATAGCACTCAGATTTGCACATTATCTCATAAATGAAAGATGAAGAGTTTCAGCTCAGTGGAGGGATGGATGGCTCACCATTTCTCAGAGTGGTGAATGAAGAAAATGACTGAATTGGCTTTGTTATGGACAATAAGATAGTTGGTTAAGTGCTTCAAATAGCTGTAGTTACTGTGGAAGTATAGGAGTCTATCTTATTGTGATCCATAGCAAAACAATTCTCCTAATGCAGAGACTTTTTAGAGCTGGGGCATTGGGGTGTGGATGAAGAGTGAAAAAGTCAGAAGATTCCTTTAGTTTTCTCTTCAGTTCTACCCTTGCTTGGACCCACCTCTGAGAGTGGCCTTGGTTCCAGATGAATTTCCTTCTCCCTGAAGTCAAGAAACTTAGAATGCACAGTCGACCCTATCCCAGGGTTCTTCTCATCCTTCTCCCATACTTTCTTATTTAATCTCATCTCCCACAATAGGAGTACTGTCACATTCTAAGGTGTACTTTATTTCCTTTTCCCTAATCAACCAATGGCTTGGAGATTTAGAGGATGCAGACAACACCATTTGAGATTCCCCCCCTCACTGATCCTCTCCTGTCTAACACTGACTCCCATTTTGGGTATATGTGTGGCGTATTTGTCCTGGGGCATATTTCCTTTCCCCAGGAACTGTGCCTCTTATCCTGTCCATCTCCCCAGAAATGTCTAGTCTTTTAGTAAGGTAAAAATATTCCAGGGTGCTGTTCCTGACCCTCACACCTGTGCCCAAGGAAGATCTTGCTCCTATCACCACTTGAATCTTGTACAAACATTGTAATCACAACTCTGTATGGCATGTACCCTGCTGATTCTATCCATGTACACCACACCTTCCAAGGTCCATGTACATTCTGCATGTGGTATCAGAAAGATTGAGGACAGAGAGGAGAGTCTTGCCTTCAGTTTACTGACCCTTCATTTCTTTTCTTTTCTTTTTTTTTTAGGCAATTGGGGTTAAGTGACTTGCCCAGGGTCACACAGCTAGTAAGTGTCAAGTGTTTGGTCGGAGGCCAGATTTGAACTCAGGTCCTCATGACTTCAGGGCTGGTGCTCTATCCACTGTGCCACCTAGCTGCCCCAACCCTTCATTTCTTATAGCAAGTTAGCTATCACATGTCAACTAGAATCTAGCATGTGCTGGGTTCTTCAATTTGACTTCTCCTCTACCTACTACCTTGCATAGTGGGGAAAGATCAAGGCCTTGGAGAGAAGCGATCTGAGTCCCAATTCTGGCTTTATCATTAGCTAGCTGTGTGATGACTTAACTTCTCTGGGTTTTTGTTTCTTCATCTAGAAAATGAGGGACTTGGATTAGAGCAGTGTGCTTGAAACCAAACTATTCTACTGCTTAGTAAAGCATATAATGCATACTTTACTAAGCTGTAGAATATATTATATATATGTATATGAACACTTTATAATTATATATAATATATATTTTATAATTATGTTTATAGATTATAAAGTAATATCTATTCTATAAGCATATTCTTTAAGTGTATCTACTGTACTATTCTAACAGTATATATAGTGTATATATATAGGATGTATAAAGTATATATATGAACATATTCTCTACAGGGGAGGAAGAGAGAAAGAGAGAGTTCTCTGTACCCTATAGTCTTAGCCCAGTCACTTGGGGCTTCCTGTTCAGAAGGTTCAGGGGTTCAGTAGGAAGGAGTCAGCACCACGCAAAAAGAAGGGACCCAAGATAGGAAGAGGAGGATGTTTTAAAAAACTATTGTTTTAATAGTTTTAGATTTTTAAGAGGTGAGGACCTTTGGTAGTAAAATTGGCTGTGGATCACTGGTTGGGGTTGGGATGGGGAGTGGACACAAAGGTCCTTTCTAATGATTGTGCCTCTCACCTTGCCACCCTGAGGCTCCCTGGCTCTCTGGAATTCCTTTCCTCAACATGAAACCTAATCACTTATCAGCTACTATAATATAGTAGCAAAGTGATCTAGAAGAAAGAACCTTGACTCTGGAGTCAGAACATCGGGGTTCCAGTTGCCCCTCTGGTAGTCTACCTGTGTGGCACTGGCCAAGTCTCTTGGTCTGAAGTCTTTGAGAGGCTTCTGTCCATTTACTCTCTATGCATCTGTATATTTGTAGGTTTTCTTCCTTATTAGAATGTAAGGCTGGTGCTAGTACGTTAAAATACCATCTCTGCTTTGTCCTGTACATATCAATTGTTTGCATGTTGTCTCCCTCCATTAAATGGTGAGCTGCTTGAAAACAATAACTGTTTTTGCCTTTCTTCATATTTCCCCAGTGCTTAGCACAGTGCCTGGCACATAGTAGGTCCTAATAAATGCTTCTTGACTTGACATGGCTGGAGGGGAGAGCCTGTTTTTGCATCCCTAGCATTTAGTGCAATGGGAGTGCTTGATAAAAGCTTGTTGAGGATGGATCTTCCCTGGCTTCAGTTTCCTCATCTATTGAATGAAAGGGTCGGACCAGACTGTCTCTAAAGTCACTCCCAGCTCTTGCTATATAATCCTGTGATCAAAATCTATGTTCGATCATTGGCATGAAGGTTCAGATTTTGTTAGACCAGAAGCAGCAATCAACCTGGCAAATTATTTCTTACACTTAAAAAAAGTTGCATATTGTCATTGAGTGGGTCTGAGATTATCTATATGATTAGGCAGAAGCTTAGGTACTGTCTAGATATATACACAGAGTGGGAGCATTAAACATCTTAGTAAACACATCTAGGTGGCACAGTGAGTATTGGAGTTCAAGTCAGGAAGGTCTGAGTGCAAATCCAGCCTTGAACATTTATTAGCTGCGTGACCCTGGGCAAGTCATCTAACCTCCCTCAGTCTCAATTTTCTCATCTATAAAACAAGAGTAATAATAGCATCTACCTCGTGCTATTATTGTGAAGCTATAGTGTTGTGAAGCTGAAATGGGATGATATTAGTAAAATGCTTTGTAGTTCTTAAAGCATTATAGAAATGCTAGCTATAATTATTGCTGTTACTTTTTCTGTCTTTGAGTAGAAGTGTGGTCAAACGAAGAGTAGGAGTTCATTAGCCAAGAGTCTTGGAGTTAGCAGAGACCTGAGTTCAAATCCAGCCCCTGCCTTTTATTCCTCGAGTGAGTCAGTACAAATTGTCTGAGCCTCGGTTTCCTTGTCTGTAAAATAAAAGGGTTGAACTTGTTGGCCTCTGAGGATGGTCCCTTTCATCTCTAGTGCTCTGCTCTATGACTATTACATTAAAAACATGGTTTTTGAAGGGCTTGTGCTGAGGCAGCCATTCAGGGAAGCTATATGTCTTTCCATTTCTAATTGCTGTTACACTTAAAAGGCAATAAGGTGGGCTGTTTTGAGAAAGGAGGCAGTTCCCAGAATTCCTCTGCCACAGTGTCATTTAATATACTGGGAGTTTAACCTCAAACTCATCACTGTCCAATGAAATTCTACTTGGTGTCAGAGCCCACCAATGGGGGCCATGTTGGTGGTGTTGGAAAAATCCTTTGGCATGAGAAAGACTTCACATCAACAAGATGATCTCCCCATCCCAAGGGTAGTGAGAGTGGGAGTTCCTGATAGTTTTTTCTTTGATAAACTGCAAAAGCCAAGTTTAAAGGAAAAAACATCCCCAAGGAATTGGAAAATCTTGGTGTAGTGGAGAGAGAGCCAGGGTTGGAGTGAGGAAGACTCGAGTTTGTGTCCCACCTGAGACACTAGCTTTAGTTTACACACCTGTAAAAGGGGGAGATTAGTATCATCTACCTTATATAGATGAAACATTTTGGCAGTGATAAAGTGCTGCATATATGTATAATGTTACTATTGATAACCTCACTCCTAGTCTTCTTAATTGGATAACTATTTTATTTGGTTAAAACATGTTAAAGTGGGATGTCCATGGGACACTATGACATAAGTACAGTATGTGTGTAGGGCTGCGGGATGAGAACTTGATGAACAGACAAAGAGACTTGCATTTTTACACCTGTTATTAACTCCTTGGCTTGGCCCAGCCCTCAGAGGCAGATGCTTTATTTGGGCCTGGTAAGCAGCTGCCTGGGGCCTTCTTGCTTTGCCCCCCTTTTCCATCTGTTTTACCTGTATCTGTTTCTGAATAATTCATTTCACCATCTGCATAAATAGAACACCTGGCCTAAGGCTAACTCTGTCCCCTAAATAATTTAGAGAAAATAACCTCTTTGGTTGATATCGAAATAATGTAATGACTCAAAGAACAATGCTCTTGAACCAATGACTCCTGGGCATCTTTCTGGAGTCTTTAAGTCTTACAATGATCATTTAATATGGCTTATTTCTTCTTGAAGTTTTTATTATTCTAAATTTAACATCTAGAAGTAAACTGTAGGCAACCAACTGTCAAAGTAAACATGTGGTCCCCTCCTACTTCCTTATAGGATAAGATAGATTTCAATACCCAACTGAACACACATGTTATTCCCTCTTTGAATCAATTTAGATGAGAGTAAAGTTCAATTATTGCCTACTCTCCCCCATCTTCCCCTCCATTGTAAAAGCTCTTTTGTGACTCTTTTATGTTACCCATTCTACCTCTTCCTTCATCCTCCTGCCAGTGCATCCCTCTTTCTCACCCTTTAATTTTTTTTGATATCACCCCACCCTACTCAGCTCACACCCATGCCCTCTGTCTATGTTTACTCCTTCTAACTGCCCAAATAATGATAAGGTTCTTAGGAGGTGCATGCAGCATCTTCCCACGTAGGAATGTAAACAGTTACTGAGTATGTTATGATTTCTCTTTCCTGTTTACCTTTTTATGTTTCTCTTGAGTCTTGTATTTGAAAATCAATTTTTTTGTTCAGCTCTGGTCTTTTCAGCAGGAATGCTTGAAAGTTTTCTATTTCATTAAATATCCACTTTCCCCTTTGAAGGATTATATTTACTTTAGCTGGGTTTCGTGCTTCCTTTACCAAACTGTTAACTTTTTTTCATGATTTTCTTGCATCACTCTTATTTCTCAGTTTTGCCTCTACTTCTCTTATTTGATTTTTAAAATCTTTTCTGAGCTCTTTCATGAGTTCTTTTTGGGACTGAGAACAATTCATATTTTCTTTTGAGGCTTTGGATGTAGCCTTTTTTACTTTGTTGTCCTCTTCTGAGTTTATGTTTTGATCCTCCTTGTCACCATTGTAACTTTCTTATGATCAGGTTCTTTTTTTTTCTAATGCTTGTTCATTTTTCTATCCTATTTCTTGTCTTTTAACTTAATGTCAAAGTTGGGCTATGCTCACATGGTGGAGGGGACTATTATTATCCCCATTTTTACAGATGAGGAAACGGAGCAACTGGTCCAGAGCTCTTAATTTCTAAAAGCAAGGGTCATTAATGGTGCCATATTAACTCCCCGCCCCCCAGCCTTTACAACCCTATATCAAAAAAATGATGATTTCACTGGTGTGGAAACTCTCTCCTTTCATTTTCAATCTTTGAGGGTTGCCTGAGGTTTAGAGATTTCAATGACTTCTCTATGGTCACACAGATTTTCCCCCTTAGCCTCTGGAGTCTGAAAGGCTCCAGTTCAAATCCAGCCTCAAAAACTTAACTTATGCCTGCCTCAGTTTCCTCATCTGTAAGATGGAAATAATAAGCACTTACCTCACAAGGTTGTTGAAAGGATAAAATGAGATAATATTTGTAAAGTGCTTTGCAAATTTTGAAGTGCTATATAAATGCTGGCTATTATTATTACAATTAAGTTCAGTTGTTCCTATGCTGCTATGGGAAAAAATAAAAGTATGGTCTGTACCCTTTAAATATCATCACCTTGGGGTCAAAGCCCAAATTGCCTTGCTTTAGATATGCTTTTGATGCCTCCTTATATGTTTATAGCCATGCTCAGCACATGAAGGCTGCTGAATATATGTAATCAAAAGATGAAAAAGGAAGAGGGGGGAGGGAAAGATATTGCGGGGTCTTGCTTTTTTGTGTTGTGAACACAGGGTGGTGTTTGATGATATGATGTTCTGAAGGGGGTAGAAAATTAGAATGAAGGCAAAATGGAAGGAGGAAAAGAGGAATACTTCAAGGGTAGATGGAGAAGAAAATCCAGGATGCTGAAGAGGGCAAAAACAGAAGGAAAGAGAGCATTAACAAGAAAGGCACACTACAAACAATTGACTCATCTTTAAGGACGTGTTGTTAACCCAGTCTTCTCACTCTGGAGAAAAGGAAAATGAGGAAAAAAGTCAAGGAAAGACTTTAAAGGGGGAAGTGTCCCATGGGAGCTTTCAGAAAGGCCTGGTCTCAGAGGAGGACAGTGATTCCTGATAAAAGGATAAAAGGATGAGAAGACATGAAGCACAGGGGTAGGGGAGTGATTAACAAGCTAAATGAGGTCTTAGAGAATGAAACTGGCAAGGCAGAAAAACAGATTTCCAAATTGAGTTATGCTATGGAAATTGGGTGGTTAACAAAAGAAAGAAAGACAAGAAAGAAGAAAGGCAGGAAGGAAGAAAGAAAAAAGAAAAGAAAAGAAAAGAAAAGAAAAGAAAAGAAAAGTAAAGAAAGAATAAATGAAAGCAAGGAAGGATTAAAAAAAGAATGGAGAAAAAGAAGGAAGAAAAAGAAAGGAAGGAAGGAAAGAAGAAAAGAAGGAAGGAAAGGAAGGAAGAAAGGAAGGGAGGGAGGGAGGGGGAGAGAGAGAGTGAGAGAGAATGAGAGAGAGAAGTCTGGTAAGAGAAATGGCAAATCATGTGAAAGCCAAAGCAGTTTGGACATTTTCTATTATTTTTAATATTAAAAAGATTACTTAATTCAGCAAACATTTATTAAATATCTACTATGTACCTATGTTAAACACAAATTCAATAAAAAAATTTATACAGAGATGAAATAAGACTTTCTCTCAAGAAACACAGTAAGAGATTATATATATGTATATATACATACATACATAGATGTGCATAGATGTATGTATGTACATACATATGTGTAGTAGTGGAATACACAAAGGAGCTGGAATTTTGTCCATGAGGGACTTCTAGTGTGGAATAGAAGTCACAAGCCATCGATGAGCCAAATGAAGGGATGAACAAGGAAAAGACGAAAGTCGTGTCATGGGGAATGAAGTGAGGTAAAAGTCCTAAGGAATTACTTGCTGCTCACATGGGTTAAGTGACTTACCCAGAGGCACACAGCTTTGTATCAAAGGTAGCATTTGAATCCACCTCACCTCCATGTCTTAGTTCCCTGGCTTCCTTCATGACTCGGCTCAAATTCTACTTTCTACAGGAGGCCTTTGCCTTCTCTTCTCAGATTAACTTCTATTTGTTCTGTAAACACCTTGTATTTATTTATATGCTGTCACTCCCATTAGAAAGTAAGTTCCCTGAGGGTAGGGACAGTGTTCTTTGTGTCCATAGTGATTAGCACAAAGTAATAAATGCTTGTTTACTGATTGATTGATAATGTAGTAGGGGGAATCAGAGGAACCCCCTGATGTACCAGAGTGCCTACAGGGAGGTAGGCATGCACCCTGTACATGCATCCCTGAATGCTTCCCCTGACCCACTAGCTCATGTTGTTAGGAAGTTTTCCCTCACATTAAGCCTACATCTGCCTGTCTACAGGTTGGACCCACTTCCCTTCATCCTTCTCTTTTTAATATTAAAAGTAAGCTTTATTGTTCAGTTGTGTCCAACTCTTTGTGACCCCATAAACACCAGACCTTTCTATCCTCACTATCTCCCAAAGTCTGTCGAAGTTCATGGTTCTTGCTTCCATGTCACTATTCATCCATCTCGTTCTCTGCCATCTTCTTTTCTTTTTGCCTTTAATCTTTCCCAACATTGGGGTCTTTTCTAATAAGTCCCATATTCTCATTATGGGGCTGAAGTATTTAAACTTCCACTTCAGTAGCTGAGCTTCCAATGAATAGTCAATTAATTTTTTTAAGTATTGAACAAATCTAATAGCTTTTTTGGTGATAACCCTTCAGACAGTTAAGGATATACACCATGTTCCATCCTTAAAGAAAGACCGTAATACTAAGTTATGGATCATGAAGAGGATGAACATTTAACCTTGCTCTCTCTGATCTTGGAAATGAGGCACAATGGGTTTGGAGTAACCAGGTTCAAATCCTGCCTCAGACACTAGCTCTGTGGTTCTGAACAACTCATTTTGGTTCTTAGAGCCTCAGTTTCCCCATCTCTAAAATGGGGATCATAATAGCATTTACCTATCAGGGATCGTGTGGGTCTCCAATGAAGTCACAGGATTATAGTTCAATAGCCCAAAGGGACCTGAAAGCCATCTCATCCTCCTTTCATAAATGAGGAAACTGAAGTCTACGTGGAAACGACTTGCTGAAGATCACGTAAGTAGCAACAGAGACAGGATTTGAGCCCAGGTCCTGAGACTCTCATCTTGGAGGGAATTTGCAGTGCATCTTACTATCTCTCTCGACATAGAAATGACTAACATTAAAGCTCTATAAACATGTCAGCTGTTATTACTAGGAAGGTGGCTGGGGAGTGTAACAGGAATAATAAGGGACTCTGAACTTGGAGTCATTTGAACCAACTTTGGTACTTCTGATTCTGTGACTTAATCTCCCTGGGCATCAGTGCCCTAACCTGTAAGATTTAGGCTACCTAGTTGGCTGCTCAGGCCTCTCTCTCTTCCATCTCTAGGAACCTCTGAAATTTATTTCATACTAACTTTTCAATCAATCAATCAATCAATCAACCAACCAAGGTCTATTAAATGCTTACTCTTTGCTGGGGAAAGTATGATATGTTTATGTAGTGATGTTTTAGATGAAAAAAATAATTCTTTCTTCAGCAACTTTGTCCCTGTACCCCGTCCCAGTTGGGCTATTACCCATATGAAGCTTACCACATTTTTTTTTTTTTGCAAAGGGTTTTATCAAGCATATTAGGTTTGCCTCTGGGTCTGCCTTTGAAAGCCAGGGATCATGGATTTCAAACGAGACACTTTGTTACGATTCCAGGGCAGCGAGAAAACACAATAGCGGAGACAAAAATCTCCCGTGGTATTTTTGGCTCTCTGCCTCCTTTTTATATGACAATGACAGGGGGAAAAAAATCAAGGTGAGACCGGAGTCCCTTTCGGAGTCCCCTTCCTGTATGCTTGTCTCCAGCCAGGAGAGCGAGACTGACAGGTTGATAAAACCTGATGCCAGCCTCTCTTGCCCACTCAAAGACCCTCCCGCAGGTATCGGTTGCTGTGACTGGGCTTTGAGGTCAACCAGACACCTCCCGGGGGGCTTCCCTGGCCTGCCAGGGAGATCTTCGGGAAAGGCCTCTCGGGCGAGCAGCTGTTATCTGAGCTAGCATCAAAGTCCCCCTCTGTACTGCAGGAAAAAAAAAAAACACCATCTTCTGAGCTGGGCTTCTTTCTCCCACATTCAGATGGATGCTAGAGGACTCCCAGGGGACACCAGTTGCTTTGCCCAGGAACAAGCTGTCACAAATTCTCTGCGGGCAAAGGTCACCTCCTGGGAGAGGCCTTTCTGGCTGGAATTTCTTTCCTTTCTTTTCTTTCTTTTTTTTTTTTAACTAATTGCCTCAGAGGTAATTAGTAAAATAATAATAATAAATTACTGCTCTGTTTTTGTGTCCCTAGAGGCTAGCATAGTGCCTGGTAAGTAGTAGATGCTACCTGCCTTGGTGCTTGTACAAAGGCTGTCCTCTGTAGCCCCCACCCCCATTTCTGGGATACTCTTCCCTCCTCCCCTTGACCTAGCAGAAAGCGCAGCTCAGGGTCCACTTTCCTTTCCCACTACCTCTTAGCACTAGGTCCCTCTTGAAGCTTTGGCTACTTTGTATATAGCACAAATTTACTTATTTGTGCAACTGTTGTATCTTAACAGGAGATTGTAAGCAAATTGAGGGCAGGGAGTATTTCATTTTTGTCTTTGCATTCCTGGGGCATAAAGTGAATGTTGCCAAATTACAAAAAGTAAGCTTGGCCCTGAAGAGCAGATATGAGAAGAGGCTTCTCTTCATTGCTTTGCAGAGGTTAGAGGTCCTTAGGAATGGGAAATTACATAAAATGTAAGTTTTGCTGATTTTTAAAAAAATGTTTTAAGGGATGCTTCTCTGTAAGGCAGAGGGGATGGATGCTGGAGGAAATTTAGGGGATATAAAGACAAATGGCGTCAATAAAATTTTATTTTAAAAAGGAGGAAAGATCTTATGTTCAGTTATATATTTTTTAAAATAGCAGAGGATTCTACCAGGAAGATGTGACCCAGTTCACTTTACAAAATTCTATGGGAGGTAGGCTACTTATAGCTTTGTGGGTGGGAAACTGACATGTAGCACATTACTTGCCCAGTATCTATCGAAGTTAACAAATTAGTGCATGAAATTTTGTCTTCACTTCAATTCTTTTGCCTTATATTTTGTTCTAATGCCTTAAATTAAGGTAATGGTCAGATGCTCACCTCTCAGAACAGCTCTGGCTAGAACTTTCCATCAACCAATCAGCACAATACATTAGTGGCAAGGTAATTCAATTGGCAGAGATCCAGAAACAGGCCAAGTTCCAGGCAGAGAGGGTCAGCTGGGAAGCCGGTAGAAAGCCCAACCTGTGTTAACTATTCAGAAATATAGAACCGACCAACCAAATTAGAGGTAAAATGTCTCAGTGATGTATTACATTACCAGGCCACTAGTAACGTAATCATTGCCCTCCAAGGGGAGAGGGGTCTGGAAAGTACATTTCCTTCCCGTACACGGACTCGTGAATGATCCCATTCATTTCAGCAGGAAACTTTTCAATGACATTGTGGACGTGTGTGTGTAAACACAAGCATGAGTGTGTGTATGAGGATGTTTTTGCTTGTGCATGCATGTCTCTAAAGGCTACATTTCAGATTGCCCAGTTTAAATGAATGTTTTTGGTCTTACTACCAGTGGGAAGGTGGGCGGGTCAGATATTTTCGTCATGGCTCCCACTATTATACAGCCATCTGTGATATTGAATGGATTATTTTGTTTTTCAAGTTTCTTTGAATAGCAATTTCAGTCTTGTATCTTCTTTCCTACCCCACCGGGGGCACTGCCAACAGATGCAAGCTACATATTGGCTTGAGTTCCTTGCATTCCCCTGAAATTTTTTTAAAAGCTTTTTTTTCCTTCTCTACTTTTCTTCTCAAAGACTATTTCAATTCTAAAGGATCTCAGCTTCTTGAACACAGCTTCCTATAATTAACATCCTTGATAATTCCTCCCTTTAAATTTTTTTTTTGTCATCTTCTCATGTCCATCATTAAGTAAGAGGGGCACTTTATTCATTCATTCTTGTCTTTGTTTTGGCCACATGCTCCATTGTTGCTCAGAAGGTTTTCCTGGTCTTTTGGAATTCAGATCAGAGCATTGTGAAATAAAGCAAGAAGGGACTTTAAAGTTCATCTAGTTCAACAACCTCATTTTACATGGGAGGAAACTGAGGGAGATAAAGTGATTTGCCCAAGGTCACGTAAGTGATTGGTGACATGTAATGCCCCGATTCTAGTCAGAGAAGGTTAGGGTATGAACCCAGGTCTTCTCACTCCATTTCCAACTCTCTTTTCACTGTACCACACTGCCTCTCAATAGTGGGGGTGTCTATGAAAGTGGTGGTAGTCCCAGTCCTAGGCATAGGTTCACCTAATGAAATCCAAGTTCATTACAATCTGATCCAATCCAATCTAATTCAGTTCAGTCCAGTCCATTAGTCCATTCCAGTACAATCTATTCTATTCCAATCCATTTCAATTTACTTCAGGAGATTTCAATTCAATACAATTCAATTCATCTATTCACCAAAGCACTATTAGGTTCCAGGCATTGTGCTAGACAGTACAGATACAAAAACAAATAAGAAAAGTCCTTGCCCTCAAGGAACTTACATTTTACTACAGTGGAAATAAATTTGTTCTGTTTGGCCCCAGAAGCCAAAACTAAGGGTGATGTCTCAAAGTCCCAGAGAAGTTAATTTGGCCTGGTTGCAGGAGATGTTGTTGAATGTTTGATAACCAACTCTCCAATGTTAAAAAACAATGCATGACAAACTTTTGAGTTTAATTTTCATTATTAACATTATATCCATCACTTTCATAAGTGGAGACAATCCATAAAACAACATGTCACATTGTGATTTGTGGAGTTGTCTGATTTCCAAAGTGTAAATGCTCACATTGAGAATATCACAATTAGGGTAAGAGCTGGCTCCAGCACATGCCTGTCTGGCTGTTTGGAAAAACAAAAAAAAACCTTCCTAACAAAGAGAGCTGCCCCCAAAGGAGAAGGGGCTGCTTCTGGAGGTGGTAGGCTCCCCCAACTGTGGCTTTTTAAGCAGAGGCCAGAGGATTGCTCATTGGGGATATTACAGAAGGAATTCCTATTCAAGTATGGGTTGGATGCAGTGCTGCTGAGATTTCTACCAATTCTCAGGGTTATAGATCACAGAAAATTAAAAGTGAAGGTTTACATAAGAATAAGAGGATTGGATGCATATTATATCTCTAGGTAAGAAAGAAAACAGAGTGTTAAGGCAGTGGAAACAGCTGCTAATTGCTAATAATAATAATATTAGTCAACATTTTAAAAATGATTTGATGTTGGCAAAATACATATTTTCTCATTGTAGAAAGAGATAGCATAGTGGCCAGGAAGAGACAGCATAGAGATAATAAAAAAAAAAGAGAGATAGTGAAAAAGAAATAGTAAAAAAAAGAGATAGTCAAGAGATAGCATAGTGGCCAGTGTTTGGGCCCTGTGCTCTACCAGATCAGATCACATCTTAGGTAGTGGATTCAAGGCTGAGTACCTATTTTAGGAAGGACATTGACAAGCTGGACAGCAACCAGGGGAGGGATGGCCCAGAAAGTGAGGAGACTGATGATGATGATATGTGAGGATATAGCAAAGGAGCCGAGGATGTTTCACCAGAAGAGAAAGACTCAGGTTGGGGGTTGGGAGGAAGACTCTTGACAGCTGTCTTCCCAGTTTTGAAGGTCTGTCACGTAAAAGAGGAATTGACCTTTTTCTGCTTGGTCTTAAAGGGCAAAACTAGAAGCAATGGGTAGAAAGAGACAAATTTAAAGTCAAGTTATTGGAAGTATTGAAAAGTGGAATGGATTGCCTCAGGATGCAGTAGTTCCCCCTTGTTACCATGTCTAGTCAACTGAGTAAAGACTTGCTGTGGATATGACAGAGGAGATTCTCAGTCATGTGTGATTGGATGGGATGGCCTCTAATGGCCTTTCTGATTCTAAGATTTTATGATTCTGTGGAAACAGGGGTCCTGGTGAAACATCAAAAGCACTGGCTCTCTCTGAGGTTTTCCATACTCTTTAACACATCTATCAGACTTGTCCTTCTGACTTCATGGACTCAGGGCCTTTCACTGCAAGTAAGGGTGGGCAGTAAGACAGAAGGAACCATCACTCCAGCATATCTGGGATGTGGCCCATTAAAGAGCAAAGAAAAAAAAACTGAATTGGTGGACGTGGGCCACATGTTATGTACATCACCTTGTGAATCACAGTAAACAAATGAAAAAAAGATTTCTATATCATACTCTTCTAAAGCAGTCTTTAAAATGTGAATTATTCTATTGACCTGGAATGATCTCTCTCCTTCCTTCTGCCTCTGAGAATCCCTGGCTTCCTTCAAGGCTCAACTCAAGTCCTTCCCAATCCCAATGCTTCCCAACTACAATTGCCAGTGCTCCCCCTCTCCTTCTGATATCAGGGTCACAGATCTAGAGATGGAAAGGGTCTTCGAGGCCATCTAGTCCTCACTTTACAGAGGAGGAAATTTAGCCAAAGGTCACGTAGTTAACACATAGCTAAGACGGGAACTCAGGTCTTTCCATTCCAGAGCCATCAGAAAGTAGTTGTCTCACTAGTATCTGTTCACTGAGAAAATACATAAAGATGAACTCAACTATGAATTCAGTAAAATTTTAAAATGAATTTGTATTTTTTTCATTGCAATTCTATCTCCATACACTAAAAAAGGAATACATATATGTACATGATGTGATTTTTTTTTTCAGTCTAAAGAAGGGGTTTATTTTTTTATAGTCATGAATTTAGATCTGAAAGGGACCTTGTGGAGCATCTATGCTAACTCTCTCATTTTTCAGGTGAGGAAATTTTGTGTTTACCTTGTATATATTTTACATTTACTCGACTGTGTGTATGTCATTTTCCCCAAAAGAATGTAAGCCCCTTGAAGGGAGGGACCATTTTATTTTTGTCTCTGTTTTCCCAGGACCTGCCATAGTGCCTGACACATAATAGGTGCTGAATAAACGCTTTTTGAATGGACTAAAATAATCTGAGAAAACAAAAAGCAGAAGACAACAATTGTAAGGGAAATGGCAAAGAATTAGAAAAAGGAAGCTAGATTCTCATGACATGAAGAGTAACGGTGAGCCCTTAATGAGCACATAAAAATCCAACTGATCCCAATGAGGCTGGGCTCCAGGGGTTCTGCGGGTGTTCTTCAAAGTTCTCCCAAAGTCTCTTAATCAGTGTTCAGGATTGTTGTTGTTCAGTCATATCTGACTCTTTGTTACTCCATTTGGGGTTTTCTTGGCAAAGATACTGCCATCTCCTTCTCCAGCTCATTCATATGAGGAAACTGAGGCAAATAGGGTTGAGTGACTTGCCCAGGGTCACAGAGCTACTAATTTGAACTTAAGTCTTCCTGGCTTCAGGCCCAGTGCTTTATCCACTGTACCACCTGGCTGCCCTGTTAAAGAGCTCCTCATACCCAGCAGTCACAGTGAAGACCGCTGTGCTTGAAGAGGAAAAACATTTTTGTCATCCTTCCTCTTATAGGAATGTGCACAATTACTGACAGTTCCTCAGTCTTGAACCTTTCGAAGTTGTGGTAATATCATGGAAGCCCTGCTTCTGAAGCTCAGCTCTCTCAGTCATTTGGAGGTCACTTAGTCTCTCCTACCCTCCCTTTCCTCAAATCCTGGACAGGATCATAGCTTTATGATCTATGAGGAGGAAGGAGCTAATTTTACCCCCTAATTTTACAGAAGAAACTCTTATTCAGTGAGGTTAAGGGACATGCCCAGGGTCACATATTCTGAGGAGAGATTTGAACTCAAGTCTTCCTTGACTCCAGGCCCAGCACTGTATCTACTGTACAACCATGCCTAATAGTGACCAAAGTCCTCCCACTGTTTAACTCAGAGGGTGGTTATGAAGGAAATCTTTTGCAGTCTTATAAATACTATAGTAATTGGAGCTCTGATCATTATGTATTGGATAATGAAGTGATTTTGCTTCTTTGAACCCATAGTACCACTCATGTCTTGGATTTGTAGAACATTCCAAAAATCTTTGCTTAGGAGTCAGACTGCCACAGTATCCAAGTTATATTGTAGTTACTTCCTATCTGTGTGACTCTGGGCAGGTTGGCTTTGTGAGGGAGTTTCCCTTTAGGAAATAAATAAAATAAAATAAATAAATAAATAAAATCACAGATCCAGTCAAAACAAACAGACAAAAAACTTCTGCCCTCTTTACATAAAGCTGATTTTGAAGAACCATTAGACAAAAACTCCTTGACAATACCTTTAAAATATAATCTGCTTTTAAACCAAAAAAGTAGGTGGCTTCTTTGCTGGTCTTGTTTTTCCTCCCCCATTTTCTTCTTGGGTGGGATTGGGGAGTGGTCATCATAACTGTATGCAAGTATTTAAAAAACTAGGTAGTAGAAAGAAAGATTAGACTCATTCTACTTGGTTCCAATGTAGAAGCAATGGGGAAGGGGGAGGAGAGAAAGGAAGAGATGACAATCAGCATTTATTAAGTGCCTGCTATGTGCCAGGCACTGTGCTAAGCTCCTTAAAGGCAGGGAATACATTTTGCCTCTTTGTGCATCCCTAGTGCCCGGCATAGTGCCTGGCACATAGTAGGAACTTAATAAATATTTGTCAATCAATTATTGCAAAGAGCTATGACAGTGACTATCCTCTGGAGCATGCTCGGAGTTCCCTTTCCTGGTCCTGGTTGACTTTGTGGGAGTTTTAGAGCTGGCTGCTTGCCATGTGTGCCTCAGGGGCAGGGGAATTGCACTTGGAGATGATGAAGAATCTCTTTATTGACCACATTGCTGAAAGAGCCAAAGTCCCAGTGGATATTTAAAAAAGAGTGGCCCCACTCTCTCAGCTCCCTTCATTTCTGGCAGCAAGTGTTATTAATACCATTTCCAGCTGCTTCCTAAGGGGTGCATTGGGGGAAGGGATGGCTTATCCTATCCACACATCTCCCACCTCCCGCCCTCCATGTAGCCACAAGCACATAGCATCTAAAATTCTGTCTCCTAAGCTTGAGCCAGGGCTCCGGAAGCCTCTTTTGTCTTTGTTCTTT
This sequence comes from Phascolarctos cinereus, assembly GCF_003287225.1. Lineage (NCBI taxonomy): Eukaryota > Metazoa > Chordata > Mammalia > Diprotodontia > Phascolarctidae > Phascolarctos > Phascolarctos cinereus. The sequence goes on along the minus strand of NW_027556180.1, from coordinate 43,101,583 downwards.
CTTGATCTTAGGTGAACTAGGTACCTTTACCAATGTAGCTACATCCAAGAGCAGAGGTGATTTTATAAATTCAACAGATCTGGATCTCCTTGGATAGGTGATGAAAGGGGGCTGGGGGGTGGTATCTTTGGCACCTACCACAGTGTTCTTGGAGAGGTTGGCCACCAACAAGAGAACTGGCCAAATCTGGCCATTTTACCAGGAGCCGTGTACCAGGAGTTGTTTGGATAGGAAGATCTGCAGTGAAATGCAAAATGCAAAATTATTAGTCCTTCAAATGACTTAATGTTCTAGTGAGCTTCAAGGATCAGCCTCCCAGGAGTTTGGGACTGTAGTTATAAATTAAGTTACTGTATCCTGTTTGAAGTTTGTTTTTGTTGAATGTGTGCTTGGGAGTGTTTTATATTTAACATTTTTCTTGTGTGTAGGAGATCAGTACCTATTTCCTATCTGATTCATATAGTTTATTTATAGCTTTGGATTCCCTTCCTTTGGGGAAACCCTAGAGCTATAATCTAAACTATAAGTAAAATTTTCCCCAGCGAATTTATTGAGCCAAACATCAGGATGCCTAGTCCCATCCTTTTCTCATTTGAAGCCAGACTCCCCTAGGACTGAACCTGGTCCAAACCATATGCCTGGATCCAGAACAGGAAGTGAACACAGTACCGCAGTTCATCTGGGCCTGGCAACAGACACAAATTTAGGCTTGGTGTCAGGAAAAACTTTTCAGCGATTAGATATGACCAATCGTGGAATGGATTGCCTTATGAAGTGATGGGTTCTCCCTCACTGGAGAGCACAGGATCATCTTACCATATATTTAGAGCTGAAGAGGACCTTAGAGGTTTAATAATAATAATGATAACAACAATAATAACAAACATTTATGTAACACCTATTATGTGCCAAGAATTATGACAAGAGCTTTAACAATTATTATCTTGTTTGATTCTCACAATAAACCTAAGAGGTAGATGCTATTACTATTCCCACTGAAGAAAACAGATGAGGAAACTGAGGCAAAAGTTTTCTGACTTGTCCACAGTCACATTGCCAGTAAATGTCTGAGGCTGGATTTGAACTCAGGTCTTTCTGACTCGAGGCACAGTGCTCTGTCCACTAAGCCACCTGGCTGCTATCTTGTCCACCATCTTCATTTTCCATATAAGGTTAAGTAACTTGACTAAAGTCACACAGATATTATGTATAACCAGGATTCAAACCCATGTCCTCTGCCTTCAGTACTATTCCTACTGTACCACATTCTTGAGGCACAGATTCAGCTTCAGTTATGAGTTGAACTGAGGAGAAACCATCCAAGTGCTTAATTGTACCAGGTTAAGGGCAGCTATGTTATGCCGTGCATACAGCACTGGACTTGGATTCAGGAGGACCCAAGTTCAAGTTTGGCCTCAAGATACTTACTAGCTGTGTGACCTTGGGTATGTCATTTAGCCTCTGTTTGCCTCAGTTTCCTTAAATGTAAAATGGGGATAATGATAGTACCTACCTTCCAGCATTGTTGTGAAGAAACAAATGAGATAATGTTTGTAAAGTGCTTAGCACAGAGCCTGGCACATAGTAAACACTGTACAAATAAAACGTTATCACCATCGTCATTATTATTGTTCTTACTATTATGTTTGCTCTGGGCCCCAATTATTTCATCAGTGCAATGACTGATGGCCTCTAAAAATCCATTCCAGTCCTCAATCTATAATCATAGTCATATTTCTTGAAAGCCAATGAGGTTCCTTCTAACTCTGAGATTCTATGATTCTCATATGTATATATATATATATATATATATATATATATATATATATATATATATATATATATATATATGTAAATGTGTGTATACATATATAGATAGATAGATAGATAGATAGATAGATAGATAGATAGATAGATAGATAGATAGATTATGGTAGCATTAAGTGGCTACTAGCAATTTGTCCAGTGGAATAACTACCAATGACTTAAGGAAAAATGTTCTTTGCTTTCTAGACAATGAATTCAGGATTGAGACTTTGATAACAATCCTCTAGCAGGCTTTCACAGAAATTAACTCAGTGACCCTGATTTTTCTTGTACTTGCATCTAACATGTAGGAGATTGCTCCAACAAGAAGTGTCTATTCAGCTGCAAAAGGAAGAAAAGGTATTTCATTACTGCTTGGGGTTTGGGGGGGTGGGGGTGGGGGTCGAAAGAGAAAAAAAACTCTGCAAACCCCAAACACTTGAAAAAAAAAAGACTAAGACCAAGAAGCAATTTAAGAAAGATTAACAGCAATTGTTCTGTTACCCTTGGCAACAGAATCGCGAGGCAGCCAATCAGCTGAGTTGATACATTGTTTTGACACACGTGCATGTATTTCTAACATAAATAGCAACACAGACCTAATAACAGTAGGTTTTGAATCTGGAAGCTGATGTCATTTAAAAGATGTCAATCAATGAGAACCATGAAAAGTATTTTTTTCCCCCTTTATCAAGATGACATTAAATATATGCTGGAAATGACTTCCTTGGGGATAGTTAACTTCTGTTAGGCCAGACAGAAGATGCTATATCTGTAATTACATTCCAGAGCCACAGAATGTGCTCTTTTGTGGACTGGGGGAAAAACCCCACCACAAGCCCAAACTTCTATACTTCAGTAAAATGAAATCAGAGTTTTACTGTCAAATTTCTGCCTCCTTCCCCCTCCCCAACAAAAAAGTAAAGTGTTGAAGGAGAATGAGAGAGACTAGAGTAGATAGAATTAGCCTGTTGGTCCCTGCCATAGATGTATTTCTTTAGTTTTTACGTCTGTTGAATTTATGATCATTTGGCGCCAGGAAATTCTGCTATTTACATTTTGTAAGGGTTTCCAAAAAGTAGCAGTCGCCTAGAACAATAGGTTTGGGCCACACATAGGAAAAAGGGTAATGAAACACAGACCCTTTATTTGCCTCCTGTTGCCCATGAATTGAAGCATGGTCTATCTTAGTAACACTGGAAATGGGAATAACTTGGGATCCCCCAGGGGAACTTGGCTACAGCACTCACTTGATTTCCTTGGCGATTCCAGCCTGAGATGCTCTACTTAGATGTTGGAGGAGAGGAAACTCTCTTTGTGCATTTGCATTTGTCCTTTGCCTGGAAGACATCTTGCTTTTTTTCCCCATGTTGTCAATGATGGTCCATCCTTGAAAGATATGTTAAATTTCTTCCTCCTTCCTCCAGAAATACTTCGATTGATTAGCCCATCCTGATCTCTTTTTTCCACTTTTGAATACACAGCACTAACATATAGCCTACTCGTTTTGTCTTTATGTTTCCTGTTGGTGGCTCTTACACTGTTGCCTTGTCTTATCTAGTTTTTAAAATTTTGTATATAATTTCACAAGTATACAAATATATGCATGTATGTTTTACAAATATACAAATACATGTGTATGTATATATGTATACATATGTATTTACAAATATGTGTGCCAACTCCCCAGTTTTGACTGGAAGTTCTTTGAAGGCAGAGGCATGATTTTTCTATGAAGGAACCATTGGGCTAGAAGAGACCTCTGGGATCACCTAGTCTGACCCTTACTTGAACACGAATCCCCTCCACAAAATGTATGCCAGGGGTCATAGGATCAGAGATCTAGAGTTAGAAGGGATCTTATGGGCCATTTTGTCTAATCCCTTCATTTTTTTGGTTGAAGAAACTGAGTCTCAGAGGAGTTTCATGACTTGTCCAAGGGCATATAGTAAATAGTAGAGGCAGTACTCAAACCCAGGACCTCAGCCTACAAGCTCAGTGCTCTCTCTCTTTCAAGGGAAGTAAGATCCAGAAAGGATGAATCATTTGTTAGAGATCATACAGCCAGTTTCTGATGAAGGTTAAGAGTAAAGCTTAGGTCTCTGGAGCCCCCACCTGGTCCTCTCTCATGACAACCCTGGCTTGAAAAACCTACATGATAATAGAAGGATTCACAAGAATGGTGGACAGAGCTCATTATTTTTTACTTTCAATTCTTCCCTCTTCTGAATTTTCCTATTTTTATCAAAGCCACCTTCCTCTTCCAGTCAACTACGCTTTTGATTTTGACATCATCCTCAACTTTTCATTCGCACTCATCCCATAAATCCAATCTGTTGCCAAATATTATCCTTTCTATATTCATGATGTGTTTCATGTAAGTCCCTTTCTCTTGACTCAAACAGCTACTACTCTAATTTAAGGCTTTCATCACTTCTTGTCTGGACTCCTGGTTTGATTCCCTCAAGTCTTACCCAATTCCAATCCATCCTCCATTCAGGTACCAAAGTGATTTTCCTAAAAATGCAAAACTATGTCAGTCCCACCCCTTCTCAATAAACTCTAGTGGCTCCATATTACCTCTGGGGCAAAATATAAACTCCTCTTTCTGACCCTTCACAAGCTGGGCCTCCCTTTCATTCCAGTCTGCTTACACAGTACCATTCTTTACATACTCTGTGATCCAGCAACACTGGCAATGGTTGTTTTCCATGTCTGAAATTCTATCCCTTCTCCCTCTGCCTCTTGGCTTCCCTGGCTTCTTTCAAGTCAAGTCAAATGCCACCTTCTCCAGGAGGTCTTTTTGGGGACTACCCGCTACTAGTACCTTCCTCTCTCAGATTAACTTCCATCTATTCTGCATATGTCATGGAGATATTTAGTTATTTACAAGTTATCTCCTCCATTAGACTGTAAGCTCCTTGAGAGCAGGAAATGTTTTTGCCTTTATTTGTATATCAGTTCTTGGCACATCATAAGCGCTTAATAAATGCATCTTGACTAATTAATGATCACCAAATATTTGATGTCACCTCAAAAATAGAGTAAGATGCTTTCCTGGTCATTGCTTGGTTAGTATTTTTTAGGTCACTTGTATGTAGTTACAGGACTCCTATCTTGAACAATCTAAAGTGGGAGTATGTCTAGGTGGAATCTAGAAAATAGACAGGGATATTTAAATCAGATATATTTGTATAAATGTGTGAGGATGTAGGGGTGTATATGCATGTGTGTTTACAGAACATCCCCGAAATCTTAGTGTAGCTGTAGGCTTTTTAAAGCTTAAAAAAACTACACTGACAATTGGGACACACAGTGTGTGCTTATACATATTTAGACAAGGAGGTGGCATTGTTTAGTGGCTAGGAAGTTGATTTTGGAGTCAGGAAGAGTTGGGTTCAAATCCCACCTTTGACATGGTGGCTGTGTGACCCTGGGCAAGCCACTTAACTTTCTCAGTGGCCCAGGCAATTCCCTAAGAGTTTAAATTGCTGTGAAGGTGCTAATGTGCAATTGGTAGAGTGAGTTTACTTACTGGACTTTCCTTACACCAATGCAATTACAAGTCTGAGAACAAACATATAATATGTCCACATATATTTATATGTGTATACAGTACATCTATTTTTGAAGCACTATGTAACATTGGAAAGAAGAATATCAGATAAATATGGAATGTGTGTTTGTAGTCAATAAACATTTAGTAAACTTTCTTTGTATCAGGCACTGTACTAAGTTCTTGTGGGGGTACAAAGGCAAAAAAACACAGTACCTGCCCTCATGGAGTTTACATTCTAATGGAGGAGACAAGGTATAAACAGCTAGGTAGATACAAGAAGCATAGATGGAGTAAATGGAAGACACTCATATAGGAGAAGTGCCAGCAGCTGAGGGGACTGAAGTGGATGGAATTTGAGATTTCATTCATTGATTCATTCATTCCTTCATTCACATGTTTGACAGAGCCTCCTCTCCCTCTGATTGGAGGGTAGAATGCCAAATTCTTCCCAATGCTTTCCTTTATAGAAGGCAGAAACTAGACTTTTTGGCTCACTCCATTTTGCATCTGTTGCTTTGCCTTGTTTCAACTCCATGGAACAAGATACTTCCTGGTATCTCCTCCTCATTCCACCAACTTTCCTGCCTCCTTTTATGTGTTGTCTCCCTCCTTTAGACTATAAGCTTGACAGCAGGTATTGTCTTCTTTTTATTCATTGTATTCCCGGCACTTAGCACAGTGCCTGGCACATAGTAAGTGTTTAATAAATGTTTATTGGGTTAGATTATTTTGAGGCAATGCATCATATTGGACAAGATCACAAAATCTCATAATTAGAACTAGAAAAGACCTTACATGTCATCATGTCCAACCCTTTTATTTTACAGATGAGGAAACTAAGTCCCAGGGTCGTGAAGCTAAAAAGTCTATGAAGCAAGACTGGAACCCAGAGATCTGGTTTTGGAGTCAGGACAACTAGAACTGAAGTCCTACCCTTGACACATATTGGATGTGTGATCCTGAGCAAGTCACTTAACTTTTCAGTGTCTCAGATCACTCTCTGTGACTATGGTTTCCGAACTTTTACAAACTAAAACTGGCAGGAGGAACTTCCTCATCAGAAACTCCAAATCACAACAAAATAACCCAGACCATATCATAACTATATAAGCATTTGTACGGAGTGACTCAACTTTCCAACTTTTTAGATTAATTATAAAAAGTCTTAGAGGTCACATTTTCCTTCATCAGAGCTGCATTTTTATGGGCAAAAATGAGGAAAAAACATCAATATTTCATCAGGAAAAAAATCAATATTTTGTGGATGAATTAATGTTTCTGTATAACTAATGGCTAGAACCTTAGTTAGTGATCAAAGTTACAGGTAGGGGCAAACATGAATTCCTGCTTGACTGGCTCTTGTCTAGCCCGTACATCTTTCTTCTAGCAATGACAGAATTCTGATACTGAAAGATCTTTGCTTAATGATCTCAACTCCTTATAGACAACAAAAACAATTCTCATTTGTTATAATTAACTTGCATGTTAAGTTTTTCTGCCTTGCTGCTCCTTGCACGACACTCCATCTCCTGGTTGTGTGTTTTCACAGCTGTCTGTCCCCTGTGCCTGAGTCTCAGCTGAAATCCCACCCCCAACAAGAAGGCTTTTTTGGTTTCCATTAATGCTACTGTCATCCATCCTTCTGAGAAGATCTGCAGTTCATTCTGTATGTATAGTGTCCCAAAGTCTTAATGCAGTGTAAGCTTCAGTAAGTACCTTACTTGTACGCAGGTATTTGCATCTTACCCTTCGTATTAGATTGTGAGCCCCTTGAAGGCAGGCTTTGTCTCTGCCTGTCTTTGTGTTCTCAGCACTTAGTATAGTGTCTGTCACATTGTTTGGTTGTGGCCAATTCCTCATGACCCTGTGGACCATAGCACACCAATGCTGTCCGTAGGTTTTCTTGGCAAAGATACTGGAGTGGTTTGCCATTTCCTTCTCCAGTGGATTAAAGCAGTAACTTGACCAGGGTCACACAGCTAATAAGTGTCAGAGGCGGATTTGAACTCAGGTCTTCCTGACTCCAGGCCCAATACTCGATCCACTGAGCCAACCAGCTGCCTCCATCTGTCACATAGTAGGTGCTTAATAAATGCTAGTTGACATGAACAGTGCCTTAAGCAGCTAGGTGATACACTGGAGACTATGCTGGACTTAGAGTTAGCAAGACTTGAGTTCAGATCCTGAATTTCAGACATTTTACTAGCTGTGTGACTATAAGCATGTTACCTAACCTTGCTGGGTCTCAGTTTCCTCATCTGTAAAAATGGGGAAGGGGTTGACCTCAATGGCCACTGAAAATCCCTTCCAACTCTAAATCTATGGTTATATGATCCCAGCATAGTGAAGTGAAAGAGACCTTGGCAATGATCTGGTCCAGTGCTTTCATTTCGTAGTGGAGCCTCAGAGTGGTTAAGTCATTTGCCCAGGGGAGTTAAAACTTGAAGCCAGGTCTTGTGAGGTAGCAGAAGGCCCTGCTCCGCTATCCCACACTGTCTTTCTATGTAAGCCATGCCAATGCTCAGTGGCCTTTCAGAATGGACAGGCCTTAAAGATTATACTCTCTTTAAAGTTTGCTTTACATACAATATCTCATTTTAGGCTCACAACACCTTTTCTGGGCAGGTACAAAAAACAGGCTTTATTATCCTCTTTTTTTTTGAATAGCAGATTGAGGCTTATGGAGGTTAAGTGGTAACCTTAGCACCCTTCAAGGCTCAGCTTCAGTGCCGAGTCTTACTGTAGGAGGTCTGTCTTGATTGTCCTAGTTGCTAGCCAAAACTACTTTATATTTATTTCCCATTTACATATCTGTAGACATCCCGATTCCCCCAGATGTTAATTGTTAGTACTGAAATTACTTTTTGTATTTGTTTAGCTTTGTAAACGTTGTTTCCTAAAACTAGAATGTAAGCTCCTTGAGGGCAGGGACCATTCCATTTTTGCCTTTGTAGTCCCAGCACTTAGTTTAGGTGCCTAGACATTGTAGATACTTAATAAATGCTGGCTGGCCTGAATTAGATTTTGATACTCACTGCCCCATGACTAGCAAGCATCAGAGATAGGATTTGAACACAGATCTTGTCTGATTCCAAGTCCAGTACTTTATTGACTGATTCCCATTACTACTCTAATGAAGTTCAGTTGCTAGAAATTACAGAAACTTCATGTATAGTGGGATTTGCCCAATGGCATGGTCCCACAGCATAGATTTATAGAGTACTAAGGCTGGGAGTTGGGCGCATCAAAGGAACCAAGCCATGTCTCAAGCTAGGTTTCAAATATTTGGGGCTTGGCACAGTCTCCAAATCCAAAATACATTTTTAGGGCCATTTTTTCCCTTAATTGGTAAACACTTATGTATTTCAGGGAAATTTAACCCACATGTTTATTATTTAATTTACATTTAACTATGAATTAAAACCCATTTCATAAAATGTAATGTTTAAGGGATTGGTGGGTAGTTGTTTCTTTCTTAGGAATAAAAAGTCTTGGTTCAGTCCAAACCAAACAAAATCCCTAGCTAACAGGCCTGAATTGTATATGATATAGAATCTGTGAGCTATGACAGGGTTCTAAAGTTGGCTCAGTGACTGAAATGCTACATGTGCCCTTGACCCTCTCAGGAGTTATGTGATTCTGAAGATTTTCTGTGGCTAAACCTTCCCTCCCAAGTTGTGGGGCCTCTTTCTTATGCTCATCCAGTGAAGCAAACTCTGTCCCACACCCAGCCTCTTGTCAACATGGCGGGCTGGATTCTCTTGATGCAGGCAAAGCAATTTTTCACCCCTCAAATTATTGTGTGTGGGTGAGGTCTGTTGGCAGCTAGTTCTGCTGCCTGACTTTCTCAAGAGGAGAGGTGGTCACCACCCTATTCTCTAGGAAACTCAAAAGCTCGTCATGTTGACCTATGTTTAATGGCTTTGGCAAAGAGAAGTTGGCTGTGGGGACACCAGCTTTTTGCTGAAGATGTCCTTGGGCAGGAGTAAATAAGCTGAGACCTCCTCTGTTAAGAACTGAGACATCATTAAACATTAAACAAGGGGGTGGGGGTGCAGGGTGAGAGCAATTAATTGCCATTTTTGTGTTTTTTTTTAATAGAAAGATTGCTGAATGCCACCACAGGCAGAGCAATGAATAGTCTGAAACAACTCTGTTCATGTGGACGTGAGAATTGCCTGGGAAATTATCCATCTCTTTGACAACAGAAAAGGCCCTGAAGTGAACGAGGGTATTGAGAACAACATGAAGTGGAACATAAAATTGAAATGAGCATTTGACAGGATGTAGTCTTATGTTCAAAGATTTTCATAGTGGCCAAATATAAGAATTTAAGGACTCAACATTCCAAGAAATGAAATATGGAAAAATGGTATAGAGTCTGCCAAATGGCTATTCCTAAAGGGCAGGTCTAAATGCTCCCCTGCTCAAGACGTTTCAATGGCTCCCTTTGGCTTCTGAGATAAAATGGAAACTCCTATGTTGGTCCTTCCCAGTCTCGAGCCTTCCTGTTTTTCCATGCTGATTACACATTATTATGTACCTGCCAACCTGGCCTGATTACCCAGAATTCTATCTGTCTCTTGAGAACCTTTGTGTAGGTTGTCTCCCAGACATGGAGCATTCTTCTTCCTCATTTCTGCCTCCGGGAAGCCTCTTGCTTTCTTCAAGGCTCAGCTCAAGGGATACTCCTTCATAAAGCCTCTCCTGAGTTCTCCAGTGGTCATTGGTTAGTAGCCACAGAATGACTTCATTATTTATTGTGTAGGGATTTGGTATTGATTTATCCATGCAGATGATGGTTTCCTTCTGGCAGACTATAAGTTACTCAAGGGCAGGGATAAGTTTTCTTTTTATATTTGTGCCCCAAGCACCTAGAACAGTGCTTGACACACAGTAGGTGCTTGAGTGCTTGCTGAATAGAATTCAATTTCTTACTCCATGAAAGGCTTAGATCTTAAAGGGACAGAATTCTTTTACTCTTCCAGAATTATAAATCACAAAATCTCACAGTTAGAAGGGACCCAAGAAACCATTTAGTCTAATTTGTACATGAATAAGAGCATCTTTTTATACCAGGAGTTCTTAATCTCAGGTTCATGAACTCCTTCCATGGATAGATTTAAGAGAGGTTGTGGTCCATGAATTTGAATAGGAAAACATTACATTGTTATTATCACTAAATGTTACTGGAAACTTAGGGTTTCCTTCAATTGCTTAAAAACATGATTCTGAGACAGAATCCATGGGCTTTACCAGCTTGCCAAAGGGTCCCATGAGACAAAAAATGTTAAGAACCTCTGTCTAAACCATCCCTGAACAGTTGTCATTCATCCTGTGCTTGAGGGAGAAACCTCTTTCCCCCAGAGTCAGCCCTTTTTCCTTCTGGACAGCTCTGGGTGCCTGGATGTTTTTGTTTATATTATATCACAATTTGCCTTATTACACCTGCTCTCCTTTGCTCCTAGCTCTGTCTTTGGGGTACAAGCAAAATTAGTCTAATCTCACAGGATGAGTCCTTTGAGAAGATTCTCAACCTCTTGAAAAGTAATATCAAGGAGACATGCAACTAGAAAAAACAGCTTGTCTAATCCTGTGGCAAGAATGAAGGACCACAGGGCAGTCATGTGCTGCCCTGAAATTCATAAGCAGGTATGGCATTTGCCTTCCTTCACCAGTCAGAAACACCTGAGTTTAGCATCTAGTTAGCATGAATTATTAGTTTAAATGGCAAAGCTACTGAATGGAATATGTGTCTCCTCCCCCCTCCCCTTGTTTCCTCCCCCTAGATGAACACCTCCCTTCCCCCCTCTAGTGACTCACCCAGAAATATGAGCTTGTGTCCTTGATCACTGACCACATGGCTTTGTATTGCAGATGCTTTCCCTGCCACTGACACCTTAAATAAATTTGTATTAAAAAGTTGATCACAAAAAAGAGGAAAAGGACCCATTTGTACAAAAATATTTATAATGATTCATTCTATTGGCAAAAAAACCCTAGAAACTAAAGGGGTGCCCATTGGTTAGACTCTATAGAGATTCATTAATATTTAAAATGCCATCTATTCCAATATTCCAGGTTTTGATGCTCTCTGTCCTCTACAGAGACTCTTCCAAAGTTTTGTGTCCCTCCTCAAATCTCCCATGGCTCCCCCTTCCCCTTCTCTCTCAGCCAAGAACCTTGTTTCATATATTACGGAAAAAAACAGGCCATTGCCATGAGTTTCCTCTTCTCCCTTATCCTTCATCTTTTGCCGTTTCAGTGCCGCTCTGCCACAGTCTCTTCCTTCACTCCTGTCTCACATGATGACTCTACCTCACTCCTTATCAAGGCTAACTCCTCTACTTGTTCAAGCAATCCAATTCTATCCTATCTCCTCCAACAGATTGCCTCCTCTGGCATCCCCACTCTTTCACTTATTTTCAATCTTTCCCTATTGACTGGTTCATTCCCTTTTGCCTACAAACATGCTCATGTTTCCCTCATCCTGAATAAAAACCCCTCACTTGATCCTTCTACCCCCACTATCATCCTTTGTTTCTGCTCCCCTTTGTAGTTAAATTTGAAAAGGTGGTCTACACTAGACACCTTTACTTTCTCTCTTCTCACTCTCATCTTAGTCTTTTACGATCTGGATTCTGACTTTATCCTTCCACTGGAACTATGCTCCCCAAAGTTGCCAATGACCTCTTAGTTGCCAGATCCTTTTCCAAGGCCTTTTCTTTATCCTCATTCTCTTTGACCTCTTTGCAGCCTTTGGCATTGTCCATCACTCCTTGAAACTCTCTTCTTTCTAGATTTTCAGGACACCACTCTCTCCTGGTTCTGCTCATATCTGTCTGACCATTATTTCTCTGTCTTCTTACTGGATTCTCTTCCAGATCACTCCCTCTAACCAGAGGTGCCCCTCAGTGTTCTGTCCTGAACCCTCTTTTCTTAATCCTTTATACTATTTCACGTGGTAATCCTAGAACCTCCCATGGATTTAGTTATCTGTGCCAATGACTCTCAGATCTACCTGTCCTGTCCTAACTTCTCTCTTGACCTCTAATCTCATGTCTCAAACTGTCTTTCAGACATCTCAAACTGGATGCCCGGTAGATATCTTAAACATGTTCAAAGCTAAATTCATTATCTTTCCCCCTAAACCCTCTGGATATTTTCTCTGACTATCCCTCATGCCTAGAATTCTCTCTCTCCTCCGTTCCATCTATTGACTTCCTTGGTTTCCTTTATCCTTCCAGATATAGAAGACCCCAGGATTTTCCTAAAATCCCTTCTTATAGTGCTTTCCCTCTGTTAATTACCTTCCATTTATCCTGTATGTAGCTTGTTTTGTATATATTTGTTTGCTTTCTATGTTCCCGGCTTTTACCTCTTTTTGTATCCCTAGGGCTTAGTACAGTGCTTGGCACATAGTAGATACTTAGTAAATGTTTATTGATTGATTCATGCAACCAATACGAAGGAATTTGGATGACCTCCCCTACTATAGGGACTCCCTCTTTTTTTTATTTTTTGGACTCTGTGTTGCAACTATTCGTAGTGATATAGACATTTTCCTATTTGAAGACTACTCTTGATATGATTAATGTGATGGTTGTTGAACAGACTTACCTTTATCATTGCAGCTTTCAAGGGAATAAGATCATAGATTTAGGGTTGGAAGGGACCCAACAGGCTAACTAAACCTATTCCCTCTTATTTTATAGATGAGGAAACTAAGACCCAGAGAGGTCAATGGACTAGCTCAATGTCATGTAAGTAGCAAGTGGAGTGGCCAGGATTTAAATGAAGATTACATGACTCTGAGTTCAGCAATTTTCAATTATTGTGTGATTGTGATACATTCATGGAGTACAACTTGATGATAATGGTATGTCCCTGTGAGTTATGGAACACTACAGGATCTAAAGAATTAAAGTTGAGAGTCACCCAAAGGGCAATAGAAGGGAACATGGGGAGTATGAATAGGCCCCACCATGCTGTCATGCAAGATATCATCAAAAAGATGAGTGACAAGAGAAGCCGGACCAGTTATGTGGCAGTAGTGAGGAATAGTGATGGCTAGCCCGTGGGCTACATTGGCATCCACAAAACCGTCAACAGCACTGGAGAAAGGTCTTTGAAATTTTGAGAGGTACTCCCCAGTGGAAGATTTATGGGAATATATGGGCAAGAGTCACACAGAATAAGAAAGCATGAGTGGATTATAGTTCATACTGATAGTGAATAGTAAATTGCTGAGATTCCATCAAAGGATCAAAATATCACAATTATGGAAACCATCTTGTGGAAATTATTTTTAAGTAGACAGTAAAAAAGTAATCTGTCTCTCAATCTCTTACTGTCTCTCCCTCTGTCTACCTCAGTTTTTATAATCTGTTCCCTAATATGAAAAAATCATCTTTTTAACACATATTCTCTGATTGATTCTATGTGGTTATAAATCATGGAGAAGTGTGATTGCTGAAGAATCAGTCACCATAGAGGGTAAATCAGAAGGCAATAGAGAGATGCATGTTGGATACCAGTTGACTCTAAGACTATAAGTTATGAATAAGGGGCTGATCTGCATAAATGGATGGGCTTTCTGAGTTGGAAGTTCCATAAACTGAGGAAATTAAAGTTTCAGGATCTGCCTCTCCCAACAGACATAGAGAAACAAGGATATGTAGAAATTGAGAGAAAGAGAGAGAGAGAGAGCAAGAGCACCAGCCCTATAGCGTGCATAGCAGCCACACCCTGATAAAATAGTCTCAGAAGATGGACTATGTGAGATTGAGGGTAACTGATGGGCCTCAAACCCATTGGTGAGTTAGGAGGATATCTATCACAAGCTTGTGAAGATTTGCCCTGGAGGAATGGGTGGATGGGAACAATTTGTGCCAAAGGCCATTCAGGCATTGAATCAGGAATTGTGGGACACTTAGAGCTTGATCAGATATAAAAGAGAAGGGGGTCATCCACTGCATCTGAGGCCATCATCAGTCATCCTGCCATTGAATTTCAGTGATTCTGGGAGAGAAAGTGAGGCTGATGACTTTGTGCAGCTCTGCCTCACTTAAATCTGATTCACACAAAAGTCAAGACACAGCCCATTATGTCATTGGTCCTCTTTGAAAATGAAGGACAAACAGCAAACAGTAGCGACTGTAGCTCTCAGGGTCTCAGGCACTGCTCTAAGATTAGAAGTTGAAAAGGAGAGGGGATGAGCTGCAGTGGTAGAGTTTCCTGATCTGGGAGCTCCATATGTTAAAGATATTACAGTCTAGTCCTCATCCCTATACAGAGAGAGACAGGGGCAGGGATGGAGACAGAAATGCTAGAAATACTTATTTACATAAAAGTGTGCTATACCATGTATAGGTCCTATGTATAGTGCATATATATAATATTTCTTTCTATATGTCGTACTTACTAGTCTATATTTATATTTCTTTATAGACCTATGATATATGTATCTACACACATTATAATCATATACCATTATCGTTACTGTTCAGTTGTATCTGACTTCTCTGTGACCCTGTTTGGGGTTTTCTTGGCAAAGATACTAGAGTGGTTTGCCATTTCCTTCTCCAGCTCATTTTACAGATGAGGAAACTGAGGCAGACAGGGTTAAGTGACTAGTCCAGGGTCAAATAGCTAGTGACTATTTGAGGCTGGATTTGAACTCAGGTCTTCCTGACTCCAGGTCCAGCACTTTATCCACTGAGCTACCTAACTGTCTCCATATATATAGTATTAGATATATAAAATGTATCTATATTTCCTCATATATCTACAGTATATCTAGTTGCGCTCAGGGTGCAACTGGGTGGCACAGTGGATAGAGTGCTGGGCCTGGAGTCAGGAAGACCTGAGTTCAAATCCAGCCTCAAATAGTCACTAATTGCCTCCAGACATGTGCTATAGTACATATATAGTATTTCTTTACATATCTATAGTATATATATTTATTCTATATCTCTATTTCTATATATTATGTAAATATCATATAAAGTATTATACTATGGTATATACTATATATCTGTCTTTGTATATTGGATACTATATATGGTATTGTTGTCTGTCATATCTGATTTTTTTGTGACCCTGCATGGGGTTTTCTTGGCAAAGATACTAGAGTGGTTTGCCATTTCCTTCTTCAGTGGATTAAGGCAAGCAGAGATTAAGTGACTTGCCCAGGGTCACACAGCTAGTGAGTGTCTGGGGCTAGATTTGAACTCAGATCTTTCTGACTCTAGGCCTAGCACTCTATGCACTGAGCTAACTCGCTGCCTCCATATATAGTATTAGATATATATCTATATTTCTTCATATATCTATAGTATACATTACATATCATATGCATGCTACGTATCTAGATTTCTTTCCATATATTGTATAGAACATAGCATACATACTATGCATTTCTCTATATAGACTACTATATAGTTACTATATGGTGTATATACACATTATGTATTAGTATGTATAATACTATATATAGCATACATTATATGGCTATATTACTTTGTATTATATAGTACTACATATTATATTACTATATATCTATATTTTCTATAAAAAATACTACACACACATATATAATTTCTATAATTTCTATCTCTATCCCTGTCCCTGTCTCTATTTCTTTCTCTACTTCACAGATAAGGACTGGACTTGTGACTTCATTAATACCAGCACAACACACATGTACATATATGTATATGTGTATGTGTATATATGTTCATGTGCATATATGTATATGTACCTATATAGGTATACACACACATATATCCACTTTGTACATAACTCTACATGTAGAGTTGAAGAAGACTTTAGGTGTCATCTATCTGTCCCAATCCTCTTATTTACAGATGGTGACACTGAGCTGCTGGGAGTAGGAATGACTTGCATCATGGTTCCTGCTATTTGCTTAAAATTCCTTTTAAAATTAACAACGCCTAGTGTAGTCATGAATACTCATGTCTTCTTTCAAACATTTCACAAGACAAAAATAACACTCAGGTAAGTAAAGGAAATTTTGGGAGGCAAATGTCGTTTCTCCGAACATCTCAAGTGTTCCCCAGGCAACCAGGGCTAGTCTCCAGAATGGGAACTGGACTGTGCCCTGGGAATCTTGGGTGGGACATCAAGAAAAGGGTGTGTGCACACGTGTCTGTATGTGCATTCTTTGTGAGCCCAAACATTCCTGAATGCTATTTCACATCTCTAGGCTTTTTACACTGAATAAGTTAGATTTCTTCCCTGCTTTCTAAGGAGAACAAGTTTAACGAGTTCCTTAAAAGTCTCTGTTTTTCCAGGGCAAACATGCCAGCTTGCCACCTTTGGACTCTTCCCATATGCAGAAGTTTTTGCAGAAGAAGGTTTGCTTAGTAGCTTATTACTTCCTCTGAGAAAGAGATTTATCTCTGGATATTATACTTTCACGCTATCTACAAAGGTAGGACATTCATCTTAACTTTTGCATGATACACAAGAGAAAGGGCCATGATAAGAATGCCTTAACTAGCCAGTCGTATTACACAAAACCGCCTTGGTTTGGTTTCTTCCCTAGCTGTCCACTAAATCCATGAGTAGGCCTATTAGAATTCAATATCCATTCATTTTTATTGTGTGATGGATAAAGCCTGTTTAATAATTCTTTGCATTTTTTAAACCAAACTCCTTAGATGAGGAGCTTTGGAGACTTTACAATAACATGTCACAGGGTATTGTCTGCACTGCATAAGGGGGCAGGACTAGCATGGGGGGAACCCCCTCCCTACTTGGCTGCAGATGCAGTGGCTCAGATGGGAATAAAAACCAGGCCTTCTGGATTCCACGATTCAGGGGCTCTATCCATTAGGGGACACTGCCTCTCTCTGTAACTTCGGTGGTCAGTGGTCCTTTTAATATAGGAGCACATGATTTTCCTGCCGTTTCCTTCTTCCAGACTAATTACTAGCATCCTGGGCAGCCCAATCTCTTCATAATTTGGACAAGTACTGAGAAATATAGGGCAGAGATAAAAAAAAAACTGACCCATATTTCTCTTTCGCTATATTTCTTCTCAATACAATGGTGTTACTCTTTTTTTTTTAAATGCAAATACTCTTTGTGAAACTTTTTTCCTCAGAATCTATAAAAAAAATCCTGCCAGCCTATTAGTCTATGGAATCCCACACTGACAGACCAGAGCTGAGCATAAAAGAAAAAATTACTTCATCATTCTTATATTCAGTGCTCTTATGAATTCACGCTGGAGTCAGGGGTGAGAAGCAGTAGAGAAGCCAAGAGACCTGGGCCAAGAGTATTGTTTGGAATTCTTCCTCCTCCCCCCCTGCTAGTCGTGCGACCCTGAGCAAAGGGCTTAATCTCTCTGAGCCCAAGTTTCTCTGTCTATGGAATGGAGAGAGTAATAGCACCTACCTCACAAGATTACTTTCAAGATCAAAAGTGATATTACATATATACTGCTATATCACACATGGTTTTAAAGAACAGCATTGGTCCCATTGTATCATAGACTTAGGGCTGTAATGGACCTTAGACATCAACCAGTCTAACCCTCTCATTTTACAGATGGGGAAACTGAGGCTCAGAGAAGTTAAGTGGCTTGCCTGAGATGACACAATCTAAGGCAGGATTGGAACTCCGGTCTTCTTGACTTAAAGTCTGGCACTCTATATAAGTCTAGCCACCAAATATAACAAGATCTGACCCTAATATCCCAAGAATGAAATCTGGGAAATAATGTTTTCATGAAAGGTTTAGGTACTGAAGGCAGGAATTCTCATTCTTTTCCTGAGTTATAGAATTGAGTAATCTCAAACTTGGATTTCTGTGATCATCTACTTCAAACTATACCTGAAAAAGATGTCCCTTCTCAAGCACATCCAACCAACAGCCTCCCTATTTACTTTGAAGAAGCGTAATGAGGGGGTAGCCCACTCTTTTCTAGGGCAGCCCATTCCAATGTTTGAAAAGGCTTTTATTATTAGGAAGGTTTTCCTTATGTCAAACCTACATCTGTCTTTGCAGCTTCAACTCAGGCCATCTGAGGCCAGACAATTGGGTCCTTCTTTCACATGACTGGTTTCAAATACATGGACACAGCACCCTCTTACAAGTCTTCTCTTTTCCAGGCTAAGGATTTTTGGTTCCTTCAGCCAATCTTCATCTAAAATGACCTTAAGGCTCTTTACTATCCTGGTTGCCCTCCTCTGGACGCTCTCTAGATTTTCAATGCCATTTCTAAAATATGGTGCCCAGAATAAAACACAGTACTCCAGTTCTTCTCCAACAGGACAAAATCAAGTGGGACCATCCTCTCCTTGTTTCTGAGATGTGATGACTCCCTTAATTCAGTCTACAATCCCTTTGGATTTTTTTGCCTGTCGTAGCAAAGTCCTGCCTCATACTGGCATTGGAGTCTACCTCAAACCCAAGACATTTTTAGATAAACCAAGCCTCCCCGACCATATGCTTATAAAACTGATTTTTTTAATGCAATATTAGACTATGACCTTCTTGAGGGCAGTGACTGCCTTTTGCCCTTAGAACAATGCCTGGCACATATTAGGTGCTTAATAAATATTATATTTCTCCCTATTCCATTTCATCTTATTAAGTTCAGCTCAGTTTTCTGACCTGTTGAATCTTTTTTCAATCCTGACTTTGTCGACTATTATGTTAGCCATCCAAATTCATGTTCATTTGAATCCACTATGGGCCCAAGCTCCTTAAAAAATATTTTTTTCAGTACTCACAAATATGTACTGTGCTGTCTGTTTTTTCCAACTGTTTATTTCACTGAACTCCATGCTTAGTTTTTGTGTATAACTTCAGTTTGTAAAATTTATTTGAAACACCAAGGTTTGTCTTCCATGGTGTGGTCTTGGTGTTACTCTTGGCCTTAATAAGCGTCTTCTAGCTTTCATCCTTTAGAGAGGAAGGAAGGAAACGAACATTAAATAAGCACTTACTGTATGCCAGGCACTTTGCAAAACACTTTACAAATATTATCTCATTTGATCCACATAACAACTCTGGAAGGTTATTATTATACCCAATTCACATTTGAGGAAACTGAGGCAGATAGAAGTTAAGTGACTTGCTCAGGTTTATGTAGCTAATAAGTTATTGGTAAATATTAACTCTTTCCTTTGTCCCTCCAACACCTCCTTGTATACTTTCCAAACTGGAATGACTTCCCAATTTCTTTCCACCATCCCAAATCCTACAGAAGGTAAGGTCCTTAAGTCCAGGACTGTTTATCATTTTGTTACCTTATACACGTTTTGAATACATCTGTCTGTACTTATATATCTACAAGTTGTCTTTCCCAATGGTATGTTAACTTCTTGAAGGTAAAGTCTGTTTACCTTTTGTTTTTGTATTCCTCTAGCTTAGCACAGTGCTTGGCACATAGTGGAGGCTTAATGTTTGTTGAGTGACTGAATGAATCACTTCTTTCAAGGTATAACTCAATCAACTTCCTACAAATAGTCCCCCCTGAGTAATCTCCTCCTATCCTCAGGTCTCCTGTGCCCCAAATCCTTCTAAGGCATGAGTCTAGTTTGCATGACATTTTCCTCTGATTCAGAGGTGTGACTTTGAAACTGCTCATTAATAAAAAAAATAAAGCAACTATGTGGTTCTACCCCACACTCAGATTGGGAAAGATGACAAGAGAAGAAATTGACAAATATTAGAGGAATTATGGGAAAACAGGTATACTAGTGCATTATTGGTGGAGCCGTGAATTAGTCTAGCCATTCTGGAAATTAATTTTGAGCTATGCCCCCAAAGTTTCTAAGCTGTATGTATACCCTTTGACTCAATTAAACCACTACTAGTTCCACATACCAGAAGACATTCAAGAAAAAGGAAAAGTACCCATAGGTACAAAAATATTTATAGTGGCATTTTTTGTAGTAGCCAAAAATTGGAAGTTAAGGTGGTGCCCATCTATTGGAGATTGGCTCAACAATATTGTAGTATATGAACATAAAGGGATATTATTGTGCCATAGAAAAGGAGAAAATGCACAATTTCAGAGGAAACTGGGCAGATGTCTACCATCTGATTCAGGGTGAAGTGAGCAGAATAGAGCATTGTAGAAAATCACAACAATACTATATAGGAAAAAACAACTTTGAAAGACTTTAGAATGCCCTTTAATGCAATGAGAAATCATGAAGCCAGAGGTATGAAGGTGAATCACAACTCCAGCTTCCTGCTAGAGAGAGAGGTGATGGATTTAAAATTCAGAATGAGAGACATTCACATTTGGACATGGTCAATACGGGGTTTTGTTTTGCTAGATGATGCATATTTATTTGAGGCTTTTGTTATTTTTAATTCAATGTGGAGGAGGGATGGATAATTTATTTTTTAAAGAAATAAAGAAAACTTCTCCAGCTTTTTGGTTACATCTCCTGTATACTTAAATATGCACTTTTTTTGCCTTGATAATTCCTTGAGGAGAGGGGCTGCTTCCCTTTGTCGTTGTACCCCCAGAGCTTAACATAGTGCTTGGCCTACGGGAGGTATTCAATAAAAGGTTGTTAATGGACTAATTGACTTAGTGCCACAGAAGTGCTGCTAGGAATATTTTGGCACATCAACCCACTCTAAATTTGACCACTGTTCAGCATCACCAGTAGATACGGGGAAGATCTGGGTTCAAGTTTCACCTCTGATGCATCCTGGCTGGGTGACCCTGGCCTAAACTCTTAGAGCTCAAGCCAGCTCTCTAGTATTGAAGGTTACAGGAAAGGAGGCAGCCCACGTTGGTGGAGAGAGTTTCCTCACCTAGGAATTCCCTATGCCAATGAAGTTAGTCCCTCGACAATCCTTCTCACTAGCAACAACAAGCAGCCACAAAATTGCCTGATAACTGGATAGCAAATGCTGCTTTATTCCAGGCTGATACACTTGGAAGGAGGCAGAGGGCCAAGGGGCAACGGATGCCTGATGTCTGCCCCAGTTGCCTTTGTTGACTATATAATATTGGGGTTGAACAAGCCAGGAAGGCGGTATTTAGATGCCCTGCCCTTGGGAAAATTTGGAACTGAAGAAGCTATTAATCCTAAGCTGTAAATTTCTTTCCCCCTTGAGAGCGATTTCTCACCTTACCATATTAATTTAGCTGCAATAAAACACTAGGTGAATGGCTGTCAGGAGCTGCTGCATCCATCCATGGTGGGCGGGAAGTCTTAAATTAGCCGGCTGACAAAGAGGAGGGGGAGGTATAAGCTTCAGGCCCCGCTGTCTTGAAATCTACAAGACGTGTAGGTTACCCAGGGGGCTGGCTGACCGAAGGGCTCAGCTCCTGCTGCTGGGTGGAGTTGCCTCTGCCCTCATCATGGGTAACTTGGCTGCTTTGCAAGATCAGACTTCCCAAATTAATCGGTTTTGGTGACAGCAAAAATGCCTACCTGTCCCCCGAAGCTAGATTCTCCACCCTGAGTGAGAAACGAGAAGCATAGCCCAACACCAGAACAGGTGTTTAACGGGGACGTGGGGAGGCAGCCGGCTTCCACACGCTGGGGCCTGGGCTAAATTGCCAGGGGGGATTTGGTGGGATGATAAGCTTTCATTACTGCTAAGGAAAATTAAAGCAGATTCTGCAAGAGTGAAACAAGGAGCTTAGAGGGTCACGTGTACTGGTGGGCTGGGCTGCCTTAACCCTTTGTACAGGCTCAGGGAAATCTGGGCCTTTTGTCCCCCCAGAAGCCTGTGCTCAGAGAGGATGCTGGGGACTTGACTCAGCCCACTGATTCCCACTTTGTTGACATTGTCCCTTTCTGCCAGACATGCACACACACACACACACACACACACACACACACACACACACACACACAACCTGGTCTCTGAAAAAAAAAGTACATATAACACTCGAACTTAATCTGCACAATTAATATTTTCTCCATTATACCCTGATTTGTAGCATTTGATGATTTGTGAAGTGCAAAGAAAAGCCATGATTCCTCTTCACCCCCTTAATTTTACAGATGAGAAAACTAAGGTCTGCTGGGCTGAAGTTATTTGCTCAAGATCACAGATAATAGTGAGTGTCTAAGCCAGAATTTGAACCCAGTTTCTTTGACTTGAGAGTGTGTGCTCTTTCCATGGTAACTCACGACTTCCTCAGCTCTTTAATCTCACTGTGAGTTGGAGGTCACAATGGTCCCTGGTCCAGAGATGGGAGGGAGATAGGGGAAGAGGGGAAGAGAGAGAAAGAGAGGTGGGGAGAGAAAGAAGGAGGGAGAGAAGGCAGCCTAATGATAGATCCTGAGGTCAGTGTACTGGGGTACCTACTCTGCCAGCTGGGCTTGGGTGAGGGAAAACTCCTAAGGGTCCTTGTTTGTAGGCAGAAGGAAAGTCAGAGTGCACAGGGGCCATGAGGATTTGATTAAGTCAAGAGCAAGGTTGGAGTGCCCTAGAACTCTCCAGAAGTTCTCACCTTTCTAGGCCAAAGCTTTTCCCCCTCCATCACCCTCCCTTCACTGACTACTTCATGGCTTACCAACAGCCCATCAGCAGACTTTGAGCTGGAAGCTTCCAGATCAAATGAAGATACATTCCGTATATACATATATATATCATGTATTAGGTGCCTACTATGTTCCAGGTGTTGAGGATAGAAAGACTTGCCCTCCAAGAGTCACTGTTCTTTTGGGAGAGACAAGATGCATACAACAACAACAATAACAACAATAATAATAATAACTAACATTTATTTAAGGTTTGCAAAGCATTTTACATACGTGATTCATTTGACTGTCATAACACTATGAGATATTATCCCCATTTTGCAGATCAGAAGACTAAGACTGATTGAAGTTAAATAAGTAATAACAACAATGATAACTAACATTTATATAATGCTTGTGGTGTACCAGGCACTGTGCTGAATGCTTTACAATTATCTCATTTGGTCCTTACAACAACCCTGGGAGTTATCAACCCCATTTTACAGGTGAGGAAAATGAAGCAAACAGAGGTCAAGTGACTTGTCCGGGGTCAAACAGTAAATATTTGAGGTGAGACTTGAACTCATGCCATCCTAACCCTAAGACCAATGCTCTTTTCATTATGCCATGTAGTTCTTATAAGAATATAAAAATATATTTTTAAAAGAACACAATGTAGTTTGGGGGAGGGAGAAGATTAGCAGAGAGGAAAGGTATCAATGAACTAGTAAGAGTCCAGATTTCCCAGGGATTCCCATTTAGGGACGCTTTTCTGGGTCTTGTGTTGCCTTATGCCAATGTCATCACATCAGGCCCCTTTTGATCATGGCCAATTCATTAATCTTTTCTTGTTATTCTTCATCTGGCTTGACAATGCCAAGGCTCTCCTTCGTCTACATGGCATCCTCAAGGGAAGGCGTGGCACCATCGCATCAGTCTAGGATCTCTTTTTCAGAGGAAACATAAAGAGCTAACATACAATGCAAATGGGTACCACCTACAGTGGAGTAGAGACATGTTGACCAATCCAAAGGTATCTACTTTAGCATCTCTTTTCCCTCACTCACCTATATGAACCATTGCAGGTTTTCAACCACCATTTTTCAAGCCTATTGTGTTTGTCTGTGTAGCTTCCATGGCTGTCTGTCCCAGTAAGGCCTTTGCGAGGCTACTCCACACCCACCTAACCCTTTCTTTCCCTTACCATCTTTGGCTGTTTGCAGCCACATGGGACAAAATGCAATGATCTTATAGGAATCCCTGGCAAAAGAATTTCACCATCACTTCCTGTCATCTTAGAGAATGACACAACCCTGTCCTGTTCCCCAGGCCCATTTCCCCAGCCTGGTTCCCAATGATCTCTTTTTTCTATACTCCAGAAAGAAAGCATCTTGTTGAGTGGTGACCCTTCATTACTGCTCAGGCAATGGCTAGAAACAATAAATCTCATGTGTTCCAATCCTTTCCTGGATGTGATGGATTTGGTGGTCTGATTCCTATGGGATAGACCTGGCTGCCTTGAAAAACCAATCTATGTTAAAACACATATGCATAATACACATTCACTTATATATAATATAATGCATTATAATATGACAGACAGATAAATAGACAGACAGACAGATAGATAGATAGATAGATAGATAGATAGATAGATAGATAGATAGATAGATAGATAGATAGATAGATAGATTTCCCCCTTGGTAATTACCCATGGCCTTTCTTTTGGGGTTTGTACTAGGACCAAACTGAAAGAGCTCTAATATAAAAAACCAATGAAATTTAGGACAAGGGAGGGGAAGAAATCCAAAGTAATTATAATATGTCTCATTTAGTAACCAAAGATTTAGTTGATGGGTCTTTTGTTTGTTTCATTTTGTTCTTGGTATATTTCTTTTGCATGAATATAGAACAAACTCAGAAACTATGTTGAAGGGTATTAATTTGATCTCCCGCTTTCTTTCGTACTGATGGCTGCCACTTCTTCCTCCCCAGTTCTGGGGCTCAATAATACTAATTGCTCACTTTGATAGTGCTTTTCTGCTTATCTCAGAATCTCAGAGTTAGCCAGAGCCTCAATGGCTGCATAGTCCAACCCATCCATGAACAAGATGCCTTGCACGACATTCCTAACAGTGGGTCATCCGGCTCAAGTGTGAAGCGTAGGGGAAACAACCACCTCCCAGGATGGCTCGTTCCACTTTGGGATGAGTCTAATTGTTTACGCCAAGATTAAATCTGTCTATGTCCGATTTATACTCTTGTACATAATTCAAAGAATTGAAGATTTTTGAGTTGGAGGGGACCTTAGTAGCCATCCAGTGCTACTTAGACCCCCCCCAAAATCTCCTCTACAACATAGTCAACAAGTGGTTATCTGAGCTCTGCTTGAAGGTTGGCAAAGCGCTTTACAGTATTATCTCATTTGATCCTCACCACAAGCCAGTCTAGGTACTGATTATTCCCACTGTTAAGTGACTTGCCCAAGGCCACACAGCTAGTAAGCATCTAAAGGAGATTCAAACTCAGATCTTGTTGACTGCAAGTCCAATACTTGATTCACTGGCAACCTAACCACTTCTATTATTTTTATGCATGTAGATGATACTGAAATTAATAAAATGCAAATTGATTTAAAAAACATTATCGAAGTCCTTAATTTGGGAGGCTAATTGTCCTTATGGATAGAGTGCCATACTTGCAGTCAAGAAGGCCTGGGTTCTCTTACTACTGATACTCAATAGTTGTGTGACCTAGGGCAAGTGCCTGAACCTCAGTTAACTACTCTATAAAATGGAACAATAGTTTCTGTAGCACCTACTTTAAGTCCAATTCTTGCTTTTTCCGAGAAAAAAACTGGGGCAAAGGGAAAGAAAATGACTTGCCCACAGTCACCCAGCTACTAAATAGCAGAGCCTGGATTAGAACTCAGGTGTTCTGGGTCCCAATTCACTTCCCTGGATGAAGATTACAATGTTTGGCACAAATATGGATTAAAGGACTCTGGGCAGGCATCCAAAGCCAGAAGCTTTGTTCTTTCCGCTGAATCACAGGTTGCCTCAGTTATCAGTTCCAGCGAAATTTTGTCATCCATTGTTTCAATGGATATTAATAGTATGACTCTCATGTGGGATCCAGGAAAACTTTTTTTTTAATTAAAAAGAAATGATGTTCACAGGATCCTGGGGTCATCTAGTTCATCCTCCTAATTTTATAGATGAAGAGTGTGAGGCCCATAGAGCTTAAGCGACTTGTCCAAGGTCACACAGAGGAGATTGGGAACTACACCAAGATGCCTGGGTGAACACTTGCTGTTATAGTGGGGCTTCCTTTCATGTAAGGGTTGTATGAGGTGGCCAACCAGTCAATCAAACAATAAGCATTTATTAAGCATCTACTATGTGTCAGGTACTGACCTAAGCAGTGAGGATACAAGAAGAGACAAAAGACAGTCCCTACCCTCAAGGAGTTTATAGTTAAATAGGGGAGATAACATGCAAACAAATATATACAGGATAAATAGGAAATAATTAAGGGAAAGAAACCACTAGAATTAAGATAGGATAGAGAAGACTTCCTATAGAAGGTGAGATTTTAGTTGGGACTTAAAGAAAGCCAGGGAAGTTAGTAGTCAGAGCAGAGGAGGGAGAGCATGCCAGTAATAAGGAGCAACCGAAGAAAATGCTCAGAGCTGAGAGATGGAGGATCTTGTTTGTGGAATAGCCAAGAGGCCAGTGTTACTGGATTGTGTGTGGTAGGGAGTAAGGTGTAAGAAGACTACAAAGGTAGGAGAAGATTTGGTTATGAAGGGCTTTGAATGCCAAACAGAGCATTTTGTATTTGTTCCTGGAGGCAATAGGGAACCACTGGAGTTTATTGAATAAGGGGGTGACATGGTTGGACCTACACTTTAGGAAAATCACTTTAGTGGCCCAATAGAGGATATATTGGAGTGGAGAGATACTTGAGACAGGCAGACCCACCAGCAGACTATCACCACAGTGATCCATTGCCCAGATTTTGGGACTCTGTCCTAGGCAGTAGTTCTGAGGATACCATGTATCTAATGTACTTGGCCATTCTATTATCATCTCTCCTTGAAGCATCACCTGGTCCTTAGCTCTAATAGTTGAGCCTCTCCCCTTATCGTGCCAAGAACCAAGCATCCGTACTACCACTAAGACCCCTTCTCCTCTGCCTCCTTTATCTGTTGTCGATCCCCATTAGAATACAAATTCTTTTGAGCAAGGACCATCTTGTTTGCTTATAATTGCATCCCCAGCACTTAGAACAGTTTATTAGAACATAAGCACCTAATACATCTTAATAAATGCCCTATGTATCATCTCTCTCTCTCTCTCTCTCTCTCTCTCTCTCTCTCTCTCTCTCTCTCTCTCTCTCTCTCTCTCTCTCTCTCTCCCCCCCTCTCTCTCTCTCTCCCCCTCTCTTTCTCTCTCTCTCTCCTTCCCCATATCTATTTCTCTCTCTATCTTCTGTGAAAAACCAGAAGCCCTCTTGCAGTACCTTCCTTTATTTTGCATTTCTTGCCCATTTAGAGAACAATATCTTAAGCCAGGTAGAAAATCAGAATTGTCTCTTCTGAAGAGACCTTATTAGAGAAGGGAGGCACCACCTTGGAACTTTGCCAGAGTTTCCTAAAAATAAACTAGCCCCTTCTCCCTGCTGGGAAATGTTTCCTCTAGGAGCACTGCTTCCATTTTCTCCAGGATGAATGGAGCTCCCACATCCATAAATAAGTCTCAGGAGCAGTTCCTGGGCACAGGCCCTGCTCTGCTTTCTTGCTGCTGCTCAGGTGAGTGAGTAAGGTCTCCCCAGACCTTCAGTTCCAACACGAAGCCTCCAGGTGCAGTGGCTCATACCTGGGGGATGATGAGGTGGTTTGGGCAGGAGGCCAAATGGGAAAGGGTAACGAATTATGAGCACCTGGGGAGGTTTAGCAGGACCTGCAAAGGGATCTGCTGGAGTCTGGGTTGTTGCAATCCCTTAACCACAGTTAATAACTGAGACCGTTCCCCTGTTCCCAGGCCTCCGGATGGATGAGAATCAGAATACCACTCCCCATGTAAACTCAAAGGATTAAGGGGTACCCTTTGGGTGTGATTGGAGAAGCAGAGAGAAACATATATTCTGCTTGAAACAGAAGGAAGGAATGTTTGTATCCTCAGGAAAAGTGAGTGGGTGACTAACTCAATCTTGCCTTTGAATGGCCTGACAATTTGGAAGTATGTCTCCTTTGTGAAGCACCTACTATGTGTTGAGAATTTGTTTGTATTTTAAAATCATATTTGATTTCACTGGTAAATGGAACTCTTTCTACCAATAAGATCATCACCTCTCTGCAACTAAGAGTCTTTGAAAGTTTACCGGGCTACTGATTTGTCCAGGGTCATACAACCATTGTGTGTCAGAGACTGGCCTGGAACCCTGGTCTTCTTGACTTTCAGACCATCTTTCCATCCACTGTACTACCTTACCTCTTGGTATCTATTTTAGACAAAATGGTAATCAATCAGTAAGAATTTAAGTGCCTACTATGTGACAAGCATAGTGTCATCCTCAGCATCTCATTCACACACACATATGTATCCAATCCGTTGTCAAATCTTATAATTTTTTACCTTCACAGATCTCTTCCATACATTTCTTCTCTCTGTCCATTGCTCAGCTACCACCCAAGTTTAGACCCTTATCACCTCTTACCTGGACTATGACACTGTGCTGGCTATCCCCCATACCTGGAATGCTGTCAGTACATCCTCACCTCTGCCTCCTGGCTTCTCAAACTCAGTTTAAATCCAGGCCTTTCTCCTTCTCCCGATATTAGTTCCATCCTCTCTAAGAATGTCTTCCATCTACATTGTGTTTATTGTGTATGTACTTATTTATTTATATATTGTCTTCCTCATTAGAACACAAGCTTTCCAAGGTCAGGTGCTATTTTTGCTTTTACTTTGTATCTCTTAGGCTTATCACAGTATCTGACATACAGTAAACAATTAACAACTGCTAATTGATTGTTTAATTGATTGACTCTGTCTTCAAGAAGCTTTCATTCTACTGGGGGATACAATTAAGGCCTAAGATTATCTGAGAAGAAAGGCAACACACACATAAATTATAAAATGGAGTTTATAGTTAGATTTGAATAGTAATCAAATGGGACGGGGGAACACTGAAGGCAGACCAGCCAACAGCTGGCCAGGGGAAGGGGTTTTCACAGTATCCAGAGTGTAGATAATGCTTCTGAGATTTGTCAGCAGATCCTAGGCTACTAGGATGACTGGTTTAGGTAGCTAGATGGGGCAATGGATAGAGTGCTAGATTTGGGAGGAAGGCCTAAATTTTAGTCCTTCCTTAGATATTTACTGGTCATTTGTGTGAGACACAAGTGACCAGAGACGAGGTCACTTCTGTGACCTTGAACAAATCACTGCCTGTTTGTGCCTCAGTTTCTTCATCTGTAAAATGAAGTGGTTGGACCACATTGCCTCTTAGATTCCTTCTAGCTCTAAAACAATGAACCTATGACGTTGTCTTCAAGTATGCCTACAAGGAAATTCTATATATCTACTTTTTCCTTCCCAACCACCACAGCTCCACATTGATGGGGCAAGAACTCGTGATACTAAATTATCTAATGTGAATTGAGTCCCTAGAGAACCAAGGGTAAGGACATTCAATATGAGACAAATAGCAATCCCTGCTCAAAAAAGAGTTGTTACTTTTAAAAAGGTAAGCTATAGACATTATGAGAAGCTTAGATATTAACCAAGTCTAGCTTTGTTTTGTTTACCTGTTGGATTCTAGTTGAGGAAAACCAGAGAGGTAGAAGGAAGGAAATGTGTAGAAGCAGAGAAGCTAGATAGCAGGAAACAGTTCTCAAGAAAGGATGAGGAAAATAAGGATCATGTCAACTGTCCTAGAATCAGAGGATCTGCAGCTGGAAGAGACCTTCAAAATCAAGACTTTGTTGACAGCTAAGGAAGCTTTGGCATCAGAGAATGGCTACTGGAAAGAGGATTGGCGCAGTTAAGCCAGCAGGATCTCAGTATCACTGCCAGTATGATATGTAAAAGGTGAAGCTATTTTATGATCTAATGAGGTTTAGATATCAACCTCGCAGCTGCTTGTAACTCCAGTTATAAGCTGTCACTAAATTCTGTTAGTCTTGTTTAATTCTGTTAAGGTGTTTGTGATTCTTCCATGTTTAGAATACATTTCCTTTTTACGTTTTGTTTTTTAGGCAGTGGGGCTAAGTGACTTGCCCAAGGTCACACAGCTAGTAAGTGTCAAGTGTCCAAGGTCAGATTTGAACTCAGGTCCTCCTGACTCCAGGGCCAGTGCTCTATCCACTGTGCCACCTCGCTGCCCCTAGAATACCTTTCTAAGTAGAAAGAAACTACCTGGGCAGTACCTGTTGAATATTGTACATTGGTTACCTCTTTTACTCCCTGTACTTTGGTGAGAGGTCCTATTCTTGAGCCATAGGTAAAATCTGCCCTGAGTAACTGGAGTGAGGGTTTGTTAACAAGGCCAGAAAAGTGAAAAAGAGGAGTCTGAGGCCCTTTTTTAGACCTAGGCTACCTGAGGAATAAAACTGGTCTAGAAACTTGCAGTGTCTCAGGGCATTCTTGTGAACGTCAACAATCACTGTATAATCCTGAGGATGAAGAAGATGCAGAAGATGGTGGGGTGCAGGATGCAGGTGCAGGGGCAGAGGAATAGGTACAGTCCTCCAGCACTGTTAGGGCCGGCAGCTGTGCCTCTCTCACTAGACATTCAAAGCAATTTACAGTCATTTTCGCTTGGAAAGGTCACAGTGAAAGACAGAGGACCACCTCCCACTATAGATTACTATTTAGATCTTTAATATTAGAAGGGACAATAGTGTTCATCCAGTCTAACTCCCTCCTTTTACTAGCAGAAAATTGAGACCCCAGCAATTCGGTGGCTTGTTCAAAGTCCTACGTATCTCGTTAATGGCCAAGCTGGAATGGGAACCCAGACTTCCTGCTTTTCCACCTGCCAAGGAGTCCACACTCTGAACCTAGGGCCTGTAACCATCACCAGTTTTAGAGAAATTCTCGATTCTTCTCTTGCTTTGGCCCTTCATTCTGACCTTCATTGTACCAAACTGTTTGTCTAGTCCTCCCTAGTAGCAAGCATTTCCTGTTCTCTTCATTATGTGTGGCCCAAGGACACACCGTTGTTGGCTGTTCTGTCTCAGTCCATTCCTGGGAAGTACTAAGTATGCTTAGCTTGTCCTTCTAAGTGGTCCTGGAGGGGTTAATTTCATACCAATGCCACTGTGTTGTGGAGCAAATGGGTTAGTGAGACAGGGCTATTGTATTAGCCTGCTTATGTCAACGGTACTTTAAAAAATATTCAGTTCTCATCTTCTCACTCCCTTCCTTTTGCCAGCTGAATTATCCTAATCTCTCTTTGCAAAGGAAACCCTCCCCCAATTCCCTTCCTGGCTGCCTTCTCGGTTTGTTGGTTTCCTAGAGACAGTGGGATTAAGTTAGTGTGTGTGAGAGACAGATTGGTGCAGTCCCAAGAATGCTGGACCTGGTCAGAGTCTGGGGAAGCCTAGAATCACAGAAGGGCTTTGACACTCACTACAGTAGCTGTAGGAAGCGTAGCTATGTGAACTCATGTAGCTGGCCATGGACAGGTGATTTCAACTCTGAGGACTCCGTGTCTTCTCTAGAATGGGGTTAATAATCCTCTCACTACCTATCGCCTGGGGTAGTGCACTTTGCAAACCTCAAGGCACCCTAGAAAAGGTAGCTGCTCCTGGGGGGAGGCCCTGAGACCAAGCATTTGGGGACCCTTGCTTCTGTAACTGGCTGGCTGTAGGCCTAACATAAGGGTACCATCGACAAGCCCTTTGTGAATGCCCCAGGGTGACAAAGCTTCTTTGATGTGCTTCAAGTTCCTCCAAAGGAGACCAGTGTATAAATAAACAATGCAATTTATTTGCTGTTCTTTTTAAAATTTGTTTATTGATTGCTTGATTATTTGATCAGTTGAATCCATTCACGTCTCAGCTTACCACCTCTTGTACAAGATCTTTCCTGGTCCTCTCCCACCCTACCCCCTATAATTACTCTAAACTTGTGTCCTATGTATGTTTTATTTGCCCAGGTGTATGGAGCATGGATGGCATGGTGGAAGGCACCCTTGGTTTGGAGCCTTTGCTCAAAACCTGGCTTCAGTGAAATCTGGTCACCTGTGTGACCTGGAGGAAGTTTACCCCTCTGGGCTTCCGATCCTACCTGTAAAACAGACTGGGCTAAGTGCCTTTTATCTCTAAATCTACGCCACTGCAATGAGGTACTCCTCCCCTTCCTGCCCTCCCCACCCCAGCAGAATGTAAGCTCTCTGAGGGCAAGCCTGTCTCCCTTTGGCACCCAGAAGGATCCCTGGCAGATGGTGGGTGCTTATTAAATGCTTCTAGAATCAAATAGACTTGAATGGGTGTTTATGATTATTACTATTCTTCAGTGATAAAGTGATTCATAAAAGGAGTTTTACACGAGCTGGCTGGCTGCTTCAGCAGTCACGGACATCAGTGAGAGCCACTTAGGGTGAATAGCTAATTAACCTGAGGCTGCAATTCAAATAAAACGGCAGATGAGCAGGACTGTGGAAGGAGGCAAGAAGGAAGTGACAGTGTCAGAATGCTGACCAGCAGCTTGAAGATGGATCCTAAGGTGGGAGCTGGATTCAGCTGACTTGTGCAGGGGAAAATAAGTTATTATTCCACCTGAGAAACCACAAATATGAGGAATTAATTCAGTGCCTACTATGTTCCAAGCACTGGGCATACAAAGACAAAGGGAAGAGACAAGTAACAAGTAAATACACAATACAAGTAACTAGAATTGACAACCTAGGAGATCAGTTCTAGGGAATTGAGTCTCAGAGAAGTCAAGTGACTTGTCCAGGGTCACACAGCCAGTCTCAGTGGCAGGATTTGAACCTAGGTCTTCCTGACATAAAGTCCACTATACTATTCTCTCTCTCTCTCTCTCTCTCTCTCTCTCTCTCTCTCTCTCTCTCTCTCTCTGTGTCTCCTATGAAAACCTCAATTAAAAAAAGAACATGTAGTAGAAATACGAAAGTATCAAATATTTATTTTTCCTTCCTCCTCCTCCTCTTTCTTCTTCTTCTCTTTCTTTTTCCTCATCTTCATCTTTGCCTCCATCTTCTTTGTCTCCTCCTCCTCCTGCCCCTTCCTCCTCCTTGTCCTCCTTTCTTCCTTCTTGTCCTTCTTCTGCTCCTTTAAAGGTAACTAGTTGATGTGGTGGAGTCAAGAATAATTGAATTTGAATCCTATCTCAGACACTTCCTAGCTGTGTGACCCTGGGTGAGTCATTCAGCCTCTCTGTGCCTCAGCTTCCTCAACTGTAAAGAGTTAATCTAATTGTCCTCTAAGGTCCCTTCCAGCTCTAGACCTAACATCTCTTTTCTCCTCATCAACAGTGATGGTAATATCACCACCGTTATTATTTAAAGAGCATCCTCTCCAGCACATGTTCCTTGATATTTTTGTTGTTGTTTTTGTTCAGTCGTTTCAATTGTGTCTGACTCTTTGTGACCCCATTTGGGGTTTTCTTGGCAAAGATACTGAAGTGGTTTGCCATTTCTTCCTCCAGCTCATTTTACAGATGAGGAAACTGAGGCAAACAGGGTGAAATGACTTACCCAGGGTCATATAGCCAGAAAGTGTCTAAGGCCAGATTTGAGCTCAGGAAGATGAGTCTTCCTGACTCCCAGGCACAGCACTCTATGTACTTTACCACCAAGCTGCCCCCTTCATACGCAGTGGCCAATGATAAATAATGAGTAATGGCTGTATTTTCATCTCCTCCACTTTAGGAAATCAGTTTTCTTCCCCATTCCCTTAGCCAGATTTTAAAAGAAGTCATTGCTCCTTTCCTCCCAGGGTTAAGAGGCTGCCTCTATGTCCTTTGTGTATTTACTATTCTCTAAAGCAAGTCCACCCACTGGTTAGCCTTTATAGATCATTTTGTTAACTCTTTCAAAGCATGAAAACAGATTGGGGAGATCGGATTTGTCTGAACAAAAGGTGGGCCTGGTTGGTCCCTTTTCTATTTCTGTTCTCTCAGCAATTTATAACTACTCCTTTAATGAATGGCTGAGATAGGATAGATTGAAGACAGGAAGGGGGAGGGTGAGTATGCCTGGGTCCCTGTCAGAGGTCATCAGAAGTCCTTTCTGGCCAAGAATCCAAGCCTGGCCACCCAGGCTTGTACTAGGAAGTCTCCAAGTGGAACAGGGTAACCAGCTCCAGCCCTGTCTTGCTCTTTTTTTTGTAGGCTTTTTCCAAACACCTCCCCCCTCTTTTTCCACCTGTGGAAATTTAGATTGGGGGTCTCAACTTCTTTGGGATTAGGATGGCATAATTAAAATTGGAAGAAGGATAAGCTTAGATGTGTGAGAGAGGTGGGGGTCTAATTTTAAATAAAAAGAACCCTTGGAGCCTAGCCTTAGCAGGGTGGAGAGGAGAGAAGAAAAGCTGGAACCAAACAAAAGCCCTACTGATGCTTGATGGCATTCTTGGAAAAATTACTGGGCATCCTATCTCTTTGGTCAGCTGCAATTATGTGACCTAAATCCTGCCAGTGCTCTGGGGGCATTCGGGAAGTGTTCATTGCCAACAGTGATGAATTGAGTTTGTTGTGGCCTGGAATAACATTGGGTATCTGAGTAATTGATAGGGTTTAGAAACAGAAGGGACCTTTAGAAACCCCCTCATTTTATTTATTTATTTAAAAAACAACATTTTACTGATGCTTTTTGTTTTTATATCACATTTGTTTCCAACAGTCTATTCACTCCCTGCTCTAACCCCTCTGCCAAGTGAGCCTTCCCTATAACAGGGCAAAAGTTAAGCAAAACCAACCAGCATAGCAGTTGTGCCTTATAGTGTATGCACCAGTCAGCACCCATAGTTCCCCACCTCTAAGAAGAACAGAAGGCGGTATATTTTCTCATTTCTTCTCGAGACTAACATTGATGATTGAAATTACATAGCTTCATCTTAGTGTTCTTCTCCACTATATCATTGTAGTCATCATATGTACTGTTTTCTTGCCTCTGTTTACTTCACTCTGCATCAGTTCATGCAAACCTTCCCATGTTTCTCTGAATTCCTCATATTTGTGGTTTCTTACAGAACAGTGATATTCCATTACTCTCATATATCATAATTTGTTTAGCCATTTCCCCCTCTACAGGGAGCCCAGTTTGTGTCTTGATTCATTGCTACCTAAGTGCCTGCTGTATGCCAGACACGTGTACTAAGCACTTTACAGATGTTAGCTGATTTGATCCTCACAACAAACTTGAGAGATATGGGCTATTATTAACTCAACTCTATAGTTGAGGAAACTGAAACAAACAGAGGCTAAGTGACTTGCCTGGGGGTAACACAGAGAGTAAGTCTCTGAGGCCAGATTTGAACTCAGGTCTTCCTGACTCCAGACCCAGCACCCTATCCACTTACCTGCCCTAAGTGCTATTATAAATATTTTGGCATATATGAAGACTTTCTCTGTGTCTTTTACCTCCTTGGAGCGGCCTTCTTATTTTAGAAATAACTGAGGGGTAGTGATTTGCCCAAAGTCATACACATCGAAAGTAAATAAGTCAGGATGCAAACCCAAGACTTCTGACTTCAGAACCAGAGGTATTTTTTTGAGACACCACATGATTGCCTTAGCATGGGGATAGCTGGATTGTCTGTTAAGCATAATGGATCAGAGGGGCATCACTAGAGCTACCACTGATCATAAGTTACTCAAAAGCAGAGACTTCTCCTTATGAATAACATGAACTTATTCATCATTTTAAACCCACATTTTCTGAAACAAATTTTTGTGCCCAGTAGATGTCCAATAAGTGATTTAAAAAAGTTAACTGAACTGAACCATATATGGGAAGATTATATGCTTAGTGTACCCATCAACATTCAAAATAAAGAACCCAATGTAACCATTTTCATTCATAAAACTCTCATCTATCCAGAATCCAAACATCTTAAATAGTCAAAGGACAACATCTGAATCTGAAATTTGCAAAGATCTTCATTGACCATTTAGTCCCCAAAGACCCCTCACTACAGTATAACTCACCCAACAAGTGTCTAGATTGTTGTTTTCTATACTCTACTTTTTAGGGAAAAAACAACAAATCAATTAAGCATTAATTCAGTGCCTACTATATTCCAAGCACTGGGCATACAAAGACAAAGGGAAGAGACAAGTAACAAGTAAATACACAGATATGAAGAATTTGTTTCAAAAGGTAACTTTTGTGTACATCAGAGTCAGTGGTTTATCTCATTCTCCTATATCTTCTTCATCTCTAAGACTATGCAATGATGATTTAAAAAATAGATTTATTATTTATTTGTAACATTCTTTTCTTTTTAAATTTTGAGTTCCAAATTCTCTACCTCACTCTTACCCCTCCACCCACCAAGAAGGTAAGAAAAATGATATCAGTTATGCATGTGAAATCATGCAAAACATATTTCTGTATTATCCATATCACAAAAGAAAAAGCAAAAAAAAAAAGAAAAGAAAAAGAAAGAAAGAAAGAAAGTTATACTTCAATCTGTGCTCAGAGTTTATCAGTTCTCCCTCTGGAGGTAGATAGCATTTTGTCTTCATGAGTTCTTTGGAACTGTCTTGGATCAGAGTAGCCAAGTCTTTCACAGTTGATCTTAATTACAACATTGCTGTTACTATGCATAGTGATCTGGTTCTTCTCACTTCATTTTGCATCAGTTCATGTTTTTTTGAAACCTTCCCCATCATTGCTTCTTATAGCACAATAGTATTTCCTCACAATCATAGGCCTCAACTCATTCATTCATTTCCTAATTGATGAGCATCCCCTCAGTTTCCAGTTCATTGCCACCACAAAAAGTTGCTATACATATTTTTGCACATTCAAGTTCTTTTCCTTTTTCTTTCATTTCTTTGGGATATAGTCTTGGTAGTGGTATTTGCCCCAACAGTGTTGGGTCAAAGCTATATGAACAGTTTTATAGCCCTTGGGGTAGAGTTCCAAATTGTTCTCCAGAATGATTGGACCAGGTCATAACTCTATCAGTCATGTATTAGTATACCTGTTTTCCCTTAACCCCTCTAGCATTTGTCATTTTTGATAGGTGTGAGGTGGTGCCACAGTGTTGTTTTAATTTGTATTTTTCTAATCAATCATGACTTGGAATGTTTTTTTTTTCATGATTATAGATAGCTTTATTTCTTTTTCTGAAAACTCCTTATTCATATCCTTTGACCGGTTATCAATTGAGGAATAGATCTTATTTTTGTAAATTTGACTCAGTTCCTATATATTTGAGAAATGAGGCCTTGATCAGAGAAACTTGCTGTAAATATTTTTATATTGCTTCATTGTCTATGGTACCTTTTAGCAAAATGTAGTTTCCCTGATTATCTCTTTTAATTAGGCCTTTTTTTGCTTTTCTTTTGTCTGAGATCATGATTACTCTCTTTGCCTTTTTTTAAATTTCAGCTGAAGCATAATAGATTCTGCTCCAGCCCTCTATTTTAACTCTTTGTGTATCTTTCTGTTTCAAGTATGTCTCTTATAAACAACATATTGTTAAACTCAGGTTTCTAATTTATTCTGTTATCCACTTCTATTTCATGGGTGAGCTCAACCCATTCATATCCAGAGTCATGATTACTAACTGTGTATCTCTCCATTCTATTTTCTTATGTTTTATCCTTCTCTCTTTTTATCTTGTCTTTCCTGTTTTGCTTCTGATCACAGTCTCTCTTAATCTTCCCTCCCTTTTATTATCTCTCGCCTCCAATATCTCTTATCTCCTTCCCTTCCTATTTCCCTATTTAGTCAGATAGATTTCTTTACCAACCTGACTGTATATATATATTCTCTCTTTGAACCAATTTCAATGACAGTGAGATTCAAGCATTGCCAGCCACTCCCACCATTTCCCCCTCCACTGTAAAAGCTCTTCCTTGCACGTATCTTTTATTTGAGAAAAATTTGTCTTTCTACCTCTCCCTTTCTCCTTTTCCCAGTGAATCCTTCTTTCTCATGCTTTCAATTTTTTGGAGATCCTTCCATAATAATTGACTCACACTTATGCCCTCTGCCTATGTAGACTCCTTGTAAGTGCCCCAATAATGATAAACTTCTTCAGAGTTAAAAGTATATCTTCCCATATAATAACATATACAGTGATAATTGATATTCACAACAATGACCCTAAGACATTGTGAAATTCAGACTTGCTTTCTGAAGCATCACAGGAAGATGAAATTGTGTTAGGGTAGGATATTATGTCTTTCTTTTTACAATGATCATTCCTTATACTTCTGTGACTTTCCAAGTCTATCTTGCCATTTTCACATCCCTTATTTCCTTTGGCCCTCACAGCATACACTATAAAGGAGTAGAGTCAGACATTATCAGCCCCATTTAATAGATGAAAGAATTTTGACTGAGAGAAACTAAGTGGCTTGTCCAAACATAGCTGGAGAAAGTGGAAGAGGCAGGACCTAAAACATTGGTGGAACTGGCAATCCTTTAGTCTGAAGAAGAGAAGATTTCGGGGAAGCACGATGGCTGTCTTCAATGTGGTATGGTGGAATATTTGCAGTCAGAAGTTCTGAGTTCAGATCTCACCTCTGATAATACTTGTATGCGCTTAAATCACTGAACCTCCCCGGGCTTTACTTTAACCTGTTATAAAACGAGGGGATTGGATTAGATGGATTAGATTAGAGATCCTTTCTGGTTCTAGTCTATACTCCCAAGTATTTGAAGGACCTTCATGTTGAAAACTACCTTGTGTTTATTAATTTTTTTAAATTGAATTAAATTGAGGAGAGAATAGGCTTTATCAGCTTGGTCCCAGAGGACAGAATAAGAAACCACAGGTGGAAGTTGTAGAGTAAAATTTAGATTTAATAAACTTCCCAACATTGAGAACTCTCCAAAACTGGCATGGGCTGCCTCAAGAGGGAGTGGCTTCCCCCTCACTGGAGGGCTTCAAGCAAAGACTAGATGGCACCTGATTGGTGATATTGTAGGTTTTTTGATTCAGATATCAGAATCAATTAACTTATGTTTGGCTCAGTTTCCTCATCTGTAAAATAGGGACAATGATGGCACCTACCTCCCAAAGTTGTCTTGAGGATCAAATGAGACAATAATTGTAAAGCACTTAACATAATGCCTAGTGCACAGTAAGTGCTATGTAGATGTTATTATCCACCTACCATCCACCTACCCATTATTTATCAGAGTACGTAATAAAAAATCATAGTATCTTCCCTCCATTAAGTAACTTAAATTTACACTGTATATGTCTTGTTTGTGCCTAGTTATTTTGTATGTTTTCTGCCCATTAGACTGTGAGCTTCTTGAGGGCAGGGACTGAATTTTTGCCTTTCTTTGTAACCCCAGCACTTAGCACAGTACCAGGCACATAGTAAGCACTTAATAAATGTTTGTTGACTTAACTGATGCTTTGACCATGTTTCTGAGCCTCTAATCTCCAGGCATCCTATTGAATTCCACCCTTGATCTTGCATAGGGTCATAGGCCACATGGAGCATAGATCGACCTCCAGGTTTAACTTCTAACAACTTCATTACTGAACCAGAAAGAAACACATGGAAAGAATGTGTTCTCTTGAAACATGCCCTCTTGGAGAAGACCCATATTTTGATTCAGAATTCCGAAGCAAAGACTCTGGCTGGAATGAAACTCAGATGAGTCTGGCATCTGCCCTTGAAACCCACAACTGGGCTGTCGGTTTTGGGTTTCTAAAGAAACGTTTTGCTCTAGCCGTTGTTTATTCCCCAGTTGTGGCTGTTCTGAGCCCCAGGAGATCAGCACTTACTCCTGCTGCAGGTGAGAATGTGGCCCAGGCCCTCGCTCAGTAATCCCAGGTGGAGAGGTAAATGCTTAGAATGAGACCTGGGAGGGTCTCTCTGTATTTTCCTTTGGAACGTGATATTATCACTAGATTAAGGGGCTAGACACCTGGTGAGGAAACATTAGCCTTATTCTGTCTAGTTTTTGATGTCTTCCTCAATTATTGCTGGTTGGAGAAGTTTCAGGTCTATTAAAGATTACATGGCTCCTGACATGGGAATGTGAGAATAGGAGAGTGGTACTAGAGAAAAAAATGTACTTTCTAAAAAGAAATTAAGAAATTCATCTTCTCTAAGAATAATTTCCAGAACACTGTTTTGATATGCAAAAAACAGTTGCCCTCTGTGTATATACACTCAGATATTCATAGCGACAGGAGAGAGCTCTCAGCTATATATGTATACATACATGTATGAGTACACACACATGTATATACAAATGCTTATATCGTGTACACATGTAATATGTATATATGCATCTACAGTCTCTTTCTACATGTTATATAGGTATATGTGCATGCATGTGAAGGATGCTAAATTTTTTATTTATTATTTTAGAAGCCCAAAATGACTATTTTGAGCTTTTACCCTAGAAGCAAGTAACTCCAAGTGTGAATTTTTGGAGTGTGTCTGCATGTATATATAATACATACATAATGGTATATAATACATACATATACCTATATAATACATATACATATGTATGTAAGACATATTTATTTATACAATACATACATATCTATGTGTGTATATACACACACATCACAATTATATAGGTTAGCTGTCATAATCTTGACATTAAGCATATTTCATCCACTTGGTTGGTCCCCCCCCCCCCAGATAGTTGGGCCAAAATCTTTAGAGTGCTTATGAATTTCATCCAGGGGCTTTGTAGCATTCCAGGGTTTGATTAAACAATCAATCATTAGCATTTTTTTGTGATATCAATTACATATGTGAAATCAAGCAAAACATATTTCCATATTAGCAATGTTGCAAGAAAAATAAAATGAAAAAATTATGTTTCAATCTGCATTCAGACTCCATCAGTTCTTTCTCTGGAGGTGGATAGAATTTTTCATCAAAAGTCCTTTGAAATTGTCTTGGATCATTGTATTGATCAGAATAGCTAAGTCATTCACAGTCGATAATCATACAATATTGCTGTTACTGTGTGCAATATTCTCTTGGTTCTGCTCACTTCACTTTGCACGAGTTCACAGAAATCCTCCCAGGTTTTTCTGAAACCATCCTGCTCATTATTTCTTTGGGCATAATAGTATTCCATCACAATCATATACCAAAACTTATTCAACCATTTCCCAGCTGATGGGCCTCTCCTCAATTTCCAGTTTGTTGCCAGCACCAAAAGAGCTATTATAAATATTTTTGTATGCATGGGTCCTTTTCCTTTTCCTTTTTTTTTTTTAAATCTCTTTGGGAGCTTAGTGGCTTCCTACTGCCTCTAGCATAAAAATGCAAAAATCTTCAGCCCAACATGAAGGCTCTTTGCAATTTGTCTCCGGCCTATCTTGGGAGAAGCAGCATGGTGTAACATCTAGGGTCAGGAAGACCTGAGTTTGAATACTGCCTCAAGGCACTTACTAGCAGTATGACCCAGGGAAGTCATTTAACTTCCCTGGGCCTCAGTTTCCTCATCTGCAAAAATGATCATGTTGGACTGAATAAACTCTAAGGTTCATTTCAGCTCTAGATCCATGATCCTACCTCTGTAGGCTTCTTGCACAGTACTCTACTTCAGCCAAACTGTCCTATTTGCTGTCTCCTGTGCATGATGTTTCACCTCTCTTCTCCGTGTCTTTGCATGGGCTATACCCCATGCCAGGAATGCATGCTCTCTTCAACTCTTGTTAACAGAGTCTTTAGCTACTTTCAAGGCTTAGCTCAAATTCTCCTTCCTATCAAGCCTATCTTAATGCCTTCTTCCTCCCTAACCCCACCGATAATTGTTGTTCTGTTATTTCAGTCATATCTGACTCTTCATGACCCCGTGTAGAGTTTTCCTGGCAAAAATACTAATTTTGCCATTTCCTTCTTCAGCTCATTTTGCAGATGAGGAAACTGAGGCAAACAGGGTTAAGTGACTTGCCCAGGGTTACACAGCTTTTAAGTGTTTGAGGCTGTATTTGAACTCACAAAGATGAGTCTTCCTGACTCCAGACCCAGCATTCTATGGACTATGGTGCCATTTATCTGCCCATAAATAATTACATTGTATGTATTTCATATTGTATTTTCTGTGTATACGTTGTTTCCCTCTAGTGAAATGGCAACTCCATGAGAACAGAGGTGGCTTAATTCTTGTCTTTGCATACACAGTTTCATTTTTGCTTTTGTATCCACGACACCTGACCCAAAGTTGGGTGTATAGAAAGCACATAGCAATGGCTCCTTGAGATAATGAATGGAAGATCCATGATTACATCAGCATGGGAGCTCCTGGTGTGGGAAATCCCTTCATCAACATTGATTGCCACCTGTCCCTTACCAGGCAGATGCCTCTGAGGAAGTCACCTGGTCTTCGAAG
This sequence comes from Phascolarctos cinereus, assembly GCF_003287225.1. Taxonomy (NCBI): domain Eukaryota; kingdom Metazoa; phylum Chordata; class Mammalia; order Diprotodontia; family Phascolarctidae; genus Phascolarctos; species Phascolarctos cinereus. The sequence continues at coordinate 43,059,202 of NW_027556180.1, read as the reverse complement.
AAGTTAAGTGGCTTGCCAGGGGTCACATAGCCAGTAAGCATTAGAGGCAGGACTGACACACAGGTCCAGCCCTCTCTGCACGGAACCCCACAGGTTTTCCTTTTTTTTCCCCAGTGGGTAATAAAAGAATGCTAGAACTTGGCTGCTGAAGACCCTTTCTTTCCCCAGTGAAAAAGGCCAGGCATAGCGCTAGCCAAATGACATGCAGGGACTTGCGCCATTGCACTAAAAACAAACCTCCCCAAGGCGCTGTCTGGGGGGCTTCCCTAGCTTCAGAGCTGCCAGTTGGAGAAGACGTGCAGCATTTTAAAGGCTTAAATCAGGCTTTCTGATGGAGGAAGAGGCATAATTCTAGTGTCTTAACAGGCTGAAATTCATGAATTTTGGTCCTACTCTCAAATGACATTTGGCAGTAATTTAATAGAAAATAATCATTAGAGGCTGACTGAGAACCCAAGAAGAGCATTAAATCGTGGTGAAATCCACTCATCTTAGAAAAGACTGACTTCAAGACAGGTGAACTCATTGGCCTTCATTCTTCCATGAAAATCTGGCCTTAGACTCAAATCTTGTCAAGACAATGAGATCTTCCAGGAAAAGGAGGGTGCAGAATCTCCCCAGGTGTGGGGGAGATTCAGACTATGTGGAAGGAGGCTGAAAGCCCTAGGAGTCATACCTGAGCAGCTGGGTATGGCCTATAGGATCATGGGGTTTAGAACTGGAAGGGACATTTTTGTGCAGAGTATTCCAAAGGTTTAAGATTAGCAGTAAGACTTTTGGGATATCTTGAATTGCTTTAAAGTTTTCAAATCATTTTCTAGACATTCTAGACATTCCAAATTTAGATTTTTTCCAGCTGTGCTATACCATGTTCCCTGGGCAGCTAGGTGGCACCATAGTGCACAGAGCACCAAGCCAGAGTTCAAATCTATGCGTAGACACTAGCTGTGTCCCTGGGCAAGTCATTTAACCCTGTTGGCCTCGGTTTCCTCACCTGTAAAAGAAGCTGGAGAAGGAAACGGCAAACCACTGTAGTATCTTTGCCAAGAAAACCCCAAATGGGGTCACAAAGAATCAAATACTACTGAAATGATCAAAACCCAACAACAACAATACCGTCTTCCCTACAGTTACATAGCCAGGACAAGTAAGACGTGAGACCTGAATCCAGATTTTTCTGACTCCAAATCAAACACTATTTCCACCACCCCATGCCATCTATCACTAATGTCTAAGAGACCAAAGAAATCATTGGGTCAGAAATCACTGTATTGTAAGAGTCAAATTGAGGCAGAATGGTATAGTGGAAAGAGTGCTGGTTTCAGAGTCAGGGACTTGGATTCAAATCATGTCTCTACCACAAACTACCTGTGTGACTTTGGGCAGGTCAGTTACCTTCTCTGAGACTCATTTTCCAACTCATGTTGGATTGGATGACCTCTGAATTCTAGTCCATTTCTAAATGTATGACCCTGAAATCTTGGCTTCTTTACAAAGTGGAATGGGTGGGCTCAGATGACGATAGATCTGCCCTCCTTGGGGGCCTGTTAGCGGGAGCTAGATTGCCAAGGATGAGGCATGTTGTGCTGTGGATTCCTTTCTACTTTGCATTGGGTCTGCTCCCTTCCAACTCTAAAATTTTTGATTCCTGTTGAGTCCAACTCTCTTTTTTATAGAGGGAGAAAAACTGGGCCCAGAGACAGGAAGTGACCTCCCCAGGGTTACACTGATAGTAAGTAACAAGTCAGGATTTGAACCCAAATCCAGATATCTTCTCTTCAGGATGTCTCAGCTACAGAAAGCAATAGTTTTGTCATATCACTAATTCCAAATCCAGAACAGGGAATGATGAAGAGGAAGAGCTGGGCGGCGGGGGGAGGGGGAGGTCAAAGGCAAGAGTAGAGACAGAGAATGAGAAGCTATCTTCTCCCATCAGGGAGCTCTTATATAAATATTAACTCTTGGTGGGGATAGACTTTATGCATAAAGTGATAGAATGTTAAGGCTGGAGGGGATCTTTGAGACCATCTGGTGTGTACCTCTACAGTGCACTTATCAAGTTAAGCTGGAAAATGGGGATCTGAGCTGTGCCATGACATGCAAGGTGCCAAATTATCCATTTGGAGTGTATGAAACTCTCTGTCTTGGAGGCTTTTAGATTAATAGGGATTTAAGTAGATCATCTCTTTTTCCTTCTTTAGGTGGGGAGATTATGGTCCTCCATCAGTGAGCTGTCAGTGAGTCATTCACCTTATGCAGCTGTTGGAATCACAACTGGCTTTGGATTTGCTACATTCATTTATTCTCTCATTCATTCATTCATTCATTCAGTATATAGGAAAAGAGTGACTATTCTATGAATAACATGGAGTCACAATTAGCAATTTTTGTGTCTGGGACTAATGATGATAATCAGCTGTGTGCCTTTTGAACAAATCACTTTACCTCCATGACTTTAGCTTTCTTGTCTGCAAAATGAAGCGTTTTGATTAGCTGGCTTCTAAAACCCCTTCCAGATCTGTATCTATGAGCTTCTGATCCTATGGTGCCCCCATCTTGCTCTCGAATCACTTCAAAACAAAATCTATTGGAGGTAGAAGGAGACTCTGTAATGTCCTGTGTGTGTGTGTATGTATGTGTATTTGTGTGAGGTTGAGCCCCTTTGAAAATGGCTTCCATGGGTGGAAAACAATGGGACTCCATAGACTCCCACTAGAGAGACTGCAGGGGTTGAGGAGAACAAGACAGGAAGAGCCCAGGAAGGAGCTCACTTAGAATACAGCCTGTGCAGAAAGGAAGTTTACTATCTGGTGGTTTCTAAGTGTAAGTAATTATTCTGGCTTACTAGCTACCAAACTAAATTGTCTCTATGGTGCTGAAGGAATTCAAGTGCTGACAATACCATCTAAATTTTTGATACTTTGGAGCAAAGCCCCTGCTGCCATGTCCTGGTTATGGCTCTAACAAACCAAATGACTGGTCTTACTGGATGAAGTATTGAATTTTGGGGGCATATGCTCTGAGATGTCTTCCATATTAGCAGTCCTTTCAATAGGGAACTTTTGGAAGATCTGAAATACCTCACAGTGACCATTAACTTGTAGCCAAGGGAGGGAAAGCAATAGAGTGTCCTGGATGAAGAGTTGTCACAGAGCTCCAAAATATTCATAGCAACACTCATTGTGGCAGTAAAGAACTGGAAACAAAGGTAGAGGGGACCCAGTGATTGGGGAATGAAAACTCGTTAACATAGAAATATAATGCAATACTTTTGTGCAGTAAGAAAGGATGACTGAGGAACTTAGAGAAAGATAAGATTTGTATGAACTGATACAGAACAAAATAAGCAGAAGAAAGAGAAAAGTATGTAATAACTCTATTATATAAATGAAAAGATAACTTCAAGGAAGCTGAACTCCAAGAAATGGAAAAATCAGTGAATGTCCTAGACATAATGAAACATACCTCTGTCTTCATAAGAGAGAAATGGAGGATGACTAGGAAAGAATGTTGTTTACATTTTAAGACAAGGTTTCTGGATCAGATCACCCCTCTCCTTTTTAGTCACAAGCAAAGAATCAATCTAAGCATGGTGTAGGAAATTATTGTGTAAAGACAAAAGGCGTAAGTAAACTGTATTTTTTAAGGAACAGAAAAAGCACTGTTTTGGGAATCGGGGGACTTGGAATATAGTCTAATTCTAGCAACTTGCTATGTATCCTCAAATAAGTGGCTTTCGCTCCCTAGGTCTCTGTTCTCTCATCTTTCAAATTATAGTATCAGATTCAATGACCCTAAGATCCTTTCCAGATTTAATATTCTGTGATTCTATAATCCTCCCACCCTTACTTAATATTTATTGTAGAGTCAGTATGGCAGAGTAGATACAGTGCTGTACCTGGTGTCAGGAAGACCCAAGTTCCCATCCCATATGGATCCCATATGGAATACTTATTAGCTGTGTGACCGTGAGCAAGTCTCTGAACCTTAATGAGCTTAGCTTTCTTCATCTGGAAAGTGAGGTACCTGCAGTATATACCATATAGGGGTGTTGTGAGGGTTAATTGAGATAATGGATATAAAAGACTTTGCAAAACTTAAAGCATTGCTTATCAATGATAATGAAATTATCACCACCATCATCGTCATCACCATCACCACCACCATTATCACCCCATGACAGGAATATAATTTGATGAAGGAACGATCTTCCTGACCCCAACTCCATTCTTACCTCTGTCACAATCGATTATCTTTATTTGGCATTTTTTCTTTAGTATTGGAAAGTTCTGATGTGATAGAATTATCTCATCTCTTATAACAAAGATCAGGCCATAGGGAATCAGGAGATCTGGCTTCCTAGAATTTCAGAGGGAGAGGGGTCTCAGAAGTCAGGGAATCCAAGAATCCTCCCCACAACATTTCTAATGAATGATCACCCAGCTTTAGCTTGAAGACCTCCATCTGAAGGGAACACCTTCCCTCCTGCAGCAGCCCATTACAATTTGAGACAAGTAACATTTTTAGGAATTTCTTCTTTACACCAAAACAAAATCTGCCTCTTTATAATTTCTACCCACTCCCCCTAATTTTGGCTCCTGGGACCAATCAGAACAAATCCAGGCCCCCTTTCACACGATGACAGTCCTTTGACAGCTTTAATCAGTGTGATAGATTATGAAAGCAAGACCAGAAGCGAGGGATGGTAGCAGAACCAAATGAACACAGTAACTCCAATAATACAAGTGGAAACAGTGCAAGAGGTAGACCAAATGCACCAAGTTTTTGTTCTAGGAAATGGAGTGAAACATGCTGCCTTCCTTTGGGTGGGTAGGTCAGAGGCTGTGGGTGCTGGTTGCTGCATACACTGTCAGATCAACCAATCGGCAAAGCATTTATTAAGCTCTCACTGTGTTCCAGGCCCTGTATTAGATGATTGTGATGCAAATACAAAGAATGAAACAATCCCTACGCTCTGGTTTCCTCTGTTTGGCTTTGAAAGCCCTTCACTTCCTGGCCCTCTGCTACCTGGTCTATTTTTTTACATTTTATTCCACTTTGAGTATGCTGAGATCCAGTGACCCTGGTCTTCTCACTGTTCTTCCCACAGGACATTCCATCTCCTCACACTCTGCCTTTTCTGTGGCTGTCCTTCATGCCTCGAACACTCTCCATCCTCCTCTATGGCCAGGCTTCTCAGAAGTCCTTCCAAACTCAGTCCAAATCCATCTTCTCCAGGAAGCCTTAACTGGTCCTTCCGTATTAAATGCTTTCCTTCTGCGATTACCGTCCATTTAAACTGTATCTATCTTATATACACATTATTTGTTGCTTGCCAGTAGACTGTGAGCTCCTTAAGGACAGGAATTGTGTTTTGCTTTTCTGTATCCGCAGGGCTTACCTCCATGCCTGACATATAGAAACCACTTCATAAAAGCTCTAATATTAGATGAATAGCACATTCTATCAGGGAACATATGTACATATGGAATAAATACAAATAATGCAGCCACTTTGGTCTTGTTTGACTTTTTTCTAAGTTGTGAGGGAGGATTTTAGATCATAGATTTAGAGTTGGGATCCATGTTGGAGGCTTTCAGGGCTCAACCCCTTCATTGTACAGACAAGGAAACTGAGGCTGAGAGAAGCTAATGGACTTGCCCAGGATCACACAACTAGTAGGTGTCTAAGGCAGGATTTGAACCTCGGTCTTCTTGACTCTAAGCCTAATGCTTTATCCATTGTGACATCTAGATGCTTCAACAAGCGGGGCATGGTCAGTAAAGACTGTATTGGGGAATGATTGGGATAGAGAAAACAAAAAAGGCCTGGAACCTTATTGATAAGGAAGGGACTCTTTTCTAGTACCTTAGCTGGTTCTTAGGAAAATTTCACCTAAAGGAAAATCTGCTTTTTAGTCACCACGACTAGGTGACATCCCAGAGAAAATAATGATGCCTTTTTGCCCTTGTAGGCCCTCACAAACACATAATCATGTTTCATCTGTTCCGTCCCAACACTTCTGATAGTTATCTTCCTGGGTCTGTGAGCTCACAATGTACCTATTCTCTCCAAAGATGCAGATTGCAACCCATCCCTGCTTGCCCTTGCTGTGCTACTCTTGTTGAATGGCTCTCCTGTTTACCACTCGAAGTGTGGGGAGGCCTTCCTCGGCCTGCTTGTTGTTCAGTCATGTCTGACTCTTTAAGACCCCATGGACTCTATGGTTTTCTTGGCAAAGATACTGGAGTGGTTTGCCATTTCCTTCTCCAGTGGATTGAGGCAAACAGAGGCGAAATGGTTTCTCCAGGGTCACACAGCTAGTGTCTGAGGCAGTATTTGAACACAGATCTTCCTGAATCCAGGGCCAATGCTCAGCTGCCTTCCTCAGCCTTCGGAGCCTCCTAATGAAGGCTTTCTAGTTTCAATAAGTTATCGCCCACTTTTACCTCTTTTTTTTTGCTCCTACTTTTTAAAATAACATTATCTATGCCACTTCTTCATTACCATTTCCAGATTGGAATTGATTTTAGCCTGCTCGTCACCAATCATGGGACTCTCTGTTGCCTTCTAGGGTGGATTTTTAACCCCCTTTTTTTTTTGTCATGGATCCATTTGGCAGTCTGGTGAAGCCTAATAACTCATTACCAGAATCAATTTTTTAAATGCATAAAATAAAATACACAGGAAATTTATTATATACTGAAATGCATTTATTAAATTATTTTTTAAAAGTTCATGAACTATATATATAGGTTAAGAACCTCTACTCTAGAAATTATATATTTTTTGCACTCTACAAGTTCACAGCACAACAGCCACCCACGTAGAAGGAATGAAAAGTAGGATGCCCAGAGCAGGGAAATGCTAACGCTAGTGAATGCAGACCTATCTGCTCCTCCAGTCTTCATACCTGGCACCAAAGTCACCCAGTGGTGTCCAGAAAGTCAGTCAATTCACCACCAAGAAGCCTTTTTCTGGTGTTGATTTTGATCTTGTTTTTGTAATGGCGAGAGCCCAAGCAGTTGTTCTGCTGCCAGGTTTGGGGCTGGGGGAGTCGTTCTCCTTATTTCCAAGCTGACACACCATGTTTTAGACAGATGTACTGTTGGATTCATTACATTAGCAATATTGCCTTGCATTCTCTGGTGCTTTGCTCCGGGGCTCAGTAATTTAGCAACAGGCTGGCAATGGGCAGCTGGGTAAAATGAGACTTGGTTGCCATAGGGACAACTTCCCCACCTCTTATTTTGAAATTAATGGGGTAGCAGGTGACATTTTGCCAAATAGATTTGGGGTGGGGGTGGGGGATTAGAACATGCAAAATAGACCATGCCTACAAACTTAGTTTGGTCAAAGGTACTTCAAGAGTCTGTATTTTTTTTTTTGGAAGTTTTCAAAATTTAAGACTTAAAAGAAAATAAGAAAAGGAAAAAGAAAGAAACTTAAATACTAAAACTTAAATACAAAAAAAGCAAAGAAAAAAAACATTGCCATGTACACAGCAGAACATGAGAGAACTCAAAATATGAAGCAATAAATTTTCATTTCAAGAAAGCCTATATAATAAATACTACACATTGTGTTCAGAGCTGTCCATCTTTTCTTTACTTTCTTATAGGTTTTATTTTGTTCTTTGCTGTGCACTTTTTACTTTTTTTTTCCTTCCTCCTCCCACTACACACCAACACACCAGTTGCACATTGTCCATCTTGCTGCCAGATAAGCTGCAGTAGCAGATTCTACAACAAGGTGGGCAATGCCAGTTTGGGTCCACCAATGCTATTCTGACCTCTTTACCATATTGATTTTGAAGACAGAGGCCACAGAACTGTCCCCAAACTCCAAAACGTTCTGGGTTTCTGCAGTTTGTCTTAGTGTCAGTAATCTTCTGGCTACACTGGTGGCAGGTGGAACCTAATGAGCTGTTGCAGGTCTTGTCCTGGGAGGAGATATAGAAGCTTTCCAGCTCTTCCACTGTAATCTCTTCCACTGGACAAGCAATGTGAAGAAGGGCCATGGTACCTGAGTATTGACTTCTGGCATCATCACCCACATATCCATTGATGCACTTCCTTTTTCTCACCAGCATGTACTTCTCCTCAAAATTTATTTCATCTTCTAAGTGCAGATCTGGGGGTCCTTCAAGCAGAGAGCTCAACCTGATATGTCAAGAAGGATCAAAGGCGAATTGAAAATCTTACCCTATGTCCTTGAGATGATTTTTGGGAATACATTTCAACATATATGGACAGCCCAGTCCTAAACACTGACAAGGGAACAAAGTCGGAGCCCTGATTCCTTTCTATGATCTGCAAATCAGAGTCTATTTTTAAAGTGCTGAAAGATGACTACTGCTGTGGTCTGCTCCATATAAGATTGGAAAACCTTACGTAAATCCAAAAGAAAACAAGCATTTGAATCTTAAACAGAGTCAAAACTAGGAAAGGGTGAGTGGGACTTCCACCTAGCTTACTGAATTTTGAAGTCACCAAATTTAGAAGATATTGACAGCAATTCTCAGCTATGTTCCAATGGCAATTCCTTTGGTATATGGATGGAACTAGATAGCTGCTCATATTCCATCCAACTCTCAAATTCTTGAATTCTTTCAGTGGCCCAGACACATTATAGCTTAGCATCTACTTAGAAAGAAAAATGTTAGTGAAAATAGGAAGCTACCCAATGGCAGGCAGGAGGGAGCCTATTCACAGGCATCCCAGCTCAACATCTTGTCTCCATCAAATAAAGGTGTGCTACCTGTAGTCACTGTTGAGTCATTTCAGTCATGTCCAACTCTCCATGACCCCGTTTGAGGTTTTCTTGGCAAAGATACTGGAGTGGTTTGACATTTCCTTGTCTAGCTCATTTTGCCAGTGAGGAAACTGAGGCAAACTGGGTTAAGTGACCTGCCAAGGGTCACACAGCTAGTAAGTGTCTGAGGCTGGATTTGAACTCATGAAGAGGAGTTTTCCTTATTCCAGGTCCAGCACTCTATCCCCTGTGCCACCTAGCTGCCCGTACTGCTACTATTCAGGACAGAAAACCCAAATATAGGTGCCCATTGATTGGGGAATGGCTGAACAAACTTTGATATATAAATGTGATGGAATATTACTGCACTCTAAGAGAGGGAGAATATGAAGAATTCAGAGAAATATGGAGACACATATGAATTGATGAAGTGAAGTAAGCATAACCAGAAAACAATGAACATGATGATGCCAGTTACTTAAATGGAAAGAACATCAATAAGGCCGAAACAGAAAGTTGTACAGTCACAATGAGTAAGCTTAGCCGCAAAAAAGAACAGAAAATGCACGTCCTTCTTTCTCTGCAGAGGTGGAGGACTCTGGGTGTGGAAAACTACATATACCTTCAAACTTCATTGACGTGTTGCTTGGTTTTGTCTAGCTAATTTTTTTCCTCTATTTTATTCTTTGTGAGAAAGGACAACTTTCCGGGGGAGGGGGGAAGGGGAGGGTTACTTTGGGAAATGAAGGGGATGGAAAAACAAAAGATGTCAATAAAACTTTTTAAAAAAAAAAAACTGGGTGATTTGAGTTGAGGGAGGGACAGCAGTTCTAATCTTTTGAGGCAGAAGGCATGCCTTTAGCTGTTGTTATCAATCCAAAGGCCTGGGTAAAATCCTAGATATAAAGCAGATCAGCTCCGGATTTAATCACAGGAGGATGACTTAACTCCCATCCCATTTTGTTGGCTTTATGCTAGTCATAAAGAATATTATTATGCCTCGAAGAAACATTTCACAGAGAAGGCGGTGCACAGGTGGTGAGGAGTCGGGGGTGGGGAGGGAGTACAAATATATTTCTTTAACGCAGCTACCAGAGGAGAGACCATGTGCATTGTCTTGATAATCACCTGATACAGTCTGGGGCTTTGTTTCCTCAAGTTGCTGTGAAAAGAATATCAGGTTTGAAGACCTGGAATTGAATCTAGGTTTCGACACGTCCTATCTGGGTGATCCTGGTAAAGTCACTTGTGCTCCTCTGGGGCCTCAGTTTCTTCATCTGTCAAATGAAGGGGTTGGAGCTGATGATCTCTTACAGCTCAAAATCTCCAATCCCACCATTCTTTGAATTTGAAATTAGCATACAGACTTGATAGAGGCAGTCTGGCGCAATGGGTATAATGACATTTTAGAGTCAGAAAGATGAGTTCAAATCCCACCTCAGAAATATGCTAACTATACCAACCTAGACAAGTCATTGCACCTTTTGTGGTCTCAGTTTCTTCATGTAGAAAAGGACAGGATTGGACTTGATGTTCTCCAAGGCCCCTTCCAGCTCTGAGTCTTGGTTCCCATGACTTCATGATCTACCAAGAAGTCGACTTGCATTGATAAAGGAAGCTCCCATACCAGGAATTCCCCACTTATGAAATAACAGATCTTTGGGTATTTATGTGTCATTTTCAACATTTGTTGAGTACATATTGTATGCAGGGAAGTGTGTTAGGCCCTCTCTTGGCAATTCAAATGATAAAACACAATCCTTGTTCTTGAGAGGCCAAGAATGTGGTCAGACAGACCAGCCAGATCCATTAAAAAAAAAAATAACAACCAATAATGCATGGAGGTAGCTATGCTGAGTACCATGGGAGAAACCCAGACAATGTTACAGGAATTTGGAGGAGGGAGTAATCACCAGAGATAGCACCAAGTGCCGACCTCTTTGAGGTGGGCTTCCTCTTCTTGGCACAGGGCCATTGGAAGACCTTGGGGTGAGGAGGTGTGGCATGGGGAGGAAGTGCAAATCTACCCTCTAGATAGGGGAGGAGGAATCACATGCCCCCATTTCCTAATCTTGTGCCTTAGGGTCTCATCATTGTCACACTCTTCTTAGGCCTACCAGGCTGGAGTACCCACCCATCATGAGGCAGCCCTATGTATGGTACATAGGATCAGTGGTAAAGGCATTGAGTTTGCCTCACAGTATGCCAGGACTCTGTTTTCTCCATCCCTTCCCCCATTATTCTGGTGAGACCACATAAAACCAGGCTAGGTGTAACTTTGCTCAAGTTGACTAGCCAAGGGACCTACTCCATGCAGGCTGCCTAATGCCAGTGAGGATGATGACACCTAGAAGTGTTGATCTTCCTTGGGAGTCTGCAAACCCCAAACAATATTTGTGGGGAGGGATGGGAGCTCCACCTGGGCTGCAGCCTGCCGAGTATGCTGAGGAGGATTGGGCTCAGGCTGGGGTGGGGGCAGTCATCAACGAAAGGATTGGAAAGAGCACTAGCTTTGGACCCAGAAGATCTGGATTCACGTTTCAGCTTGGGCGCTTAGTAGCTGTATGACCTTGGGGAGCAATTCACTTACTTTGCTGAATATTACTTTATTCCTCTATAAAATGGAGATAATCATACTTATATGACCTGGCTTACAGGGTTGATGTGAGGAAATCTTTCGATAAATTAGAAGGCACTTTAGAAGTTCAGGCTATTCAGCTCATTGAAGGAAGAAGATGGGGCATGATTAGGCGGTTTCCAAAAATCACTGGAGTACTCAACTTTTATTCAAATCCTGTGATTTAAGGGAATCACAACTACATTTCCCAAGACCGTAGATCTAGAGTTAGAAGGAATCCCCTCATTTTAGATATGAAGAAACTCAGTCTCAGAGAAGGCATGTGAGTTACCCAAGGTCACACAAGCTAGCACCAGAGGCAGGATCTGAACCAGGCTTCTCTGAATACAGAGCCAGTGCTTGATCTGCCCCCCATACCATCACCTCCTCTCTCACCTGACCTCTTCCACTGCCTTCTGCTCCTGTAAGGTCAAAAATAAGCTGCTGCTTTCAGGAAAGAAAATTCTTTTATAAACACAGTTTTGTGAAAAAATAAGAAAAAGAGAATATAAAACAAGCTTCATTTTGACTCATGATGTGATTCTTATTCATAGCATCTTGAGCAATTTCTTTTGGGCCTTGGTTCTGTGAGACAGTACTTGTGTGTGTGTGTGTGTGTGTGTGTGTGTGTGTGTGTATGTGGGAAAGAGAGAGAGAAAAAAATATATAGAGAGAGAGATTGAGATTGCCATTAAGTCATCTTGCTGTGTATACATATACATATACATATACATATACATATACATATACATATACATATACATATACATATACATATACATATACATATACATATACATATACATATACATATACATATACATATACACATACATATACATATACACGTACACGTACATATACATATACATATACATATACACATACACATACATATACACATATACATACATATATGCACATACATATACATATACACGTATAATACATGTACATGTACATATACATGTACACAATATACATATATGTGTATACATATATGTGTGTGTATATATATATATATATATATATATATATATATATATATATATATATATATATATATATATATATATATATATATATATATATATATATATACATAGAGAGAGAGATTGAGATTTCCATTAAGTCATCTTGCTGGGTATACATATACATATACATATACATATACATATACATATACATATACATATACATATACATATACATATACATATACATATACATATACATATACATATACATATACATATGCATATACATATACACATACACATACACATACACATGCATACACACATACTTACACACATACATATATACATACACACACATACACATACACATACATATACATATACACATACACATACACATACACATACATACACACATACATACATACACACATACATATACACATACACATACACATACATATACATATACATATACACGTACAATACATGTACATGTACATATACATGTACACACATATACATATATGTGTGTGTGTGTGTATATATATATATATATATATATATATATATATATATATATATATATATATATATATATACATAGAGAGATTGAGATTTCCATTAAGTCATCTTGCTGGGTATACATATACATGTACATATACATACACATACACACATATATGTATATGTGCATATATATATACACATAGAGAGAGATAGTTAAAGACAAAATTCTGATTAAAATAAATGATGAGGCAGAACAATTAACAAATGTATGTATTATGTTTCTGCTTAGTTTTTTGTTCCTAAGGCTAATTAGTTGTTTGATTATGAGCATCTTTCATGAGGACAGAATGAGAGGAAGAGATAAAATAGGGCAATCTGAAGTAGGTAAAGACTGGATTGTTTTCAGCTCAAAATACTCGTTTTCGAAAATACAATCTGTTGATCAGAGGGTTAGGCTATTGGTTATTCATACCTTAGAGCCTAGTCCTTTAATCAAATCAGTCCCTAGTAGAGATAAGCTTTAACAGTGGAAATTTTGATTAGGAAGGAGGGAAAAGAGGTGAAGTGTGGATAACTCCTGTGTGCTCCCTCCTTCCCCAATCTTCCTGCATTGATTCTTAGTTTTATATGCCCCTCTTCAGAGGGACTTCTACAATCTATTTATATTCCCATGCAATAGGATAGCCTCTTGTACTTGAAAGTTCAGAGCTTAAGTCCTGGGTGTGAAATGCTAATCTAATGAAATTTAAATAATTCTGTAATCCAAGTGTGTTTTTCATTTTTGAGGGTTGTAATCAAAATAGAAAATGATCCTTAAAACGCCTAAGCTGTGATAGGAATAGAAGGCTTAACAAACAAATTCAATAATTTTTTTCTACGTCATCTGGACATATGCTGGTGTCTGGTGTGTGTGTCTCTGAGGGAGAGGAGAGAAAAAAAAAGAAGGGAAGGGAAGGGAAACGAAGGGAGGGGAAGGGAGGAGAGGGGAGTAAAGGGAAGGGTAGGGAAAGAAAGGGAAAGGGGAGGAGAAGGGAAGGGGAGGGGAGTCTGGTTTTCCTGAAAGTGGTTAGCTTAATAGGCTCAGGTGCTAGGGGGCTTGATCCCAGTTTCAACCTCCTTGCAGGACAGTCCCCTTGTTCTGTCTCCTTTCCAGAGCCTGTCCAGTTATCTCCCTATTGCACACTGTCGGTCACAAGGAGAACTGGGCAGAACAGTGTATACATGTGAATTAAGGCAAATGATACCCCTAGAGAAACAATTTTATTATGTTTGTCCTCATTCATGAAGACTAGAGCTCCTCTCCCTACCTCCCCACTACCATCCACACTTGACTGCATACATGGATGATAATTTGGACATCAATCCTGTGCTGTTGCATGCAGTTTTAAAAAGTACCAAAATAACCCAGATGAATTTTAAGGAAAACAGATAAAGCATAAGAAGGTAAACTCCCTGAAGCTAGGGACTGTTTTGTTTCGACCTAGACTAGTACCTAGCCCCAAACTGGCATGTAATGACCAAGGCTTATTGAATTGAATGGAATTGGCTTTGGTCCCATGCAGACATTTCCCTTTGATAGGTCTCCCGTGCAATACAGCCAGAAGTAAGTGTGGTCCAGTAGACTGAGGGCTAGTCTTGAGTCAGACCTGAGTTTGAATCACTCCTCTGAGACTTCCTCACTGTGTGACTCTGCACAAGTCACCCAACCCTTCTGGGTCTCAGTTTCTTTATAAAATGAGGGGTTGGTACCTACGGTTTCTTCCGGCTCTAAGTCTAAGTTCCTATGGATGTTCCCAAGTTTGTACAGCAGGTCCAGGAAGCTCGCCCAGGGGGAGAACCCTTCTGCTTGGCTGCTTGCATGGGTCTGCATGGGAGCCCGTCAGGAGAGATGCTGCTTTTAATGTAAACGTCCTCAGCTGTTGGCATTTTGGCATCCCTCCTGCTCAGAAACGCAGATCTGAGATTTAAAGTATTTCAGAGGAATTTTAGATAATTGCAAGACTCAATCTGCATTCTGTAAAAACCTGTACCAATCTTGGGAGTGAAAACAAAGGCCTATTCACAGCGATGATCCCTTGCCAAATTGGGCGTGTGAAAGCTTATGAGAATTTGCTTATAGACCTTAGTATATTGACTTAATGACTTAAGAATATAACTCCTTCAAATGCCTTAAATTTCAAGAGGGTTTTACTCTCCATGTACTTTCTTAAGAATGCAATGTATCTGAGACAATATAGGTGGGCAAGTGATTCCTCAAGCATTATGCTGGGCACCAAAGAGGAATTAAAGAAACAAGATTTACCAAAGGGGTTTGCTAAGACCTTGACATCATAGGAAAGCAGAAAGATCAGTGCTGGCATCGTCTGTGCGCCAATGCATTTTCTTGGCTGAAGCAGCAGCCACAGCAACAGCAGCTCCACAGTCTGGCCAACCAGGTCTTCTGCTGCATGTTCAGCTCATGGGGAGGGATGGGAGCTCTACCTGGGCTGCAGCCTGCAGAGTATGCTGGGGAGGACTGGGCTCCGGCCGGGGTGGGAGCAGTCATCAGTGAAAGGATTGGCAACTGCTGGAAACAGGGCCCATTGTTCTTTACAAATAGAGCAAAAAGAAAAGAAAAAAAAAGAACAAGAAGCAACGGGCTTGTTTCAGGGAAATAGCTTTAGGCTTAATGTAAGGAAAGGTTCCAAACAATTAGAGCTGTCTCAAAGTATAACAATAATAAGAATTTATAATTATGCAATGCTTTAACATTTGCAAACCAGTTTATAAATACATTATCTCACTTGATCCTCACAATGACCCTGTGAAACAGGTGCTATTATTATCACCATTTTCAGATGGGGAAACTGAGGCTGAGAGGTTAAGTGACTCACCCAGGGTAACACAACTAGTGAATATCTGAGGTGGTGTTCAAACTCTGGTCTTTCTGACTCTTGGTCCAGCACAACATCCACCTGTCACGTAATGGGTTTGTCAGGGGAACAGTGAGTTCTCCCATTAATGGAGTCTTCAAATACATGGTGGATGACCACTTGCCTGAGGAGATTCTTGACTGAGACTGGGTTAGACTACATGACCTCTAAAGTCTCTTCCAAATGGAGATTCCATGATTTTGTGAAACAGAAAGTGTTTGGGTTCGGGGGGGGGGGAGTGTATTAAAGCTGAGGATGAGAAAGGAGAATTGGGGAGAGTCCAAGAGAGCATCATGGGAATTTCGTTAAATTTTAATGAGTGAAGGGGGGGAAAATGCAGTACAGCAAAAAAAAATCAGCACATTAACCAAGCCCAACATTGTATACTATTTTTCATACCCATAATCCTACACCTCTGCAAAGGGAAGAAGATGCCTTCTCATTTTCCTTTTCTTCCCTTTCCTTTATTATTATTATTATTATTATTATTATTATTATTATTATTTATTATGAAGGAGATATACTGGGAGATGTAAGCTCTATAACAGTAGGGACTATTTCATTCTTTGTATATTTCCCAAGCACCAGGCATAGTTTCTAGCACATAGTAGGTGCTTAATATATGCTTTTTGACTGACATTGCTGTAGGTAACATAAAACAGAATATACAAATAATTTTTTAAAAATTTTAATGAGCGTACAAGCTATATCATCTTTGCTCATATCATTCTCTGTGCCAGCATGTTCTCTTTCCTCCTTCACCATAGACTCATTTCTAGGTGTAACATTTCTTTTTTTTTTCTTCTTCTTTTGGCTAGGAAATGGGGTTAAGTGACTTGCCCAGGGTCACACAGCTAGTAAGTGTTATGTGTCTGAGGCCAGATTTGAACTCAGGTTGTCCTGACTTCAGGGCCGGTGCTCTATGTACTGTGCCACCTAGCTGCCCCCAGGTGTAACACTTCTAATGAATCTAAAGAATCCATTAGCTTTTTTGGCTCCCATATCACATGCTTGCCCTGTATGGAGCATGGCATCTTTAAAACCCCTAGGTTCCTTTCCCCCAAGAACTAACTGATGTCTAGCCACCTCTCTTCAATTTTGCCTCCCTCCCTCACCCCCACTGCCCCATACTTGTCAAACTCTCTTATGTGCAATCTGTCCTGTCTGCTCCCACCCATAGCAACCTTTGACCTCCTAAAGTGTGGATTTTCAGGCTGATCACTGAGTTCTCTTCACACTCTGCCTTGTATCATAGTTATTTTTCGTATACAAGTCGACTTTCTATCCTCCTGGACTCCATTAGGACAGTGACTGGCCTTTTATACTCCCACATTCTCTTCATTCCTTCTATAAATATTCCATCTGATCTAAACCTGTGATTTCACTGGTGTAGGGAGGCACCTAGGTGGCACAGTGCATGGAGCACTGGGCCTGGGGTCAGGAAAAATGGAGTTTAAATCTGGTCTCAAACAGTTGCTAACTGTGTGACCAGTTTGCCTCAGTTTCCTCAACTGTAAAATGAGGATAATAACAGCATCTACCTTGCAGGACAGGATTGTTGTGAGGACCAAATGAGATATTTGTAAAAGCACTTGGCACAGTGCTTGGCACACAGTAGGCACTCTATAAATACATATCCCCTTCCCTTGATGGAAAACTCCCTCTGCCGTTGTATTTCTTCAACTTATCTGGAATTTATAACTTTAGAGTGTTTCTGGGGATACTTAGGAGTGATATATGTAGTAAGTAGTATTGATTTGATTTGTTTAGAAGCAGGGAAACCGGAGGAGGGTGGTGATTGGAACAAGATATTTTCTAGCTATTGCGGTATGGAGATAGTCAGGAAGTTGCATCATGAACCTGAGGAAAGACAAGCGAAAGTGAATGCTCTCCACCAGAGCCCCAGGGCCCCGGGAGGGGGGCCCAGATACCAGTTGGAGGTGAAGGATGGAACATAGGCAACATGGCATAGAGATGGTCAGGGAGATGGAAATGGACAGAACAGTGCCTTCACTGCCTTCTTCAGGGGCAGCTGTGGCGAAAAGCACTCTGTAAATCTAAGGTATCGTAAAGGTGTGAGCATATATCCTTTCTTTCCTTTGATGGCATTCCCTGTACCCTACTCCCCAGACCAGGTAAACTCAGCATGAAAGGCTCAGTATCATCGCTGTTGGGCCCTTCATGGCACCTGCACCTTTTTGCTCTGGGCCTTTGGAAACAGTTTTATTTGGATTCTGATTCCCAATGCAAATACACCTGCCAAGGATGATCCATCGGTGCAGAAAGGTTACACCCTCATGGAACGTGAAGTCCGACCTCTGATGTTGGTTGCTAAGGACAACCAGATACTGGAACTTTTGCTACAAACCAGAGCAGGCCCAAGTTATTTCATGTTAATCTCAACTGAATGAAAAGGAAAGCCCGGGTTACCTTCATCTGCCTTTGATGTTTGCTATGTGCTGGACAAGGGTGTTTGCCCAGTGCTGCTTCTCTTCCTGTTACTATCTTGGGATGCCTGAAAGTGGGGAAACATGCCTGTAAAGATGAAAAGCAGCTCATTACAGGAAGCCTCAAAAGTGTGGGGTCCCTTCAGGGACCTCTTCCATTCAAACTCAGAGTTCTCAGAATGTGTTTCAGAGTGCTGGCCTTGTTTGTACCTCTAAAAATACATTGACTCTTACTCAAATCCAGTGCGGGACCTCCCTGTTGTGTGAAAGTCACATCACATCATTGTTGGACCTGGGTGATCAGAAAGCTCACTGTGGCATCCTAGGCCAGGAAGGAAGTCACTTTCAGGGGTAAGTGGGCCCACTCCGCTGCCCTCAGGCAGGTGAGAGATCTCTCCACTCAGGATTGAGGATTCTCTCTTTCTTTTTCAAGTTTTCCAGGTATAAAAACACCTAACAGATGTGGTGCCTTGAAATTTGCTAAGTGATATACATTACAAGTCTCATTTGATCCTGCTAGTAAGCCTTTGAGGAAGGTCCCAATGATATTATTATGCCCATTTTACAGATGAGAAAATTAAGGCTCAGGGAAGTGAAATGGCAAGCTAGTACATGTCAGAGACAGGGTTTAAACCCATTCCTCTCCAGCACTCTTTCCACTCCACGAGGCTAGAAAGTAATGAATAACTGTATACAATCATAATCTTGATGGCTAACACTTAAAACAGACTTTAACTTTCTTCTCACTTCCATTGCCTGGAATCCTTCAGTTGCTTCGGGGCACCTGGTTCCCTTTAGTGTCTCAGGTGCCACCTTCCACATCAGATCTTTCCTGGTCTCCGCTCCATACCCAGTTGTCAACATTTTCTCCCTTTTGAAATCCCTTTGAAATCTTTTGGTATCTGTTTCGTATTTACTTAAATGTATATTGTGTGATCCCAATAGAATATAAGCTACCCAAAGACAAGGGCTATGTGAATTTTCACCTATTTCTCTGCATCCCCCAAAACATAAGCTTATATTTATACACAATATCACATAATCACAGAACTGGAAGGAATCTAGTGACCATCTTGTCCAATCCCTACATGAAAAGAACCCCGACTCCAACAGATCCACTAAGTGGTGACTGAGTTAATTTGAATGGTATCTCATGTGATTCTCACTCCACCCTAGTAAGGTAGGTAGGGCAAGCCAATTCAATTTAACCAACAGAATCACAAAAATCAGTATTTGAGTGTCGGAAAGGACCTCAACAAGCCCATCTAATCCATTTCCCACTACGACCTCCCCAACGAGAGGTAGTCCTGCCTCTGCTTGAAGAAGTCCAAGGAGGGTGAACGTACCACCTCTGGAGACAGCCATCCCCCTTTGGAACACTTCTAAAGGCTAGGAAGCCTTTCCTGACTTTAAGCCTCAAGTTCTGCCCTTTGGAGCCAAGCAGAACAAGTAGAATCTCTTCTTCCCATGACAACCCTTCCCATATTAACAAGCCAACTCTGAGTCTTCTCTAGTATAGACACCTCTCTACATTCCTTTGGTTCTTTCAATGGATCCTTCTATGGCATGTACTTCAGCCCCTTCATCATGCTGGTTGCCCTTCTGGGATCCTCGGGCTTATCAATGCCCTTCTATAGCTGTGGCATTCAGAGGTGAACACAATCCTTCATATGAGGCTTGATGAAGGCAGGGTATGTTGGGACTGTCACCTCCCTATTCCAGGAAGCCATACTGTCTTAATATAACCCCGAATCACATTAGCTCTTTTGGTGGCCCAATTGCTCTTAGCCTGTCAAGATCTTTTTGGACCCTGATTCTGTCATTTATTATCTCTCTCAATCTTGCGCCATCTGAAAATTTGATAAACATTCCATCTATGCTTTTGTCTGAGTCATTGATAAAAGTTTTAAATGGCACAAGCCCATGCTTTAAATGGCACAAGCTCTGGTTTACTCCACCAGAGACTTCCTGCCACATCAGCACTGAACCTTTAATGACTTCTCTTGATGACTACTCTGGACAATTTTGAATCAATCTGATTTTATTATCATTTAGATGACATCTCTCCATCTTCTTCAGAATAGCATGAGATATTTTATGAAAAGTCTTGGTGAAAGGTAGGCCAGCTATGTCCATGGCACCATCTTCATGTTCTATATCATCTCAGAGCAGGCAAGTTGTTTGTTCAAGTTCACACAGCTAGCCAGCAGCAGATTGAATGGAATTTGGGAAATTTGGCCCTGACCTCTTCCCCTCAACTCTCTTGTTCTTGAACTTCACACACTACTTCAGCACTGACTCATAGACAGTTGTCTTCTAACTTTTGGAATAGGGTTTCTTTTCCCACAGAATTGAAGGCTGCATGCTGTACCATAAAGCCATGAGTCTGGACTTACAAACTTAGGTAACAGGTTGTATAACATTCTCAGTTGTGGGAGGATACCAAGCTACTACCCTTAGTGTAAGTACTTGTTCATGTTTTCATTTGGTTATTTGTTTGCATGTATCCTATTATGTTTAAGTATAAGGCAGAATTTTTTTAAGAGTACATTTGTAATGGAATACTGGATTCCTGTAGGTTCTTTTTGGTACCATAGTTGTTTTAAATCCCTTTCTCTCAAATCTTATTTTTAAAAATAGAGATTCTTCACCTTTTTGGTATCATGGACCCATTTGGCAGTCTGATGAAACCTGTGGGTTCCCTCTCACCATAATACTTTTAAATACATAAAATAAGATGCAAAAAATTACAAAAGAAATCAATTATATTGAAATATACTTATCAAAATATTTTTAAATCAAAATAATGGATACCAGGTTAAGAGCTCATTTTTTTTAAATAACTAAGCAAACTGTGTTTTAAGACCCAGGCATGGGCAAGAGAAGCAGGAACAAAAATAAAATCAATCCCTTCACTGAAGGGGATGATCCCATTTCCAGGAAATAATCCAAGAAGACTTTGTCCTACTTTTGAAAAACAGCATGATGTGTAGTATATATATAAGGCAACGGACTTGGAGTCAGGAATACTCAGGTTGAAATACCAGCTCCAACATTTACTAGCTGGGTAACCCTGAGCAAAATGCTCAAGTCTCTCACTGCCTCAGTTGTCTCATGGGTAAAATGAAGGGATTGGACCAGAGAGTGTCTAAGGCCCCTTCCAGCTATAAAATCTATGATCCTATGATCCTATGAGCTACTTGAGGATCAAAGGGATTGGGTCCAATTTCAAGAGAGACTAGTCTCCTGTGCAAAGCCACACCCTGGGATAGAGCCTGCAAACATTTGGAAAATACCAATGGCAATTTTAGCTTGGGAAAATCTCCATTGGGATTTAGTCAATGGAACTCCAACAATTTGATGTTTGATTTATTTGATGTATTTTTGAGACTGGGTTGATTGATCTTGCTCAGGCTCTAAGTGCAGAACCCATTTGTGGTCCTGACCCCACTTCTGATTGGTATGGACCCTTTTGTCTGCTCCATCGGTCCCTCCTTAAGTAGCCTGGTAGACCCCCTCCCAGGGGCTACACTTAGAGCGGATATCCGATTTGCTTTTACCCTATTGTAGCTGAGAACTCCAGAGCTCAAGTAGGGACTATAGATGTGCTCTACTATTAAGCATTTACTTAGTGCAAGGTACCATGGGGGGGTACTGAGGATACAAAAACAACAAAAATGAACCAATTGCTGGGGGTGGAGAGTGGAGAGAACACTTTTTTATTAAGTGACTACTATGTTCTGAGAGCATTATAAATATTATCTATTTTGATCCTTACAACAACATTAGCACAAAGGCTGGCAAACAGTAGGTACTTAAGAAATGCTTGCTGTAAATGAAATTGCATGTTAAGTCGTCAGTGTTTGAAGAACATCTTGGAGTGTTTAAAATAATATCTGGTACTATGGTACCCCAGGTACATTTTTACAGGTGCTTTCTTTCCTCCATCATATTTAGATGCATTTTATAAAAACAAAAATAAATGTAATCCATATGTTAAACTGTGGACTTCAAAAGGTGCAATTATTATCCCCATTTTACAAATGAGGAAGCTAAGAGAAGTTAAGTTACTTGCCCGTGGTCACACTGCTAGTAAGTGTTGGAGGCAGGATTTGAACTCAGGTCTTTATGATTCCAAGTACCAGCGCACCACCTGGGTGCTACTTAATTCTGAGTGTACCAGGAAACTCTCTAAGACAGAAGTTTGTAATCATTGATGCATAAGTTTATTTTAAAACCATTTTGATGACTATTTTAATGTAATTATATTTTATGCATTAAAAAAAAACATTATTCTGTGAAGGGGTTCATAAGCTTCACCAGACTTCCAAAGCAGTCCATTACACAAAGCATAAGTATTGATTTGAACCCTGGTCTTCATGACTCCAAGTACCATTGCATCGACTGGGTGCTACTTAGCTCCCTATATACCTGTATACCAGGAAGCTCCCTAAGATGGGAGTGGGGATTTGTTCTGTGAAGTTTGGATTCAGGCAAAGGGTCACACTGGAGGACTTAGAGGGCCACATTTGGCCTTGAGGGCAAAGGCTCCCCACTGCTGCCCTAAGGCATAAGTTTATAACCAGGGAGTCATAATTTTATTTTAAAACTATTTTGATAACTATTTCAATGTAATAATGTTGAAGAGTATACTGGTACTGATTTGCATTGATACCTTCACTGGAAGTTCCCTAGACGAATGAGGGCAAGTTCAAAATCCTTAAATTTCATACCCTGGCACAGTGGCTGGAACACAGTGAGTACTTAAGAAATACTTGCTGTAATTGAAATTGCATGAAGTTAAATCATCAATGTTTGAAGAACATCTTGAAGCATTTAAAATAATATCTGGTGCTATGGCACCCCAGAAGCATTTTCCAGGTGCTTTCTTTCCTCCATCATATTTAGATGCATTTTATAAAAATAAAAATAAATGTAATCTGTATGTTAAACTGTGGACTTCAAAAGGCACTCTGTGGAGACTTCTAGAGAAGATGAAAAAATTAACTGAATGCCATCAATATTAAATCCTGGATTGTCCAATAAGTTATTTATGGATTGGAAGGAATGAGACTTTGAGGTTTATGTCTATGTTGGTTCAGGGGGATGTGCTAATCAGGGGAGGGGGGAGATGCAGAACTGCAAATGTTGTAGAAAGGATTCTTTTTCAGGCATATTTTGAACTAGATAGCTACGCATGTTCCTTTCAACACTCACATTTGGTGAAATCTGTAAATGTTGAGATGGTAGCTAGTCAAAGTACTTTTATCCCCATTTTACAGATGAGGAAACCTGATGTTGTGATGTGGTGACCATATGTGGTCACATAGCTTATACTTATATGACCTTGGAGAAGTTATTTCTCTTTTCTAAGCCTTAGTTCCTTCATCTGCACAATGCAGGGATTGAATGATGCCCTGAATGGGGGTAGGTTTCTCCTCACTGGGGGGCATTAAATATAGACTGGATGATCACTTGTCAGGAGAGGATTCATGGTCAGGCATGGTATGATCCGGTTGGCCATTGAGGTCACTTCCTACCCTGAGTTCCCGGAAATGTGCAATTCTGGGTTCATTTATTTTCTAGAGCACTAGAGAACGTCCGGGATCCCCTCTGATCTGGAAACATGTTTCTGGGCTGGGGAATAAAATAGCTAATTGTTTCTCTATAGCACATCTTGGGGGCAGGGAGAGAGGAGAAGGAAGTCAATCCAATAAACCCATTGTTTCAACAAATTAGCGACAAACTTCAGAATAAACCAAAACAAGACGCACATGCGCCATCCTAGCCTCTGCCCCTCCCCCTCTCGGTGGAGTCTGTTTAAACCATTTGGGTCCTCCAGTTTGAATGAGTCACTTTCAGATCCACGCACCAACAGGCATAAACACACAGCAGACAATGAAGCCCGTACCTCCGCACCTCAAAACCCAGCTTCTTCGGAATGACAGATGACTGTCAGGGCTGTCCAAGCAGCACAGGCAGTGACTTGATAGACCCGAACGAAAGCAATTTACAAGTGCAAGTCTGTTTCTTTTGGCAGCGGAAGGAGCTGCTAATGGATTCATCATTTTCTATTCGGCATGAATGTCAAACAAAAAAACATTTAGGGCTCTATTCATCTGGATTTCCGGCTCTGCGCTTGCCAATCGGGGAAGAGGCACAGGGACTTGAATCCTGCCGAGCCCCAGTCCCGATTCATGTTTCCCGAGTTCCTTGGGGCCAGAGCCCGGGGAATTTGGAATTCGGCCGACTGCCTCCCCCACCCCCATTTCCCAACCCCCACCTTGTCCGAATTTCCCCTCGAAACCCTACAGCCTAGAGTCTTGCTTCTTAGATGAATGTTGTCCATGGAACAGGGCCTGAGGCCAAGTCTTACCAAATTACCCAGAGTGCATTGACATCTTGGGAGATGGGCTTGAAAGGATGATACAAAAGGCTTCCATTGGCTTCAAAATAATTGACCATAAAAATTCAAGGCATTTTTTCTTTCTTTGATATAATAAATTAGAGGATGCATCCTGGGCTTGTGGAAAGAACTGCAGGTAAGAAAATTGGGAGACTTGGTTTATGAATGTGTAACCCTGAGGTCATTCAATGGCTCTCTCTGAATGGGATATAGATGCCTGTGTTGAGGTCTGGCCCCGGGCATTAGGCTAAAGGTGGGGTGATAGAAGCACCTGCCCCACAGGATTGTTGTGGGTCAGTCAACCAGTCAGTAAATATTTATTAAGCACCTACTATGTGTCAGGCACTCTGAGAAATCTGGGGACCCAAAGAAATGTAAAAGACCCTGTTCTGAAGGAGCTCACAATCTAATGATGGAGACAGCATGCAAACAGCTCTGTACAGACAAGCCTTATATGGGACAAATGCTGTATGGATTAAATGAGATAATGCCTATTTTCATTTGCTAGCTTCTTTTCCACTTAAAAAAATTGTTTTTAATAGGAAATAGACTAGACCATCAGTGGAAAATTTAAACACTGTCCTACTTAAAATATTTTCCACTGATGTTCTAGTTAGATATTGATGCAATATTTCAGTGTTTTTCTGCAGATTTCCAGTAGTTTTCTCAAGCCACTTTTCCCATAGTGGTATTTATTGTTTATGGATAGGGTATTCTTAGACATCTTCACCTTAATAATAATAGCTCTTACTATGTGTCATATAGAGTAGGCTGTGATGGGGCTGTACAGATAAAGTATGTGAAACTTACACCACCCTTGATCACCATTGTTCTTTGATCTCTCCAGAGCCTCCTATCTGCAGATGATATTGTACTAATTGAGTCAAGTCCAGAAACACTGCATGAATGGGGTTTATAACTGCTCAAAGGAGTTTAGTTTAACCATCCACACAAGAAAAACACAAATGGATGAATATGTTTTGTCTAAATGATGATATGGAGCCAGATAGGCATAGCTTTTTAAAAAATCTACAAGCATATATTTATGTAAGTGTATTTCATTTACATATATGCATATACATACATTATATACATACATATATTTATATAATTTATTAAGTTTCTGCTGTATGTCATGTAGTATAGATACAAAGACCAAAGTAAAACAATCCCTGCTCTTGAGGAACTTACAATCTATCAGAGGAAATAATGACAAATACCACAGCCAGACAGTAATTTGGACCTGGAATATAAAAAGAGAAGCAGAACAGACTGAATTATCTTAGGATGATAGCTTTAGAGCTGGAAGGGCCCCTCAGGAATTTCAGTTGTTCTTAAATAACTCTAAATGGTTCCCTGAAACAAATGTTCATCAGCTTAATATCAAGTAACACTTTGATATCAAATAACAGAGTGTTTTTGTTTTTATTTTTGTCTTGCCTGTCTTTATGTCTCCAGAGCTTAGCACAGTTCTTGGTACATAGCAAGCATTTTTTGACTGACTCAGGGGAGATCCCCATAAATGAGATCACAGAGCTACTGGTGTATTCAAGAGGGAATTCTTTCTTTTCAATAATGGCAAAGGTGATTGTCAGCATAATGTGAGGAACAATGTGTGTTAAAGTTTAGCTAATTGGGGGGGCTAATTGAGTAAATTAGTCAAATCACTCTACTCCATTTAAAGCATGTCAAGAAGCTAATCTCTCAAACATTTATCATGTAAGAATATACCATAATCACTTATCCCTGATACATTTATCAAGTAAGAACATATCTTTATTGTTCACTGGGTATGAATAAGACCTAAACCTGTCTATTGTTTAACCTGACAGGAAGTCAGTTCAGGTGTGGGTAAGGGACTTGGTCAGGGGAAGGGAATTTGTGGCGCTGAGGCCACATGTGGCCTTCTACATCCTTAAGTGTGGCCTTTTGGCTGAATCCAAATTTTACAGAATCCTTTAAGAATTTGTTCCATAAAATTTTGGTGGGAGTTGGGACTGTAGTTCTGAAATAAGTACTACATAAGTCCTCATAAAAATCTCCCTCACTATCTCCTCCGTCCTCCACCTCCCCCCAGATGATTCATTCAAATGGGAAAGTTGTTTCCTTGCAGCGCTTAGTTAAATGTTATCTATTTGTGTTTTTGGAAACGACTACATATGACATTGGGCTGTCTCTGCAGAAAACAATGGATGATGCACATGATCCCCGAGGGCCATCCCCCATCTGAAGAAAAGCTTCCCTTCCTGTTTCTGGAGGCCATGCCAGCTTCTTCATGGAGCACATAGAATGAAGAGACCAGGCTTAGCTCAGGGCAATTATTGGTACATTTCAGATGAGCACAGCATGAAGAAGTCTGAAGAAAGATTAAGACTCACATACTAAGGGAGAGGGGGACAAACGAAAAAGACCAAAAGAAACTGCAAAGCTGGAAAGGACTAGCAATCTGCAGGAAGCTGGTGTTCTTATGAGTGATGTGAGTGACCCAGTCTGGGTTGGAATGTTATCTCTATGTGATCTGCAGAATTCCTGTCTTGACTGGAGGCTCCGCAGAAGAGTGAATTAAAGTCTTAAGGAGAAAAATCAATAAGAGAGGGAAAAAAGATAAAAGCAATATGGCCAGAGATCATTAAAAAAAAAAAAAACCACCACCATATAAGATTCTCTTAAATGGCCATGCAAGGAGAACCAGTATTTATCAGGGTTTAACAAGAATTCCAACAAGAACAGCTAGGCTGACATCCTTGGAGGAAGCTGACAGGAAAAAGGGGCTTGTGGGTAGTTTATAACAAGGGGGCTTGTCTTTGTTTTATGCTGGTATGCCTGACCTACAGAAATGTGAACAGCACTAAAAACCAACCATTTTTCTGCTCTTCGGGGTGACAGAAAATTGGATGGTGACAGATGTTATGAAAGAGGTGAGATTAGAATGAGAATTAGGGTAGGCAGCCCCACTGATTCCTGTGTAGGGCTTTGGGATAAAGTGGAACACTCTTTGGGGTCCTTTCCTGAGGCTAATTCTCCTTTATTTCCAAGCTGGGAATCCTGCTAAATCCCACATAGGAAGTAGCTAGAATAAATGATTCATTTCCAATGACATGGATTTCTTTAAGTTTCAATCTCCTAAAGGTAAACAAATAATGCCCATCAGTTGACAAGCACTTGTTAAGCACCTACTATGTGCTGGGCACTGTGCTAAGTTCTGCTTTATAATTATGAGATAATAAATAAAAAGTGCTTTGCAAATGTACTATATAAATGTCCACTATCATTGTTATCATTCTAAAACTTAATGTATTTTATTCAGTTCTGAGAAACCAGATTTTTTCAAAACCTCTAAGAGATTAGGGTTTGGCTAAAAAGAACAAAGGCTGTACAGTGGATAGAGCACTAGACCTGGACTCAGGAAGACTTCAGTTGAAATCTGACCTCAGACACTAGCTGTGTGAACCTGGGTAAGTCACTTAACCTCTGTTTGCCCTCAATTTCCTCATCTATAAAATGGGGATAATAATAATACCTACCTCCCAGGGTTGTTGTGAGAATCAATTAAGATAATAATTGTAAAGTGTTTAGTACAGTGGCTGGCACATAGTAAGAGCTATATAAATATTAGTTATTGTTATTCTAATTTTACTCAAACTTA
The DNA here is from genome assembly GCF_003287225.1 of Phascolarctos cinereus. Classification (NCBI taxonomy): domain Eukaryota; kingdom Metazoa; phylum Chordata; class Mammalia; order Diprotodontia; family Phascolarctidae; genus Phascolarctos; species Phascolarctos cinereus. The sequence goes on along the minus strand of NW_027556180.1, from coordinate 43,030,930 downwards.
TGTCTTTGTTTTTAAAGATTTCAAGATGAGTATAAAATATTAAGGCTATGAAAGGATGATGATGTCTATAACTGATTAGGATTGAACTGACCCATCCGTAAAGAAAGATTCTTCAAATGCCTTCTTTCTATCTGCTGGGCACTGGCCCAGGCACAGAGACACAAAGAAAAGAACAAAACAGTGCTTGTCTTCAAGAAGCTTTCATTCCATCAGGGCAAAAAAAAAAATACCACACACACATAGAAGCAAAAACAAAACACATGGCTATATTTAACTATATGCAAAATATTATTGTTGTTTAGTTGTTTTTCAGTCATGTCTGACTCTTCCTGACCTCACATGGGGTCTTCTTGGCAAAGATACTTGAGTGGTTTGCCATTTCCTTCTCCAGCTCATTTTACAGATGACGAAACTGAGACAAACAGGGTTAAGTGACTTGTCCAGGGTCACATAGCTAGCATCTAAAGCCAGATTTGAGCTCAGGTCTTCCTGAGCACTGTACCACCTAGATGCTTAAATCTATAAAATATAATACAGTGTAATTGGTTTGATTATGGGAGTCAAGTCATTAGTGGCTGAGGGCATCCGGAAAGGCCTAATGTATTTGGCGATGCTTAAACCAAACTCTGAAGGAAGACAGGGATGCTTAAGAGGTAGAGGTGAGTGGGGAAGCCCCCTCCAAGCATGGGCTACAAACCAGACTGCAAAGACATTCCTTTAATTCAGTTCAACTAGCATTTATTCAAGATTGTCCAAGATTCTAAATATAAAGATAAGTATAAAATATAAATATAAAATAGTCCCTATCCTGAAGGAACTTACTTGAGGAAGAAGTAACTTACTGGAGTGAAAACCCACCACTACCACCATACTAATAATAGTTAGAATTTACATAGTGCTTTAAGGTGGGCAGATGTTTTACATGTTATCTTGTTTGATCATGTACACATGTGGGTAAACAAAAAAATACAAAGCACTGTAGTCAAGCACAGCTGAAAGACTAGGAGACTATCAGCTCATACTAAGGGGAAGTAATTTTTTTTAAAATTAGTGATATACTTTGCTTTGACATATCAGTCTCTTTTTATAGTACCCTCTGTTGTTGTTTGGTTGTTTTACAGTCATATCCAACTTCATTTAGGTTTTTCTTGGCAAAGATAATGGAGTGGTTTGCCTTTTCCTCCTCTAGCTCATTTTACAGATGAGGAAACTGAGGCCAACAGGCTTAAGTGACTTGCCCAGGGTCACACAACTAGTAAATGTCTGAGGCCATATTTGAACTCAGGTCTTCCCGACTCTAGGCCTGGTGCTCTATCTGCTGTACCACCTATCTGTCCCTAGCAGAATACCTCCTGCTCAGAGTTCAATACTGAGGCTGGCATTTGAAGAATGTTTCTTCATGGATTGGTCAGTTCAATCCTAAGCAGATATAGACATAGTCATCCTTTCACAGCCTTAACATTTTACACTCATCTTGAAATCCTTAAAAACAAAGAAATAAGTTTGGGCAAAATCAGAACAACAGTAACTAATATTTATATAGCTCTTACTATTCGCCAGGCACTGTACCAAACCCTTTACAATTATTATCTTGATTGATTCTCACAACAACTCTGGAAGATAGGTATTACTTATTATCCTTATTTTATAGATGAGGAAATTGAGGCAAATGGAGGTTAAGTGACTTACCCAGGGTCGCACAGCTAGTAATACAATACAGAGATCATGTGTTAACTTTCTACCTTTACAGTTTTCTGCTTTTTTTTTTCAATAGAAAGGAAGATGATTTTGTCTCATTCATGCAGCATAGTACAATGGAAAGAGCTCTGAGTTTGAAATCAGAGGATGTGGATTCAAGTCCTAGTTCTGCCCCTTGCTGTGTGATCTTTGGGTATTACTTCATTTCTTTTTGCCTCAGTTTCCATCTTGTAAAATGAGGTTGGACTAGATGGCCTCTGAGATCCCTTCCAACTCTAGATGGATGATCTAGAACTAACCTGGTCCAGCATATTTGACCTGAGTTATGTCGCCTTTCTGAGTTATCTTCATTTAATTAATTGTGGCTTATGCACCTGTGCTCTTAGCTCTACTTATGTTGCTCTGCATTTGCTCGTGCAGGTCTTCACTGAATGACATTCCTATACAAGTGCCTCCTTGACCATCTTTTCTTACCCAAACCTAAACAGAACTTTAACATCAATATTCCTAAGGGACCCGTGAAATATTCAGACCAATCTTTTTGTTTGTGTTATCTGAAGCACAAGCAATTGGGTGGATGAGCTTGTTACTGAGTTGGGGGAAGCGATGATGACTCAGTGCTTCTGATTGCAACGAATCAATCAGAACTGATGTGGTGACTATCAGCTTCCATAAGATCATAATTCTAGGAACTGGAAGTCCAAATCCCTGATTTACAGTTGAGGAAAGGGAGACCCAGAGAGGAATTTACTCAAAGTCATATGGTTAGAAGTGAAAGAAACAGGATTTAAATCCATGTTTCAAGTCACAAAGCCAGGAAATGGAAGAGATGGGATTTGAACCCCTGTTCTCTGACTCCAAACCTAGCCCTCTTTTCCACTGAACTCCCTTTGGGGAGAGCAAGTCTAGAATATAGTTCAGAAGCATCAAAGACTATAACTTCAAAATGGGAGACCAAGTACTTAGAGCACAGGCGTTCAACTCACTGCCCACAGCTATAAGCAGCCTTTAGTCCAGGTGGAAATGTAATTGGGAAATGTTTAAGAAAATAAGTAAAATTACAATATAACACAGATAATGTTAATTTGTGGTTTTCTAAATTTTGTCAGCCACAAGGAAGTGAGGGGTTGTAATTATCTGGAAAGAGAAAGAAGAGTGAAACTAAGACAAAGAGTGAAAACTCTGCCATTTTATAAATGTTTAAAAATTTCCTAACTGGGGGCTTGGAGCAATTTTGATTGTATTCTTTTGTTGTTGTTGTTGTTGTTTAACATAAGCTCCCTAAAACAGCCCAGGAGGAAACCCTATCTAAAGAGAGTGTCTGAAACCAGATCTGAACTCAGGTCTTCCTGACTCCAGGTCCAGTGCTCTCTTCACTTGTATCACTTAGCTATGAATTGCCCAAGGTCAATAAGTTAAGACGAAGACAGTATTTAGACTCTAAGTCATATAATCTCTGTCCACTACACCACACTGCCTTGTGTTATATGGCTGTGAGTGGATAGTGAATAAAACACTGTATCAGAGTCAGGAAGACCTGAATCTGAATGCTGCCTCTGATAGTTATCAATTGTGCTACCATGGGGCAAGTCGCTTAAGCTCTATCTATCTGCCTCAGTTTCCTTGATGTTTACTCTTCCAGCTTTAATCTAGGATCCTATGAGTCATGTAACGCCATTGTGTTTGAAGAATGAATTGGCATTCTCCCAAACGGCAGTGGAGAGCCAAATATTACATATGAAAAAGCTGCAGAGCATTGCTAATGAAGAATTGGCTGGGAGACTCGACTTAAAGATGTCATCAGAGACTTGACTCAAAAAAAAAAAAGACCTTGAGTATGGGCCCGGTGATGAACATCTCAGTGCTTGGCACGTAAAGTAATCGTGTAATAAATACGGATTGCCTGGCTTGTTGGCTGACTTATTTAAACATCTAAGGACTAACTGAGCTAGGTGGGAAAGACTCATCACCAGACTGGAGAAAGAACAAAAAAAAAATAGTAAATAAATATATTAAATATTAATATTAAGTGTAATCAATATATTATATGTTGATGTGTAAATATATTGTCTAACATATTCCTTACATCAATATAACATTGATATAATATGTAAATATATTTTAACTAAATATGATATTAATAAAAACAGACATTTCTATCACACTTTAAATTTTTAAAATGTTTTTCACCCACTAACCCCTTGTGAACCTCACAACAACTTGATAAGTTGGTCCCTTATATATTCTTATACCCATTTTACAGATGAAGGAATGAGATTCAATGAAGTTTGTTGATATAGCTAGTAAGTCTTAGAGGATGGTGATGAATCCAGATATTCCTGACTCCAACTTGCCAAATCAGGAACAATGGATATCTCTCTAATGATTTGCTTGATTTTATTTCTTAATGTAAGTCCACAGTGTCTTGACAGGTTAAGTCCATGACATTTTATGTACTTATAGTTGTGGAATTTCTCTTTCTATTCCCTTCCCCCTCCACTTTTGTTACTACTGCATGGGAATGATTATGATTTTCTCTGGATCTATTTTATACCCCACTACTTTACTGAATTTATTTATCATCTTAATTATTTTACATTTAATTATTTACAATGATTTTCTGAGTTTTTCCCAAGTAAACCATCACGCCATCTGCAAATAAGGATATTTGTGTCTTCCCTTTACTGATATCTATATCTTTAATTTCTCTCTTATTTTATTATCATAGCTAGGCTTTCTAGCCCTATGTAAAATCACAGTGGGGCCAGAGGGCAAACTTGTTTTACCTTTAAACTTTTTCCAGTGTTTATTTCATTGCCAATAATGCCAGCTCTGTTTCATGTACACATTTTTGACAATTTGAAAGAAAGGCTCTTTCTTGCAATGCCTTCAAAGGTGTTTTTTTTTTAAACATAAATGAGTGTTACATTTTGTTGAAGGCTTTTTCTGAATGTATGTATACAATCATGTTGCTTTCTGTCACTTTTGTTGCTTATGTAATTAAATAAGAACGGCAGAGCCAAGCAAAGACTGGTCTGTCCTTGGAAATAATGAGACATGGGTTTTAGGCCTGCCTCTGACACAGTCAGCATGTGACCGTGGTGCATTTTATTTCATAGTATCCATCCTTCCCCTCACCCCCAGCTATTCTTGAAAACTATGCTGTAAAGCTGGTTGCCAGTCTGCATTGGTAGAAGGAGTTTATGTGTAAGAAATTCTCTATTTAAAAAGAAAATCACTAAAGCTATTTTCTTTCCTACTGTGGGAATATCCTTGCATTCCTGTAATGTGACCAATTTATTCATAATGATTTTTTGGATATATTGCTCTGATCTCTTTACCAATATTTTATGTAAATTTTAAAATGAATATTTATTAGTGAAATTGATCAAATTAATTAAAAGTGTGGATTGTGATTAATATAACATATAATATAATAATTAAATTATAAAATATATAAATAAAATTATTATAAAATATATAAAAATAAAAATTAAGAAAATTACTCCTCTTTTTCAGCTTTCACCTTCCCTTATTTGGATATCAGGACTATATTTATCACATTAAAAATATCTTCTTTTTCATTTATCATAAATTTTTGAGGCATAAGTATTAATTGATCTTTAAATGATTGATTAAATTCACTTGTAAATACATCTGAGTAAAGGGTTTTTTTAAAAATTTCCTTTAGCAGAGAAGTTCAGTTCTGTCTTGTTCAATTTTTCTTGCTGATTGTGGGTTGTTTAAGATCTCGGTGTACTAATTTGTTAATTTGAGTATTTTGTTTCTGAGTATTCTTATTTCCTCTCTATGCACTATAAATTCACCTTGCTCAGTTTTATTTTTACTAACTTTATTTTCCTCTCCTTTTGATCAAGTATGCTTATTTTTATTAGCCTTTGTTAAAAAAACCCCACAGGTATTTGTTTTTATCAGTTCTAGAGTTTTTTATTTTGCAATTTTTTCTATTTCAACTCTAATTTTCAAGACTGCCTCATTAATGTTTGTTTTGAGCTTGTTCATTTGTTAATTCACTAGTTTTTTCCTACACATTAATTCTCCTTTTCTGTTTTGTTTGCATGTAGTTTCAAAGATGAAAAAAATTTCTATTAGGACAGCTTTTAGTTTTGGTGTGTTGTCTCCTTTCTATCATTCTTTTTAACATGATTATTTATTGTTTCTATGATTTGTTCTTTAGCCCACTCTTTATACAGGGTACTGTTATTTAGTCTCTACTTAGGTCTGTATCTTTCATTTCTGTTTTTTTTTAAATTTAATCACTATTATTGCTATATTATAGCTTGTAAAGGACCTGTTTAACATTTCTACCCTTTCATATTACTTCAATTATTTTTTATGCCTTAGCATACATAATAAATTTTGTGAAAGTACTATAGAATGCTTAAAAATATTTATATTCTTTGATACTCCCATTAACAGTGAACCTGTTTATTTTTCCTTAAAAATATTTTTACCTCTACATTTTCTTTCTTGTTTATCTTTCTGTTAAATTTATCTAACTCTGAAAGGGAATATTGAATTATGCTGAATTACTGTCAATACCTTTTGGTAATTTGCTTGACTTTTCCTTTAAGAACTTAGGCACTATGCCATTTGGTGGATACACACACATTTAATAATGACATCATCTCATTATTTCTAGAGCTTTTGAGCATAATTCAATTACTATTTTTAATTCTCTTTAAATTTTGAATTTTTATTGTTGTCTCACCTAAAGTCATGATTGTAACTCTTTCTGGTTTTTGGAATCATTGGAAGCAATTTTGTGTCAGCGTCTCACTTTCACTCCATATCATTATTTTTTAAGTGATTTTCTACAAGAATTCTTTCCGATTCCGCTAAATGCTAGTACCTTCCCCCTGTTGGCCATCTCCAATTTATCTTGTATATATCTTATTGTACCCAATTATGTACATGTTCCCTCCACCATCAGACTGGGAGCTTTTTGAGAGTAGGGACTGCCTTTGTATGTTCAGTTGTTAACACATTGCTTGTTACACGGTAGGTGCTTAATAAATGTTTATTGACTGGCTACCTTTTCTCCAATGCAGCAAATTGTTGGGGTTTATTCTTATTCTGCTATTCTCTTTCTTTTATTTATGACTTTCATTGATTTACATTCAAGTTTATAATAGTTACTTTGTATTTTCATTCATTTAATTCTTGGTATTGATGATTTTTTTCATCCTTTATTAGTGTTAGTTTGTTTATACTAGTTCATTTTAGTCTCCTCCCACAGACTCTCCTTCCCACACATATCACTTTGACAGAGTTCATTGAATTTACTTTATGCTATTCTCATTATTTCTTTTTTGGCCTTTCATTTCCCAGCCCAGGTAAAAGTATTGCTCATGTTTTTTCCTGCCACAACCCTGCCTCCCCACCTAATTACCATCCACAGTGTGTCTTTCCAAGAAACATTAATTTACTTTATCCTTTTTCTTCTCCTTTCCCTTTGTAGACTATTCTGTAATCTAATCTATTCACAACCTACCCCTAGCTTGCATATCCTTTCTTTATTTTCTCAATGACCCTCATATCAGGTGGGGTTTAGTTTTTCCTCTATCCATCTCACCCATTAATTCAATTACATCTTTCACCTATACCCTCCTTCTCTTCATTAGTTTTTTTTTAAAGATTTTTTCCCCAGAGGGCTTAAATTCCTGAAATATTAATTAATGAAAGAATCAGTGTGAGATGATAGAAGGCACACTATTTCATGTCAGGATACTCAGCTCTACTAATGCTTTTTCATTTGCTACCTGCTCATATTAAGAAAAGATTGTATATATTATTTCAGGACTCGTGTCCCTCTATATTCTGGCCCTCTGCAACAGACATTTCTTTGAGAATGAAAGGTGGTCCCAAAAAGCATGACCTCTGTTGCAGAAGGTCTCTTGAAATTCCCTCTTCCCACCAAAAGGGGTATTACAAGACTTCCTAGGCATATACTCTTCTACATCCATAGTAATGTGCCATGATACCCTGAGGGCATGCATTCTCTCTTCACAGGAGTAATCCAACTTGGGCTCCACTATTCAGATGCTAGCTTTCCCCCTCCAAAATGCTCTTTTTGTGATCTCTCTAAGTCCACCATATAGAATGAAAGACTAAAAAGACGTGGTACCCTTTATTCACAAGTACAGGCCACATGGGAATACCACTACGGATCCTTCTTGATACACTATTCTACTCTCCCCCACCCCCCAAGTAATTTATTGTTGTAATTTCCTACCTCTTAAGTAATAATTCATTATACTAATAAGAAAACAAATACAAATTTAATATTTTCAATAATTATTAATTGAACTCATTCTTTTCTTCCCGTTTTAAAAATCTTTTAGCTCTTTTATCCATAAATATACTTTATTTGTTCTTTTGTTAGCCTCCAATCATATGTTTAAAAATTAAAAAAAACCAATAATTTTGTTTAGCCCTAGTTACAGGATAAAATATATTTTATTGTTTAGTCTTTCCTTGGTAATTCTATTGATCCACTTTTCTTGTACTCCATGATTTACATGTCAAACACTCTGCTCGCTAATGATTTCTTTTGAAAGAATTATTTGAATCTTCTACTCGCAGAAAGTTCATTTTTATTGATGATTAGGGCCAACTTTGCCAGATATGTTGTTTGTGTGATAATGCCTTGTACAATATTATCTTTCAATACTTCCTTTGACTTATTGTAAGCAAAGGATAGCTTTGAGTGATTCAGACTGGTTTTCCCTGATACGTGAGGAGCTTTCTCCTGGTTGCTTGCTATATTTATTGTTTGACATTGAAGTTATGAAGTTTTGCTGCATTTTTTGGTAAGATAAATATGAAGTTAAGTTATGGAGGTAAGTTAAACATGTTGGCGTCTGTTGGTTCTAAGTATTTGTATTTTGGCCTATGTCTCCAGTTCCCAATGTTTAAAATATTATTTTCTGAATTATGATATTCAGGCTTTTCATTTCATCATATTTTTCTGACAGATTTATGATTCTTAGATTGCCACTGTAAAATTCTATCTTCAAGATCAGCCAACTTTAACTTGCACAGAAGTCATGTTTGAAGGAGAATGTTGGATTGTAGTTTTTATTACCAATATTTCTATGTGGATCCATATATTTCCTTAGACCCTTAACCTCTGCAGGTTAGGCAGTTTCTGGAGAACATAACTGAGTAAGATAATTACTTCCAGCTCCCAAGACATCTACTTAGACAAGGACCCTGGCCTTTGTTTTTACCCTCTAAACAGAAAGCCAGCCTGAGCTAAGTCTCTACTAGGGACATATTCCTTTGTCCTTGTTTTGCCCCTCATCAAAGTTTGGGGTGACCTAATCTTAAAAAAAGGAGACCAAGCTAGTAGAAATCTGGTTGGGATGGCTTATATTTTTCTAATTAATATTGCTGGGAGGCAGCTGTCTCTCACAGAGTAACTGTCATTCCTTGGGTGTCCAAGAAGGGTGTGATCAGCCATGTCTGAGAGCCAGCCTTTTTTCCTTGCTGTAGATTGATTTGGGGTATTAGTCCTGCCCCCTAACAAGAAGTAATAGAGAGAAGCTTGGAACTATTAGCCCACCTCTTAATTAAAATCTCCATCAATCAAGGTTGCTTTATATTTGCCAGGGGAGGTCCAAATGATGTAGTGTCAAACCAATCAGAAGGAAGACACACCTAGGTATAATATAAAAGATGCTCTTGGCCCCAGCTCTGAGTCTTTTGGCACAAATGGAGGCTAGCTAATTAGCCCCTGTTACTAGGCTGCATGCCCCTGCTAATAAAGGATATGCCCCAGTTTGCCTTTTGTTAAATTCTGATTGATACATTTTCTTCCAATGTTATTGTCTTACATCTTCTTCCTGTTTTATGAAATTTTCTAACACCTCTGTATCTCTTCATTCTGAATATGTCAATATTTTTCAGTCACTACTCTTTTGGATATATTTTCTATCCTGATCTTTCTTATTTGTCTTAGAGGAATGCTAAATACAAAACAGGTCTGTTTGATACTAGCTTATTTAATCATCTTAATTCCTTTGAGGTAAGCAACAAGTTGTATTGACTCATTTTAAGTGATAACTGAGGTTAACATTGTGTGTTTGAAAGACTCAAATAGATTTTCTTTATCTTAACTTGAAATAACTCTGTAATGTGATCTATATAGTAATAGCTAACATGTATACAGCAATTTAAGGTTTATAAGACATTTTACACATATTATTTTATTTAATCCATAAACACCCTTGTGAGGTAGGTAGGAAGGGTATTATTATTTACATTTTACATATGAGAAAACAGGTTCAGAGAATAAATGACTTGCTAATTGTCACATGGCTGTTGATCAGTTAATCAATAAACCTTTACAAAATGCCATGTTTCAAGTGGTGTATTAGAATCTACAAAGACAAAAAACATTCAAAGAAAAAAGTAGAGGCTGCCCTCAAGAAGTTTATATTTTATAAGAGGAGACATGTTCACATATAAATGTACATAAAGTATATGCAGAGTAATTGGGGGGCATGAGAAGCTTGGAGTGGCCACAAAAGATCTTATATAGGGAGTAGTGGTTTAGCTGAGCTTTGAAGGAAATCAGGCCTTCTTATAGGCAGAGGAAAGGAGGGCATGCATTTCAAGCATAGAGGGCCCTTATGCAAAGGCATAAGATTTCATATCATGTGTCTGTAGGCAATAGGAAAGGAATCAGTAGCATGGTAAAGGCTAAATATTAGTAATTAGTAGAGAAGGGATGATTGTATAAGAAATTGCTGGACAAGACGGAAGGGTACATGATGAGGAAAAGGGCCTCGTTTCTATCAGAGAATGAAGTAAAGGAGGTGATAAAAGGTTCTGAGAAGTAGAAAAATGGAAAAGAGGGGACTCAGAATAAATGGCCTTTATTTTCTCAGTGAAGAATGGTGGGAGGTCCACTGCCGGAACAGGGGGACTGTAGTGAAGGGGTGGTATGAGAGACTTGAGGAGACACTCTGGAACCTTTGGAATAGCCATAGTGGAGAAAGAGATCAATTAAGGAGGAGTAACCAAATTGGCTTGCTGCAGTGAGGGTCCAGTTGAGATTGAATAAAAATCTTTAGCGTAGCCAGTCACTTTGTATGATGAACAACATGTCTATAGGAGTATAAGAGGCAGATTGTGTGAGTAATATGAGTTTGTGTCTTGGTAAGGCACGAACAGGGTTATGACAAAGAAAATGAGGAATCTGAGAGTGCAGAATAGTGTAATGTTGAGCTGTTAACCCTAGAGGAAAGACTGGGAAGAGAATCAGAGAAGGAAGGAAAGCCTGGTGGAGAGACTGTAGGTAGAGGTAAGGACAAATAACAGGTTTAAGTGGACTGAGTCATAAAAGGTCTTGGTTCACTTAAAAAGTTTCCAAATAATTGATCATGGAAGTGAGTTATCTGTGGGTGATCAAGGTTGTGATTGTTCCTGTGGGTGGTGAAGGCACATTGGTGATCATAAAAAAGAATTCTTTGGATGACTTGGCCTCCATCTCTTTCCATTTCTGGTTCTTTTCTCCAGCAGCTTCTAAATATACTCTGCTCTTCTTGCACCTCTCTGACATTGGGGTTTGTTCCTTTGGGTCCTGATGATTCTTCTACTTTCCTGTCTCCATCACTTAGGAAAAGGTTTTAGCTTGAGGTGGAATGGAGTCATTGGGAGCGAGAGGAAAAGGAAAGAGTATGGAATCCAGCACTGGGCAGGAAGGCTCTTTCCTGTGACACTCCACCCTACCTCAAGGTCAGAGCCAGCAACCCTGAGCTCCTTATCTGGGAGGAGAGAAGCCTTCTCTGTTACTGTGATTGCAACAGAGAATGAACGGCTGTGGGAATCATAGCACGCAACTGTGGTCGATTGACTGGATGACGCAGCAGGCCCCCCATGGGTCACCCGGCAAAGCTTGAGGACTTCCTGGCACTGTCAGCAGCTGTCTCTCTGTGTGACTCACTTTGCTGTCATCCGAGGATCATGTGGTTTGAGATTCCCAAATCAAGGGACATCCATGGGAGCAGAGGCTGAGTGGAGAAGGTGTGTGGTGTTGACAGGTGAAAAAGGGAGGGGAAGACAAAAAAGGTCAACTGTATAAGGCAAAACTGACAAGGGAACACTTGCTCAGCCTCAGGCTTCAACGAGTTTGACTAGTTTCCCCTTGACTGTTTGCTGCCTGAAAACAAAAGGATCTCCACAGTCAAGCCAGGAGGAGCTCAGTTCCAGGGCTGCCTGGCCAGGGCTTGGGTAATGACAGAAATGCCCTAGCTCAACTTTACACTTCCTCCAACATTTCCATCTAAGGAACAAATGTGACAATGAAAGGGATCTGTGCAGGTATGTTGATAGGAGTTTCCCACTGTTCTTTTTGAGTAAACTTACATGAACATCCAAAGGATCTGAAAGTCCATCAGTATAAGCAGATGTCACTAAACTTCTAAGAGTTGCTGTGGCTGAAAAATTTCATCCACTTTTGACCAAACTCTAAACTGAATTAGGTTGGTCTTCAGCCAGTATATGTAGAAATTATAGATCTAACCCAAAATAAATAGTTAGACAATAATTTATTGAGGAGCTATTATGTATAAGGGAAAGAGGTAGTATTATACAGGGAAACTGGAATCTGGAAGAGTTGGGTTTAAGTCATGTCAGTGACACATTCGACTCACATTACTTGTTAAGCCACTGTTAATTCACTTAATATGTCTGTTCCTTTAGGAAATTTTCCAAAACTATTAAGTTGTTTGAAGCCAGGTGGTACAGTGGATAGAGTACCGGACTTGGATTCAGGAAGAACTGAATTTGAATCACATAAGGCGATTAATAGCTGTGTTATCCTGGGCAAGTCACTTAACTTCTATCTGCCTTAATTTCCCCAACTTGAAATGGGGATAATAATAGCATCTACCCCACAGGTTTGTGAAAATTAAATGAGATAATATTTGTAAAGCTCTTTGCAAATCTTAAAGTGCTATATGAATGATATCTTTTATTGTTATCATTATCATCATCATCATCAAAACCATCATCCTCATCCTCATCATCATCATCATCACCAATATCATTGCCAATCTGCAATTGTGGAGGGAGTTTTCAAGTTAGAAATATTCAAAGTTGCTGAAATCAAAGGTCCAGATTTTCTCCCCTTAGGAAAGAAACATTCCAAGCTCGGATGACAAGAAAATGCAAAGATGAAAAATTGAACTATCTCTGTTATCAAAATGGGGAGGGAGAAGAGAATATGCATTTATATAGACCTTACTGTTTGTCAGGCAAGGAGATCAGTGTTTTAATTTGGGTTCTGTGAACTTAAAATTTTAATAGTTATTTCAATATAATTTCCCCCCCAATTGTAATCTTTTGCATTTAAAAACCTTACTCTGAGAAGGTGTCCAAAGGTTTCATCAGGCTGCCAAAGGGGTCCATGGCATCTAAAAAGTTTAGAACCCCTGGGCTAAAGGAAGGGGTGACATGTAGCGTTTAAGACCCTTTATAACAGTAACTCTTTTGTTTTCACTTTTGTATGCCTAGTATCTAACACAGAGCTGTGCACATAGTAGGCACTTCACAGATACCTGTTGGATTAGATGGGTACTCATGTAAGCACCCTCTAGACAGAATGAGATAGGGATAAAGGAGAAATTCAGGCAAAGTGTGCCTCCTCCACAAATAGAATAATAAAACCACTCGCTTTTCTAGAGTGTTTAATGGCTAACTGACTAGCCAGTGAGAGCTTAGCCTTGTGAACATGTATCAAGCTCTCAGCCTGATGTAAATATTGGAGCCTGTGCAAATATTCTATGGCTGTTTCCAGGCTTACAGCATACCTTTTTGATCTGCTGCTGAGTCAGAGCGAGGTGTGCATATGAAAGTATCCCACAGGGGCAAATCCAACTTCCTTTGCTGGTGGGTGAGAGAGGAGGATGAGCTGATGTGGGCAGCCACGTATGTATGTGTGGGGAGCCTCGGGACCTTTCTCATCCAGGGCAGGCATGAAGCCTTGAGGGCACTGTTCTGCTTCCTCTGAGAGAGGCAAGGGGTTGTTGGATATGGCAAATATCCAATGGTCACATAGAGTTGGACATGACTGAAATAACAGCAACAAAAGTACTTAGAGGCTTGAAAAGCCTTTTTGGCAACAATTGAATGGGGGTGATTAGTGTAAGCTTTATTATCCCCATTTTGCAGAGGAGGAAATTGTGGCTTGGGAAGGTAAAGTGACTTACTCAGGGATGCACAGTTGTAAATGGACAGAGCTGGGTTTCGGATTCAGGTGTTCTGCCTCTGAGACCACTATTTCCCTCCCTAAACCACATGATCTCTAAAGCATATTCTGGGGACAGCAGATAGTTGTAAATTAGGTTCTTTAAAGTCTTGGTTCATATGGAAAATGAATAAAAGGGAAAACATCTTCAAGTTTTTTACATAAAATGAAAACTTGAATTTTTATTATGAATTGGGTCTTGATTGCTAAATTACTCTTTTAAATGATGGCTTTTCCATCTGTGCCTTGGTTAGTTGCCCAAACACTATTTTGCCCTGCACATGTATGTAATTTTGTGTTTGCAATGTATGGGTCTCCCTTGCTTTCCAGGATAGATGCAGAAAGTCAATTTCAGAAAAGCAAAGTATTTTGTCTCCATTGGCTTCCATGAAAAATTAGAAATATTTCACAAAGAAAAATTTTCCTGCAGAACAAAATTTAAATGTCCAATGAAAATTTTAATTCATAAGATCTCGAGTTGGAAGGGACCTTAGCACTCATCTCATCTTCATTTTACAGATGAGAGAACTGAGGCCCAGAGTGGTTAGGTGACTTTCTCAAGGTGACAGAGGTAGCAGGTGGCAGAGTCCTGTCTCTTCTGTGTGTGTTACTACTGCCACTTACCTGTCAATCCATCAACAAATATTCATTAAGCACCTAATATGTTCTAGCTATAAGCAAGGTGCTGGAAATACACAGACAGAAATAAAAATATTCCTTTCTTCAAGAAACTAAAATTCTACTGTGGGGGTGGGGTAAAATAAGGTAAGATTTTATGATGGCTTTGTTATACACCAGCACCTTCTACTGCCGGTTATGATACTCAGCTGCATCATTTTCCTTTTTGTTTATATAACCTGTCATGCTTTACAACAATTTCTTTGCTCGATGATCTCTATCACTATCAGCTCCACTCCTACACCCTAGGAATTACAGTCACTTCCAACCTGTTCAAAGCTCTTAGACTTTTGATCTTTATCTGTTACTGCTCTGTAGAGCTAGGATGCAATAGCAAATCAAATCAATAGGAGCTACTGTCTAAATGTGATATACTGAACAATCATCAAGTATTTGTTAAGCATTTTTGATACCAACTTAAGGCACCTGATTATGTAAAACAAATTAATCCTTCACAGTGAAGGGACTGTTTTATATATAATATAAAAAGTATGAGCATGATTGTACATGTATGATCTGTATCAGATTGCTTGCTGCCTTGGGGAGGGGGGAAGAAAGGAAGGGAAGGAGACAAATTTGGAACTCAAAATCTTGCAAAAATGAATGTTCAAAACTGTTTTACATGTAATTGGAAAAAAAATAAAATACTATTAAGAAAAAAAGGAGAAAGTATATACAATAAATCATGCAAAACCCTAAAAAGGTAACATTGACAAACATCCAGTCATATAACCCTTTATCTGACTGTCCACAGCTGACTAATGAGTGTTTGATAAGAATTAGTGTCCACTAGGCCTAGGAGTCAAATGTCAGAAAACGATAACGACGTATCTATTTCTATTCCTTTTAAAGATATTTAGAGATAATTCTGAGTACTTACTAGCTTTGTCTTGGAATGCCCTTAACATTAAGGAAATGGAAAATATGCTCAGATGGCTTTGTGATGAACTCAGACTCCAGATGCCTATAAACAAGGTCAATCCCAGCACTACAATCATCAGCTAACGACTTAGGTCTGCTGAGTATTTGGAACTGGGGGTTTCTTCATAGTGCGGAAAGAGGAGCAGCTGCCATCCATGTGTATTGACAGAAGGAAGAAACAAAAAAATCATTTTAAAGTGCCTATTATCTGTCAAGCACTTTGTTAAGTGCTTTTACAAATATCACATTTGATCCTCACAACAACCCCAGGGAGGAGGAAACTGAGATGAGGGAACTGAGGCAGGTAGAAGTTAAGTGACTTGCCCAGGGTCTCTATCTAGTAAATATCTCAGACCAAATTTGAACTCAGGTCCTCCTGATTCCAGGCCTATTATGTCAATAAATTGCATGGTAAACTACTTAATTTCATTAACTATTTCTGTGATCTACCTGGGATCAGCAAACTGTGGTCCAAGAAACAAATATGGTCTGCCACATGTTTCTGTACAACCCCTCAAGATAAGAAAACGTTCCACAGACCATACCTACAACCTTGATACCTCTTTTACACTCTATTCTAAGTTGTTTACGAAAATTCCCCAATTTGTTCAAGGCATCCCCTGATTCACCTCCTTCATATACTTAAACTTTGTACTTGTTACATTCCCTCCTTGTTTCCCCTCCAAGTAAAACATAATTATGCCCCTCAAGGGCAGGAGCAAGATCACTTTCATTTTTGTATCTTAAGTGCTTAACACAGTGTCTTATGGTTTGGTTTAATGATTAAAGAAATGGCCTTGGAGTCAAAAAGACCTGGGTTAAAGTCCCACTTCTGATAACTATTGGCTGTGTGATCTTGAGTCAGTTATTTAACCTACTGATTCCTACCTTCATGCTTACAAGCATGTCCATGTCTATCTCATCCTTAAGAAAAACAAAACCAAAAAGTCTTCATTTGATCTGACCTTCCCTTTTAGCTGTCATCCTATATCTCTTCTCTTCTTAGATAATGCCTTGAGGAAGCTACCTATGCTAGGTGGCTCCATTTCCTTTCCTCTCACTCACTGCTAACCCTTCTGCAACCTGGATTCCAACCTCATCATTCAAATGAAACTACACTTTCCAAAGTTATCAATGATCTCTTAATCACCAAGTCTAACGTCCTTTTCTCAGTGCTCATCCTTCTTGAAAGGTGTTGCCTTTGACACTATTTTAAAATTTTTTTTATTAATTTATTTTGATTTGTCAGCAATCACTTCCATATGCTTTTGAGTTTAAAAATTTTTTCCCCTTCCCCCCACCACCCTCCCCAAGATGGTGCACAATCTGATATAGGCTATACATTTACATTCCTATTAAACATATTTTCACATTAGTGAAGTTGTAAGTAAAAATTAAAACCAATAAGAGGAACCATCAGAAAGAGGAAACAAAACTCAGCAGAAGAGAAAAAAAAAAGATAGCGATTCAACTTTCACAGTTATGATTACTATCTGTGTCTTTTTCTCCATCCTTTTTTCCCCATTTATGCTTTTCTTCCTCCTCTCTCTCTTCCCCCCCACCAGTACTCTGCTTTTGACCACCACCTCCTTCAATCTCTCCTTCCTTCTATTATCCCCCTTCCCCCTCTTCCCCTGCCCCCAGCTTCTTCCTCCCTTCCATCCCCCCTCCCTTTTCTTTCCCTTTTTCCCTCTTACTGCCCATAGGGCAAGTTAGATTTCCATACCTAACTGATTGTTATTCCCTTCTTGAGCCAAATCTGATGAGAGCAAGGTTCAAACAATGCTCACCCCCCTCCCTTCTTTCCCTCTGCTGTAATAGGATTTTCTGTCTTTTCCTGTAATGTTATTTTCCCTTGTTTGTCTCCTCCTTTCTCAGTACATTTTCTAAGGTCAGACTTATTTGGATCCATTTAACACACTTGATTAGATTTTTTTTTTATCATTACATCAAAGTCAACTAATATCCACCCCCTTTATGTGTACTCCTTTAACATGGTGTAATAACGATACAGTTCTCAAGAGTTGCAAGAGTCATCTTCCCTTGTAGGGATGTAAACAGTCCGCCCTTATTAACAACATTTTGTATCTTTCTGTCCCATTTACCTTTTTATGTCTTTCTTGAATCTTGTACTTGAAGATTAAATTTTTTGTTGAGCTCTGGTCTTTTTATGAGGAAGGTTTGGAAGTCCCCTATTTTGTTGAATATCCATCTCTTCCCTTGAAAAATCATGCTCATTTTTGCAGGGTAGTTGATCCTTGGCTGCAATCCAAGGTCCTTTGCCTTATGGAATATCATGTTCCACGCCCTGCGGTCTTTTAATGTAGAAGCCGCAAGGTGCTGTGTAATCCTGACTGTGGTTCCATGATATTTAAATTGTTTATTTCTGGCTGCTTGCAGCACCTTCTCTTTCATCTGCTAATTTTGGAATTTTGCTGTTACATTCCTTGGCATTTGCCTTTGACACTATTGATCACCCTCTGTTCATGGACACTCTCTCTTGCCTAGGATTTCATGATACCACTCCCTACTGGTTACCTGTCTGATCACTCCTCAGTCTACTTTGCTGAATCTTCATTCTGACTGTGCCTGTCAGCTGTGGTGTTATGTAAGGCTTGGTCCTGGATCATCTTCTATACTATAATGCTTGATATCTCATCAGCTCCCAGGGACTCAATTATCATCTCTATGCAGATAGCTCCCAGGTCTATCTACCTAGCTCTAATCTCTCTCCTGACTTCCAGTCTTGCATTATCAGCTGTCTCTTAGACATCCTGAACTAGAGGTCCCCTAGGCATCTCCAACTCCACATATTCAAAACATAACTCGTTATTTTCCCCTAAACATTCTGTTCTTCCCAACTTTCCCTGGTGTCCAGGGCACCAACATCCTCTGAGTCACCCAAACTCACAATCTCAGTGTCATCCTCAGCATCTTTTTCGCTTTGCTGTTGTTGTTCAGTCCTTTTTAGTTGTGTCCTACTCTTTGTGACCTCATTTGGGGTTTTCTTGGCAGAAATACTCAAGTGATTTGCCATTTCCTCCTGTAGCCCATTTTACACATGAGGAAACTGAGGCAAACAGGGTTAAGTGACTTGCCCAAGGTCACACAGCTACTAAGTGCCTGAGTTCAGATTTGAGTTCTTGAAGGTGTCTTCTTGATTCCAAGCCCAATGCTCTATGATTACCTTCCATTTACACCACCTCTACTTATCTATGAATTGTGACCTCCACGAGAACATGAGCCCCCTGAGAGCAAGAACTACCACTTTGCCTTTCTATGTATCATCAGAACTTAGCCCAGCACTTGGCACATAGTAGGGGCTTAATCAATGCTTTATGACTGGTTGATTTCCTCTCTCAGTGCCCTTGACAACTATCCAAGACTATAAGTTACAGGTGCTGGTCTTCTCTGCTGGAGGTGATTTCATCCTCAGGACCTCCTCATACCACTGAAATCCCGTGTCTGGACAATGCAGAACACAGGGCTCTGGCCGAGCAGCCTATCAGGTGCTTCATAAACCAATATTTGTGGAATTATTGAATTTCTCTTGTCTTTCCTAGGAGATGGCATTTGAGACCTTGTACCCCAGGGACACGGTAGCAGTGAGTGCAAGGCACTGTTTTATGACTGAAAGTCAAATTTATTTCATAAATGCCAATGATAGAAACTTCCTGAAAAGTATTTTCATTCTCAGCATGACAGCCAAGAAATGTTTTCACTGGAAACTTCCCCTTGTAAATAGCAGTTCAAGCTGGTTTCAGGCAAACATTCTGATGAGCCATTTCTACTCGCCCATCTGGCTCTGTGTTAAGAACAGTCCAGTAAATGCACAAATTTATTCCTTAGGTTGTTTTTTATATTGTGTTGGCAACCTAAATGTGAAGTGATAATAACCATCGCCCATGGAAGTTTAGCCAGAATGATCTGTGGTCTCACTGTCCCAGAACAAGCTTGGCTACATCTCACCCCCCCAGGTCTCTAGGAATGTTCCTGAAGAGTTTAGGGGTCTCTCCTTTAATGCTATCAGTTCATTCCCCACAGGTCTTCTCACCATGATTAACCACCAGTCATTAGCATCCTCCTTCCATCTAGCCATCCACTAACTTTCGCAAAGGGACTTTACAGAATTTTTACAAAAATATACATATTTTATTTTAAAGAGCAAGAACAGAAATGTAAACATTTCTCCCTAACACGTAAGCACACAATCTCCCTTATACTCTAACCTCCCTTCAGACTCTAGGGAGAGTGAGCTCAGACTTGGCATAGTTTCTATATAGCCTACATCCCACCAAGTTCACAGCCAAATTTGGCATCACTGCCGGATGAGTCCATGTCTTAGCTCTATGCTGAATCTGAAGGCAGTTCATTGTACATCAAGGTATCAGTGTTAGGCTAGCTGCACAAACCTGTCATGAAATCAACTCAGGGACTCCTAGACCTTGAATGACTATCTCTCCCGGACTTTTGAAACTCATAAGGTTGTAGCCTCTACTCTCTCTTAGCTAAAATGAAAGCAGAGACTCTGAGGCAAAGAACAGAGGATGATAGGCCAGTCCACATATTGGTCTCAGTGGGGAGAGGACCCTTACAGCATTGCATCTAGCCAAGTAGAAAGAGTAAGTGAGCTGAAAAAAAAAAGTCAAATCAAGAGAGGAGAGCAAGATCAATTCATGCCTTGTCAAAGCACCTGCTTTCCATCTTGCTCCCCCAAACCCATCCCCCATTTCTATAACTACAGCCAAGCAAAAGGGCTGCTAGTCAACACTTATTTAGCAGATCAGAACCAGTTACAGAGTGTCTATGCATGCTCTAAGGCCCTTCCATTACTCACCATCACATCTCTGTGGCAAGTAGCTTCCTCAGCCTCTTCCATAGTGGGAATAGCACCCTATGCATGATCATAGAGGCTGGGTTCATTGGCTACCTTCCCTTTTCCCCAACTTACATAAGGAAATTTCTCATTATCAATTCAATTCAGCAGGTATTTAATAAATACCTACTGTGTGCCAGGAACTATGGTATCCCCTAGACATAAAGAAATAGAATATTCGGCCTCAATGTGTTTATCTCACATTGGAAGGAAACGATACACACAGAGAGAAGTATGTGCATCAAAACCAAAAATATACAAAAAGGAGGCAAAATAACTCCAAAGGGTGGGAGAAGAGGATGAACACAACCTGGAGACCAGGGAAGACCTGGCATTTTTCATAGCGTAACAAATTAAATCATACATACCTTGTTGCCAGTGAAATAATTTGTTGTTGTTCAGTTGTTTTTCAGTCACATCCGACTCTTTGCAACCCCATTTGCATTTTTCTTGGCAAAGATACTGGAGTGGATTGCCATTTTCTTCTCCAGCTCATTTTACAGATGAGGAAACAGCCCAACAGGGTTAAATGACCTATCCAGGGTCACACAGCTAGTAAGTGTCTGAGACCAGATATGAACTCAGGTCTTCCTGATTAGAACCCAGTGTTTTATCCATTGCACCATCTAGCTGCATAGTGAAATAATTACCTGTCCCTAAGAACATTTCCTCAAATTTGTGGGTCTCATTTTTGATGGTCCTTTGCTTCACATTCCATCTAACTAACTACTCTCAGTTATCTCTTTACTATATATTTTGCTCCCCCTGCTTCTGCTCCCTCTGGACCACCAGACTTCCTGAGACCATGGCCTGGGTGACTTAATCCACTCAGATCTGAAACTATTACCCTGAAGCCATCTTGATTAGTGAGTCATGGAGCACAAATGCAAATGTCTCTACTTGGAGATCCCAGACCATGCTTCACATCCCATCTGGCCATTCATTTGCAAGTGAATGGATTTAAGTGACTAGGAAGTCATGCTATCAGCTTCCTGATGCCATTGTGCTCGTCAAGGACATGGCCATCCACTCCAAACATCTCTTTGCCACTCACCTTTATCACCGTCTCCCCACCACTTTACCTCTTGCTCTGGGAACAGTAATCAAGTAATCAAATAGTAGTCAAGGCAATACTGCTATTGCTCTGTGATTGACCCTATTCCCATCTCTTCACTCACCATCCCTTTAGCTTCCCAAACCAAAATATTCTTCCCTAGTTACTCTCTTACATGTGTTGTTTCCTATCTACTAGAAAGTGAGCTTCTTGAGAGCAAGGACTGTCTTTCTTTTAAGTATTTATATGCCCAATGCTTAGGATAGTGCTTGAGACATAGTTATAGCTTTCTAAATGCTTTTCTTTCATTCATTCATTCTGATTTATGTGGAAGGAATTTGTGTAAGAAAAGGAAAGGGGAAAGCACTTCAGATGAGGAAGAAGGAGTTATGAGAGAGATTTGTAGGATTGTTAAAAAGTGAATGTCAGATACTGATTTTGGGTTTGGGAAATGAAAAGGGGCACAATAGATAGAATGCAGGGCCTGGAGTCAGGAAAACTCATCTTCCTGAGTTCAAATCTGGCTTCAGACATGTACTAGCTATGTGACCCTGGGCAAGTCATTTCATCCTGTTTGTCTCAGTTTCCTCATCTATAAAATGAGCTGGAGAGGAAAATGGCAAACCACTCCAGTATCTTTGCCAAGAAAACCCCAAATGGGGTTATGATGAGTTGGACATGACTCAAAAATGACCAGACAACAAGTGTGAGAGGAATTAAGAAGTTGGAGGAGACAGAGAAGGATCCTAG
This sequence comes from Phascolarctos cinereus, assembly GCF_003287225.1. Taxonomy (NCBI): domain Eukaryota; kingdom Metazoa; phylum Chordata; class Mammalia; order Diprotodontia; family Phascolarctidae; genus Phascolarctos; species Phascolarctos cinereus. The sequence continues at coordinate 43,008,676 of NW_027556180.1, read as the reverse complement.
CTATAGGAGAAGCATTATGGCTGAAGGAGAAAGAAGGTTAGAGCTGAAGGATCTCAAGAAAATTCAAGCAGAAGGAGCCAGGAAGAAGATGGAGGAGGAGACAGCAATGGAATCCAGGAAGAGTAGGTCTCTCGGAGAAGGAAAAGATAACTGGTAACCCAATGTAAGGGAGAGAAGTTAGTAAGAGAAAGTAAGACATCAGTACAGCAAGGGAAAGGAAATTGGATGTGTCAGCCAAGATGGCAAAGAGTGTTAAAACCTCCAGAGTTGAAGATCCCTACGAGGAGTATTATGGGGAAGTACTAGCAAGAACCACAATGCCCAAGGATCTCACTTCCAACCAGTATGGAGAGCAGGGTGAATTTTGCAGTGACCTAAATGGATGGTGTGATATTTGAATTTCTGCCACAGCCAAGTGGCTGTTATCTATATTCTGTAGTCTGGTTTCCCTCCTAAGACAAAATAAAGAGACTGAAGGAATGCCTCTTCAGACTCAAGGTTATCAGAGAGAATGAAGTGTTTGTTCCTTAAGAAAAGGGGGAACCTTCCATGTGAAAAGAAGGAAGAGACTATGGAGGGGCAGAGAGGAATCCTGACCTCTGTCAGGAAATTGGAGAGTGGAAGAATGTAGGACAGGAAGAAGGCCCACTGAGCATTTGGAGCTAAGAAAGAGATGTGAGACTTTCCCCAGTGAGTAGGAAACTGGGCCTTTGGAGGAGGGGGTGTCTACTTTTCCTCCAAAGACTGATGGCATGGATCGAGGTTTTGTTGGGCAAGAGCTCATCCAATAAGGTCAGAAAGAAAAAGGACAAGGTGTAGTAGTGGTCATGAGCAGTGACTCTCTGCAGAAGGGTCCTGAGGCAGTTCATCAGCAAACTTATAATAAAGTACTCTGCTGCCTTTCCAGGGCATACGCTCAGGTCCTGATGGACACCATCCCAAGGCTTGTCAAAGCAGATGACTACGACTCATTTCTGCTGATTCACATAGATACTTTGACACTGCAGAAAGGAATCCAGGAAACATGGCTAAGTGTTCCTAAGTCTTGGGAAAGAAACACCTTAGGGGCATAAGTGGTGTTTCCATTCTGGCGGCCAATCAATATCCCTAATGAGTAGTCATTTGGCCTTCCCTTGAAGATCCCAAGTGATGAGGAGGCCACCATTTTCCCAGGCAGCCCATTCCAGGTTGGGATGGTTCTCATTGTTAGGAAGTATTTCTTGCCGTCAAGCCTGAATATGCATCCCTGACACTTTCCACCCATGACTCCTGGGGCCAATCAGAACAAATCTAATCCCTCTCTGACAAGTCAGTCCTTCAAATACTTGGAGACAACTCACTTAAAACTTTCTTTTCTCCAGGCTGCACACTACTGGCATCTCCACGATGAGAACACTAACAGTCATCTGTACAAACAAACTCATCCATATTGCCTTATGTTTTTCAGGAGATCATATGGTCTAGAGAGGCGGTTGGGTGGCACAATGTTTAGAACTCTGGGCCTGGAGTCAAGAAGACCTGAGTTAAAATCTGACCTCAGATACTTACCAACGGGGTGACCCTAGACAAATCACTTAACCCCTTTTTGATCCAGTTTCCTTATCTGTAGAATTAGAGTAATAACACTTACTTCCTAAGCCTGTCCTGACCATCAGATGAAATACTATTTGTAAAGCACTTAGCACCGTGTCTGGCACATCACAAGTGCTATATAAATGTTAGTTATTTTTTATTACTGTTATTATTATTAATGGTTTTAGGGCTGGCTTTGGAGTCTGCAAAATCTGGCTGGAAGTATCATCTCTTACGCATAACTGGCTGAATGATTCTGGGTAAGTCACTCAGCTTTTCACTGTTCTAGGCAACACTCTAAGACTGCATATTATAGATAATAGTAATAATAAATATTTATATGACATCTCCTATGTACTAGGCACTGTGCTAAGTGTCTTTACAAATATCCCGTTTGATCCTCGTGACAACCTGGGGAAGTAAATGCTATTATTATCTCCATTTTAGAGATGAGGAAAGTGAGGCAAAGAGTGCTTAAGTGACTTGTCAGACAGAAGAAATTTCCATATTAGGAGTTCTTTTCGCAGACGAAATCACAAGACCAGTCAAAACTAAGCCACAAAAACTTTTCAAATTATTTTCATGGTCTTTCTCTGCTTCAATTCCCTGAACAACTCTGTGGATACCAGGCCAGCCAAATGTGATAGCTCACCTGAGATCTGTGAGTAAATTGAGAGCAAGGCCAAGAATAGCAATGCTATCACCAGTCCACGCCACCTCTCATTCCCCTCCTGCCATTTTGCATCCATTAGCCCCACCTGTCTTGGCAATTTCTCGTGCTGCTTGGGCATAAAATAGCTTCCTGCTGGAATACCGAGCACTACCTATGCCCTGTAATTAAATACAAACAAATTTCGGGTTTCATAGAATAAGTAAAGCTTCGGTGTGATCCATGGAGCCGAGAGTAATAAGATGGCACAGAAGGTAACCTCCCTTGGCTTCGGGGGGATCCATTGAACCCGAGCTGCAGTTGGAGGGTTCTCTCCTTCCCTGGGTATGATGAATACAGAAAGGGAGAATGAACTCCCCCAAACAGTGCTTGGATGAGTCACCGCGTGATAACTCCCTCTGTGATTCATAGCGAAGGAGGGAAATCTTCCTGTCAGTTCTCAGAAGCATAGACTGCAGGCCTCATTGGGCAGCTACTGCGTGGGGCTCCCGGCTTCCGGAGCCCCAGGTTTGGATGGGGCTGTGTTGCCGGCTGATGACCGGCGTTCTCATGGAGGGAAGGTGGGCAATTAGAGGGTCGTGACAATCCCCCGGTTCATATCATGGCTCAGGGTCAGCCTGGGGTCAGCGCACATGGCAAACTTAGCGAGCTGTGTCTGGATGGATGGGGCCAGCAAGGAGAGGTGAGGGGGAGTGAAGCGTATGAAAATGAGGAGCCAGAGAGGCTAGGGAGAAGAGAGCCAGCCCGGGAGCTGGCGACAGCCCAGGCCCTGCTTGGAGGGGGAAAGCGCTGATCAAGGAGCATGGCGCAGAGCAGCGGGCCCAACTACCCACTGTGGTCTCTGACATCTCCAATTAACCTTCCCCGGAGGCCCCTCCACATTAGCAAAATCAGGGGCAGGAAGGGATCTTTGGAAAGGATTGGTTAGGGATAGAATAAAACCCCCAACAAACTCCCAGAAGGAAAATAACCTCTTTTGACCACCCATTCTGTGAGAGATTTGGATGTGGAATGGACCTGAGACCATTTCGTTCAACCCCCTCATTTTACAAATGGGGAAACTGAGGGCCAAGGAAATGAAGTGACTTAGGATCAAAGCACCCCATAGCTCTTGATCTGGAAGGGCCTCAGAGACCTTCTGGTCCAACCTCTTCCCTTCACAAATGAAGAAATGGAGATATCCCACAGCTAGAAAGTTTCAGTGATAGGATTTGTAACCAGATCCTCCATGATTACCTTTACTTATATCCCCACAAAAATAAAAAGCCCATTATTGAAATATCTGCATTCATGTTTGATTTAAAGTCCTCATTGGTGAAAAATGTGCTACTGATGACTTTAGGTGAGATTTTCACCAGCATTTTTGTAATTTGGGCATACATCGGGGGAAAGTGGTGAGAAGGCCAGCCTGACGTGATGGTGTTCTATATCAGTGCTGTCTGCAGAAGGCCTCATCCCAATCAGTTCAGGCTAGCACACATTTGTGCCATGCAAAACTCAACAGCAGACAGGCAGAGAAGGAAGGGCCTCTGTGTGCTGGTCGCTGAAAATACAGAGACAAAACTGAAGTGATCCTTACTTTCAAAGAGTTTCCATTCTACTCAGAGGGGAAACACATACACAGAAAACTAAGCGCAAAATATATTAGAAAATAAACACCAATTAATTTCGAGGAAAGACGCTATCAGTTGGGGAAATTGGGAAAGGCCTCTAGTAGGAGATAACTTTGGAGCTGAGCTTTGAAGACAGCAAGAGGGTTTTAAGAAATGGAGGTGAGCATATACAACCTATGTCAAAATGCTTACTGTTTTAGGGGGGAAGGAAGGAGAAATTTTGGAACTCAACATTTTTTTAAATGAATGTTAAAAATTGTCTTTATATGTAATTGGAAAAAAATAAAATACTGTATAAACAAGAAGTGGAGGTGAGATAGCAAGAGCATTTTTAGCCAGTGCAAGGCATAGGGATCAGAGATCAATCAACAAGCATTTATTTGGCACCTACTGTATGCCAGGCACTATGCTAGGCTCAGATGATACAAGCAACAGAGTGAAAAAAAAATCTACTTACAAGGAGTTTACATTCTAATGGGGAAGACAGGTATTTCTAAATATTTCTAAAATATTTGTCACATTGCCTGGCATATAATAAGTGCTATAATGGCTACTTATTATTAATATAATTGATAAATATTAACAGCATAAATATGAAGTGGGAGGAGAAGCAAGTAGACCAGTATGACTGGGATGGAGACCAGTATGACTGAGCAGATGGGAATGATGTTTAAAGAGACTGGAAAGATAGAAAGGGGACAGGTTGTAAAGTGACTTAAATGCCAAATGTAGATATTTTTGTTTTATCCTAAGGTGAGCAGGGAGACAATTAAGATTCTTGAGTGGAGGAGTGCCATGGTCAGCCTTTGTCACTTATGTGGAGCAGGGGTGGGGAGCCTGGAGCCTTAAGGCCACGTGCAGCCTTCTAGGTCCATAAGCACACCCTTTTGACTGCACTTAAGGACCTAGAAGGACACGTGAGGCCTTATGGCTGCAGGTTCCCCATCCCTAGTGTGGAGGATAGATTGGAGAGGCCAGAAATTAGAGGCAAGGAAATCAATTTGGTGGCTACTTCAGTAACCTAGCATGGAGGTCATGAGGGGCTGTCCCATTCTGGCAAGCTCCAAGGGAGGCAAAAGTCATCCAAAGATGGGCAGGGAAAGGACTCAGTGAGCAACAGAGAGGCCTTGAAGCTTCCTAGAAGGAGGGCAATGTGGGCAGACTGCCATTTTAGGAATATCTCTTGGGTAGCCATGCAAAGGCTGATTTGGAGAAGCGAAAAACTAGAAGCCCGGGGCTGGGGAGATAGGAGGTGACAATTTCAATAATCTAGGATAGGAGTGATGTGGACCTGTCACATTTTGGCAAAATCTAAGATTGAAGGCAAATCTTAGATGAAGACAGACAGGGAAATGACTCTATGTTCTGAGAGAATCTGGGTGTATCTAAAGCCCTGCGTTGATAAATGAAATTTATTCAGAATGGGCCACTCTGGGAAGAAAAACCCAGAAAGGGAAAGCCATCTACTGGCTTTTGGCTGCTCTTGCTTGTGATTTTAGCTTTTTATTTCTTAAGAACATTTTTGTCCCTCTTTTTGCACTGCCAAATTAACTAATTGTCCAAAATAAAAGCTAATTTGTCACATTCAGAGATGGGGAGGGAGATGGAAGAGAAGATAGTAGGGGGGGAGAGGGGTCCTGCTTTTGCAAGGGACAGCTGGGATGTGTTGCTTAGTAGGCCCCAGATGGAGCTGCAGGTGGTTGCCACTGAGGCTGCTGGGCTGAACAAGTCTATGGGGGTCTCACTGTGCAATAAGGGACTTGTCCCATGGGGCCCGTGTTTGAGGTCCACATTTACTTCTTCTCTAAACTGAGTCTCAAGGAAAGCTGGGATGTTTCTTGGGTTTTGGTTTCTCCAGCTGAGCACCTTCCTTAAAACATTTCCATCCCACCAATGAAAACACAAATGCATTCCCAAAGCAGATTGCTTTGGGAGGACTGACAGGGGCAGACAAGTTTTGAGCACAGTGTTTTTACTGTGGAAGTAGAAAGGGTCCTGCATTCAGTTTTAGAAGGCCTGGATTCCCATCCTGCCTCTAACATTTAATAACTGTGTGACCATGGGCAAGTCACTTCACCTCGTAGTCTCATTTTCCTTATCTGTCATCTCCAAAGTCCCTTCCATCTCTAAATTTGTAATTCTATGACTCAGGATGCCCTGAGCATCAAACTGACTTTCAGGTTTGGGGGCCTCCATTTTTTTAGGATGGGAATTTCAACTTCTGGGAAGGTAATAATGAATTACTCGAAAACTCAAGCAGACCAAGTGAATGTTTCTTCCGACAATGGGATCACAACCAGAGAATGTACTTTATATCACTTTTACACAATAACACCTTATTTGTAGTGTGATGAAACCTACTCACTCACTCTAAACACTTTTCCACTTTATGTTGGACAAACCTCAGTTTCAATTGTTCAGAGACTGTTGTGTTCCCAGACTTAAAGCCACAAAACAATATTATAAGAATCTTGTTTTATCAAACATGGGTGTTTGTTTCAGGAAGACTCTTGGGGAATTTCCCAAAGATGGCTCAGTCCCCTCTCCACCTCCATTTCCAATCTAGGCTTAATTCATTATCTATCCTCAACATCACTTCAAGACATGTATGGATTAATGAGCTCTATAAGTTGTCCATTCAATTTACATTAGATATTTTCATCCACTTGGTATTCCCTTCAAGACAGGTAAAACTCGCTTGAATGAATCTCATCCAAGAGGCTCTGAAGTGTCCCAGGGCTTATTGCAAGCAATGCTATCCACCAACACGAACATCTGGAGGATCTCATTATCTATAGGAAATCCCTCTTTGTCTCAGACTTAGTGCTTGACCTCCTCTATGACACTGGGAAATACCTCAAGCAAATGAGTGCATCCTTTCTTTATGCCTCAACTGATATTAGTGATCAGACGACCATCAATCCAGGTTATCTCTGCTATTCTATCTTTCAAGGAATCTTCACACTATGTCATGTTGCCATCTCAAATCTGTTTCCTCTCAGTGATTATGGAAGTGATTCCTCTTCAGTAATTTGCTGACTTTGCAAACTCAGTATGTCAGCTCTATCAAATAGCCAAAAAAGCTAACATAATCTTGGGCTTTGGAGAAGAAGAGTTTCCAGGAATAAGGAAGTGATTTTCCTGTGCACTGGTCAGAGCATAGCTGGAGTACTGTGCTCAGTTCTGGGTACCACGTTTTAGAAAGGACATTGATAAAGTGGAGACTGTCCACAAGAGAGCAAGTGGGATGGTGAAGATCTGGAGATTGTACCATATGTGGAACTGGGGCTGTCTAGTCTGGAGAAGTAAAGACTTAGTAGGTGCTTAATAAATCTTTATTGAATTGAATTGGATTGAACATGGTAATTGTATTAAGAATTTGAGTCATCCCACTGAAGAAAGACATACAGAGTTTCAATATGAAGAAGGTTTTGAAATTTTTCTACTCTGACATAATATTGAATTGGGACCACAAATGCAGAGGCTTGATACAGTGCCAACTGGGCAGGAGAAAAGCAGTGAGGGGCAAGTGGGCTTGATGGGAAAAAGATTGGGGATAACTCCAGGATGCAAGAAGCAAAACCAGCAGTGAGACTCTGAAAGAAAGAAAGTTAATGGGCAAGAGCAATAAACTTCATCATGGTTCAAAAGAGACATTTTTTTCTTAAATTAAAGGAAGAAATAAGACAGGAAATTAGAGCTGAAGGTAGGTGGAAATCAGAGCTCTTAAAGAAGAAATTAAAAAGAATGTGAGGATAGATACTTTAGAATAATGACTCAATTTCTCAAAGATATCCAGTCTTTGAAATGAGGATGGCAGATTTGGAACTCTAAAACATAGAAGGAGAAGTTTAGGCAGAATAGAATCAAAAGACAATACTAAAAAGAAAATGCAATAAAGTTCTATACGGTCCAAAATGAGTGATGATGATGATGAGATATATATATATATATATATATATATATATATATATATATATATATATATATATGTATATATACACATATATATATACATATGTATACACACATATTTATACATACATACATGTTACATTTATATATGTATGAACAACAGTGTTGTTCAGTTGTTTCAGTCATGTCTGACTCTTCGTGACTCCATTTGGAATTTTCTTGGCAAAGATACTGCAGTGGTTTGCCATTTCCTTCTCCAGCTCATTTTACAGATGAGGAAACTGAAGCAAACAGGGTTAAGTGACTTGCCCAGGGTCACATGGCTAGTAAATACCTGAGGCTGAATTTGAATTCAGGTCTTCCTAACTCCATGCCTGGTGCTCTATCCATCGTGCCATCTAGCTGCCCCACAGTTTGAATACCCAAATGTCATTTTGGAACTCTTGTATCTGAAGCAGACTTCACTCACCTCATTGCACAGGGGCTGATGCATCCCCTAGAAGTGCAGATAAATCCTGCATTGTCACACAGCTCTAAGAAGGTTGGAAAAACACTCTCCTGCCTACCCAGTAACTATGCATAGCATTTTACCTGGACACTACAGTTGGTATGTAACTGGGAAAGGGTTCCCGCACCAGGGTAAAGCCAGCAGGCAGTTTTGGATGGCTGGTATGTTTCCCTGAATTATTGTTGCCATGATGAGGCCTCTCCATTGGCAGCCATTGGAGAGCTAGCATCAGCGAGACAGACATTCTGTCTTTGGGATTCTTCCCACCATGAGGAATACACGTGGAGGGGGTGGAGAGGACATATACAAGCATGTGAAGGAAAGGGGAGGGAAGTTAAAAGAAGCTCTTTAGGTCCATGTACCCTGGGGGGTTATTTTTGTAAACCCTCTATGCTTCAGAGGAGACAGTCCAGCTTGTATGTGCTGCGGGGTCAGGTAAGTGGAAAGGGTTTAAAGTCTTAAATATTGTCCTAGTCATTAGATGAACATTTTGCATAGAAATTGGTACCACCTTGGGAGCCGCTCAATGACTCATAAAATTCTATTTTGTGTGTGTGGAATGCCACAGGGCAAGAGGGTATTACTTAAAGGTGCATAAAATTGTGCATCTCAGCATGAAGGCCTACCGCAAACTGCTATGTTTTCTACACTACAGGGGAGCAAAGAGGAAGAAAAAAGCACAGGGAAATAAATGCCTTCTTGTGATTTTGTTCTCTTATTTCTTAACCTTGCTTGAGAAGAACATTTTTTGGAATAAGAAAGCAAGGTAAAGGCAACTCTAAATTAGTCTTTACATTTCACATTTTTTCAGGAATGAATTAAAAAAACATCTCTCTTTCCTTAGCTACCCTAGAGCAATGCATGACCCTGGAGAGGCCACTTACCATATCTAGACTTTAGGTATCTCACTTGTAAAATGAGGGGGGTGGATTTGGGGGCCCCTGAGTTCCCCTCCAGTAAATCTATGATTCCATGATCCTCTGAACACTACAGCGAGTCAGCATGACTGACCATTGAGTTAAGAGAGACCTGGGTTTGAATCTCATCTCTGACTAAGCTGTGTCCATAAGCAAGTCATTAAATCTCTACAAGCCTCCACTTCCTCTCTTATCGAGTGGGAATAATGTTATCAGGGATTCTTAACCTGGGGCCATGAACCTCCAAAAAGATTGTGGATAGATTTTTAGGGGGTACTTGAATTTGGAATAAAAAAAAATACATCTTTATTTTCACTAACCTCTAAAATTGAGCATGTGCTTCGATTACGAATATAGGCAACAAGTTTTACTCTGAGAAGGAGTTCATAGCCAAACTAGTCCGTAAATGGGTATGCTGGAGCCATTTCATGCCAGCTTAGGGAGCTTATTGTTAAATTTTCAGTGTGAGCATTCAGACCTAGGAAATGGACAAATTCTACAAATTAAATCTTGCTTTATTGTTTTGTTTATTGTCTAGATTTAAGAAATTGATGGAGAAAAGTGTATTGTATGTAATTTTTCTTAAAGAACCAATTGTTAAATATTTACCAGCACACCCCTGGGTCCAAGAAATGCAATTAAGTGAAGAACCCCTGACTTAGTCTAAACCTCTCATTTTGTAGATGATGAAACTGAAGCCTAGGCAAGTTAAATGACTTGCCCAAGGTCTCACACGTAATAAGTGACAGAGATAGAATTTGAACCCAAATTCACCGTCCACAGATCCACTGAGCTTTCCACTGTACCATAGTACACAGTACCTCATAGTATTGTTATCCCCACACACACATACAAAGAATCAAGAATATATCAATGACTAGTGACTTATATGCCAATTGCCTCATCTCTAAAATGAGATTGGCCTATACATGTATCAAAACTATATCTAGTGAAAATACAATAAGAGACCAGATAGGCATTTTGCAAATAACTTTATATAGCAGACTGCATTTTCCCAGACAATTGACTGAAAAGTTTAGAAAATACTAATATTGTGGTATTTGTTGTTGATTTCCAGAAGAAAGCATTGGGTTAAGTATCAAAAATGGCATATTCATAGGTTATCTTCCAAGGGGCAGCCAGATGGCACAGTGGATAAAGCACTGGTCCTGGAGTCAAGAAGACTCATCTTTCTGAGGTCAAATCTGGCCTCAGATACTTATTAGCTGTGTGACCCTGGGCAAGTCACTTAACTCTGTTTGCCTCAATTTCTTTATCTGTCAAATGAGCTGGAGAAGGAAATGGCAAACCACTTCAGCATCTTTGCCAAGAAAAACCCAAATGGGGTCATAAAGAGTTGAATGTGACTGAAAATGACTGAACAACAGTAACCCACCAACAAGGTGTTTAAAGTGCAGGAGGTAAATTAATTCAAAATTCCTTGACCACTGCAACCCAGAGATGAATTTAATGATTTTCTGATTATCAATATCAAGCAAAGGATGAAACAAAAAGATACATGTTCACTCAAAAGCATATGCCACAAACAAAATCCAAATGGAAAGGGTTTTCATGTGGATGGTGAGTATCTCCAGATGCTCTTTTTTGTACATGCCATTCTATCTATTACCATGAACCAATATAGACTTCTGGGTCTGCCCAGTGGAATCCACAGCTGTTTATAGAGATCTGCCTATAAATCCACTTAGAAGTAACCAAATAAAGGAAGACACATTGCCCAGGGTGTTACACAAAGTTATCTTGCCATTGGACTTTGATGACTTGGGAAGAAAGAGTGAGGCTATTCATAAGTCTTATAGGTAATATGTTCCATGTTCTTGAAACATTGTATACAGTAACAGCAATTATGTTTTAAGAATGACTGAGTGACTAAGTAATTTTGACCATTATAAATGCCCAAATTAGCTCCAGAGGATGTATGAAGGAAGATACTATCTGCATCCAGAGAGAGAACTGATAAATAGAAGTATGTATGGAATTATCTTACATATATGTGTGTGTGTGTATGTACACACACATACATACACATATGTACCTAATGGTAGCCATCTCTAGGGTGGGATGGAGGAGGGAAGAAAAAAGAAAAAAAAGAAAATTATGTGAGAGTTTCATTATATATTTAAAAGGAATAGCAAGTTGTACATAACACTCTTGCAGTTTTAGATGCAGTCATCCATTCTACTATGTTATGGAAATGTTTATTTTATTTCATAAATTAAAAATAAAAGGCACAGCTAGGTGGTGCATTGGATAGAGCACTGGCTTTGGAATCAGGAGGAGCTGACTTCAAATCTGGCCTCAAATTGACACTTCACAGTTGACACTTAACTAGCTGTGTGACCCTGGGCAAGTCACTTAACCCTGATTGCCTTGCCAAAAAAAAGATTAAAAATAAGTAAAATTTTTAAAAAGAAAGAGTGAGGCTGATGACTTTGTGCAACTCTGCCTCATCCAATTCATGCATGAGTCAAGACATTGCCCTGTGATGTCATTGGTCCTCTTGGAAAATGATGGACAAACAGCAAAAGCAGCAATCCAAAGATGGATGAACCGCCCAGTGAGTTAGCTGTCAGTGAATAGATACATGTACAATAAGCATCATGGATGGAGAATAACTGGTCTCAAAACTGAAGAAGAAGATAACTGGACCTAATTGTGTCCTGACATTTTATTTGGATAGCTCTTGTTAGATATTATAGTTTGTATTATTGCTGCTCGTGTGTTGATCTTATTCTGCTATCCTACTCTACCCTTTTGTTAGATTGGGAGCTCTTCAAAGTAAAAGGCAGTATGTTATTTCCTCTTTGCATCCCTAATCCCAACATTGCGCATCACTCAAAATGGTGCTTAATAAATGTTCAATGAAATTGTCATCTGAGTGAAGATAATTCCACTTATTCAACCCTAAACTTTCTTCTGATCTCTAGGATTGCATATCCAAATGCTTGTTGGATGTCTATAGATATCCAGTTCCATAGACATCTTAAACTCAACAGGTCCAAAAGTGAATCCATCTACCCCTCCCCAATCCTCCATTCTTCATAGTTGTCTTATTACTTTGGAGACTATTACTATCCTTCTAGGCTCCCAACGTAGATGGCTCCTCATTCTCTCTCACCCACTTCTAATGTGTGGTCAAATCTGTCGATTCTACCTTCCTACTACCTCTCATATTTGCTCCCTTTTCTTCCCTGACACTGCTACCATACTTTTGCAGACTCTCATCACCATGCCCGGACAATTGCAATAGCCTTTAGCTTGGTCTCCCTGCCTCAAGTCTCCCTCCACTTCAGTTTATACTCTAATAAGCTGTCAAAATGATTTTCCTAAAACAAATGGCCGACTATCACTTTCCCCATATACCATTCTATGAATTCCACCATCTCCCTCTTACCTCCAGGATCAAATGTAAAACCTTCTATTTGGTTTTTAAAGCCCTCCATGACCTGGACCCTTCATACTTTTCAGACTCCTTACACTTTATCCCTCTATACTTTTCAGTCTAGCAATATTAGCTCCCTTGCTCTTCTTCACACAGGACACCACATCTCCCGACTCCATGAATTTTAACTGGCTCTTCCCCGTGCCTACCTACTATGCTCTACCTCCTGGCTTCTCTGACTTCCCAAGCCATAGCTAAAATCCAGTCTTCTATAAGAAGCCTGTCTGGGTCACCCTTAATGCCTGAGATTACCTCTAATCTAACACTTGACATGGTTTTTTTTTTTTGCATTTACATACTTGTTTACTGACCTGTTGATTTAGAATGTGAACTTTGCGAGGACAGACTATATTTTTCTTTCTGTGCATCCTCAGCTCTTAGCATGGTGCCTGGAATGTAATAAATACTTGCTGATGACTTCTGTCTCTTCATAGACAAAACACTGGAGTGGGACAGGCTCAGTGAGACAATCCTTTGTTCTCATGGTCCCCAAATCCAGAAATATGGTATCATTTAAGGTAGTTTTATTTCTGTCCAACATCATATATGTTCATTTTACATGTGGAGATTATTACTTTAAAATACAATCCTAGCAAGCAAGAGCTAAAAAATGAAAGAAAAACAACCCAACCCCATACAATAGTAAGATCCATTGACATTTCTACTGCTCGTTTTTGTGCTTCCTCTTTATCATCTCACAACTCAGTGAGCTCAATACTACAAGTATTATTATCCCCACTTTATGGATGGGGAGACTGAGGCTCAGAAAAACCAATCAGCTTCTCCAGGGAATTAAAATTAAATAGAGTATTCAGAAAGCAAACTGTCAGAAGCAAAATTCAAACCTAGTTCTCTCCTGACTCCAAGCCTCGCCTTCGTTCTGCTATGTTTAGCTGCTTCTATAAAAGGTAAAGTTTGTTTTCAAAGTCCATACTTGCTTTCTTGCCTTTCACAGCACTTCCTCCCTTTCAATAAGCCACAACCATGACACTATTTTCTTCTTTCTCTACATTTTTTTCAGGTAAAGGGTCTCATGAAATCATTTGTCAATCAGTGTAAGTTTGAGTCTGAGATAGATATGGGCTCTTTCTCCTAGAAGTACTTGCATTTGGAGTCTTATTCCTCATTGGAAAATAAAAAGCCTCCCTCTCTCTCCCATTCTCAATTACAAGAATTTCAGGCATTAGTCAGCAGATGGGACAAGTAGCTGAGTGGGACAGGGGTAACCCTTTCTGGTTCCTCTGAAATCAAAGAATCTCAGAGCTGGAAAAGATGTCCAAAGACATTTAGTTCAACCTGTACCTGACCGAGAAGCCCCTCTACAGAATCCCTGACAGGTGCTCACCCACCCTTTGCTTGAAGTCCTCCAGTGAAGGATCACCCATTCAATAAGGAGTCCATAAGGCATAGTAGGAAAGATTGGAAGTCAGCGTGCCTTGGTTTAAGTCTCAAATCTGCCACTGGCTATTTGTGCAACCTTGAGTAAGTGACTTCCCTTCATTGGGTCTTGGTTTCCTCATATGTCAAATATGGGATTGGACTAGATGGCTTATAAGATCCCTTCTAGTCTCTGTGTGACCTATGATCTCCTTAAGCAGCACATTCCACTTTTGGACATCTCTTCTTGTCAAAAGGCAGCTGAACGGCACTGTAAATAGGGCACTGGGGTTGGAACAGGAAGACTCATCTTCCTGAGTTCAAATCTGGCCTCAGACACTTATTAGCTGCATGATCCTGGGCAAATCATTTAACTCTGTTTGCCTCAGTTTCCCCATCTTTAAAATGAGCTGGAGAAGGAAATGGTAAACCACTCCAGTATCTTTGCCAAGAAAACCCCAAATGGGGTCACGAGTAATCGAACACAAGTGAAATGACTGAACAACAACAAAATTTTTGTTAGAAAGTTTTCCTGACATCAAGTCAAAATCTGCCTCTGTCATGTCTTCCTGTTGTTGCTAGCTCTACCCTCTGGGGCAAAGTCATCCATCCTAGGGCAGCTGCATAGGAAGGAACTATGCTTACTCTCCTTGGAAATCATCTGTAGTCTCCTTTGTGTCCGAAACTGTGCCCAAACATCAGACCAGATATGAGAATAGACTGGATTAGGTACCACCACAATGTCGTGCCTTCCTTGTTCTGAGGCAACCCAGACACAAGTGGACACGCTCAAGTGTGTGGGAAACTCGAGTTTCCCTCAAACTTGGTGACCTTCCCTGAAGTGGGCTCAGCTCAGGTTACAAACGACTTCCTAGCTGTCTTGGAAAATCACCCTTCACCTGAGTTCAGATTGATAGAGACTCATCCTTGTATCTGACTGACTGTTCTCTGACAAGCCTTGAATCCAAGTAAAATAGAGAGGAGGACTCTGAAAGCAAAACCATTCTTAGCCACAAGAGAACTCCATTATTCATTTGGCTACAATAGATTCAAGGAAACAATGTGGGGCTTTCATTCCTCTTGCACTAACAGTTCACATTGTATCCGTAGTCTTCACAAATGGGTTCCACTGCACAGGATGTGACATGGCACCACGATGCATGTTAAATAGAATGAGAGAATACGAGAGCTGGAAAGGATGTTCAAATTCTCCTGGTCCAACCCCCTCATTTTACAGAAGAGGGAACCAAGACCCAGAGGGACCCAAGGGATTCAGTTACAGTTACACAGCAGCAGTGCCAGGATTAGAGCTGAAATTCTCTATTTTCCCCTGAAAATCCTTTTCACTTCCTTAATAATCTCTCTCTCATAATCTTGATGCCACACTGTTTCTTATAAATTAGATGTCAATAATATGCCCAGTTCCATAAAACCAGGAATTCTCTAGGGGAACTATTAGCAAGAGCCAGCAAAGCTCTACAGATCCTACTTCCAGCTAGTTGGGAGAGCAGGGAGAATCTTGCTATCTGGCAAAGAGTGTTCAATGTTTGCATTTTTGCTAATGTCAAGTAACTGTTATCTCTGCTCAAAGTGCAGGCTAGCCTCTCATCTAATAAAAACACCTTGTAATAACTAACATTTATATAGCACCTGCTATGTGCTAAGCACTTTAAAATTATGTTTTTTGATCCTCGTGATACTCCTGGGTCCTCATATTACAAATGAGGAAACTGAGGCAAACAGTAGTTAAGTGACTCTAGTAGGTTGTCTGAGGTTGGATTTGAACTCAGGTCTAGCATTCTAGGTGTGGAAAAGTTAGAAGGAAAAGTAAGTAACTTTAGGAACAGCTCTCAACTTTCCAGTTTGTTAAGGAGAACAAAGTAATTCTTTAAAAGTGTGCTTGTAAAGAAAATGTCAGAAGAGACTTCTGGACAGACAGTGGTGTGAGAGACTGAATATTAATCAGATCTCTAATCCAGTCTAATCCAGTAAGCATTTAGTAAACATTTACTATGTACACAGTATTGTTCTAGGTGTTGGGATTACTAAGGCAAAATGAAAGTTAATCTGTGTTCTCAAGAAATTTGCATTCCACTTGGGTGAAAATAACACATAAACAGATACATGCATATATATGCACGTGGGTATACATAAGAACATACACACACACATATATGATAATTTGAGGTGAAAAAGAGAACTAATAATTATACATATTGGTAAAAGGTCTCCCATAAGTGGAACATGAGGTTATCCTCAAAGGTAACCAGGAATTATATGAAGTAGAGGTAAGGAAGGAGTGTATTCCAGGCATGGGTCACAGTCTACAAAAACATGGGTGTGGGAGATGAAATTCTGAGCACAAGGAAGAACAAGTAGGATAGTTTGACTGGAATATAGGGTGAAAGAGGATCTATCATGGTAAATAAATCTGGAAAGATAGGCTAGAGCCAGATTCTGAAAGGTTTGAAATTCTAAGCTGAGGACTTGTATTTTAGCCTAGAAACAACAGAGAGTTGCCAAAGGTTGTTGAGCAAGGGAGTGCCATGTTCAAGTTTGTGCTTTAGGATGATTATTGTGGCAGTTGGGTGGAGGGTGAATTGGACAGGAGAGAAACTAGGAGCCAGTAGCTGAGATAGGTGAGTGCTACAAAAGTTCAAGGGAGAAGTGAGGAGAGCTTGAATTAGAGAGAAAAAGGGACATATGTGAAAGATATTGTAGGTAAAACTTAGCAATTGCATATATGTATATATGGAGAGAGAGAGAGAGAGAGAGAGAGAGAGAGAGAGAGAGACAGAGAGACAGAGAGAGAGACAGAGAGACAGACAGACAGAGAGAGAGAGAGAGAGAGAGAGAGAGAGAGAGAGAGAGAGAGAGAGAGAGAGAAAGTCAGTGTTAACATTAGGGTTGCCAACCTTGGAGACTGAAAACGATAGTGGTGTCCTCAATAGAACAAGGGGATTTGGAAGAGAGTGAGTTTCACTTCTTGAAAATTATTGGCAATACATCAGAACGCCACCTTAAATAGAATAGCTCATGGGGCAGAAAGGAAAGAAATCCTCACAAAAAATCATAACGGAAAAAAACAACAACACAGCAGAGACTGAGAAAA
Organism: Phascolarctos cinereus; assembly: GCF_003287225.1. Lineage (NCBI taxonomy): Eukaryota > Metazoa > Chordata > Mammalia > Diprotodontia > Phascolarctidae > Phascolarctos > Phascolarctos cinereus. Next base: position 42,991,529 of record NW_027556180.1, on the reverse strand, counting down.
TGAGCAAACAAAGAAAAGCTCCCAATTTGAAGACAACAATGCAGGGTGTTCCAAAAGTATTAGGGGTAAGAGAATGCCAAAAGAAAAATCCATAGAAACAGAATAGCTGCAATAACTATAACTATAACCTCAAACAAGAGAATAAAAAGGCCTTAAAAAAGCTCAAGGATGGATGGAATTCTTAATGATATCGAAGGAAGAGAGAAAGAAAGAAAGAAATAACCCTAATGAAAAACTTGAAACTGTGGCTTAGGACAAAAGCTGAAAAGCTTTAACAAAGGTGTGAACAGTCTGAAGAAACAAAGAATGGAGGAGGTAGAATTAAAAAAAAACAATGATGAAAAGAAATATCGGGGGAAAATCAAAGGACAGTGAAATTGGAAGAACAGGTGAGATATTTACAATCAGCACCAACAGCAATAGTAATTCTTGGCATTTACGTAGTGTTTTAAGGTTTGGGAAGTGCTTTACATTGATTATCTTGTTTGATCATCCTAACAGGCCTGTGAAATAGGTACTTTAGGTATTTGTTGAATAGGTTAGGAAACTGAGGCTCAGAGAATAATCTGGCCATGGCCAAATAGTGAGGAGATGGACAGATGGAATGGTTGGATGGATTGGATGTATGGATAGATAGATGGATGGACTGATGGATACACACACACACACACACACACAGATACACACACATATGTATGTATGTATGTATATATATATACACATACATGTATATATATGTATGTATGTATATATACATATGTATACAGCCTGCTAGATGGATAGATGATAGACAGATAGATGGGTGATAGGTAGATACATTGATAGATTAGCATAGATAGACTGACGTATAAAGAGATAGATGATGGACAGACATATAGATAGATAGATATGGAAAGATAATAAATAGATCGATAATAGGCAGACAGATGATAGACAGATAGATGATAGGGAGACAGATAGACAGACAGGTAGATACACATATAGATACAGCATTTATTAAGCACTTACTATGTGCCGGGCATTGTGCTGAGTTCCATGAGTACAAATACAAGAAAAAAAAAGATAGTCCCAGAGACAACTTACTTAGAAAACAAAGAATCTAATAATTATTAACCTTCCAGGAAAAAAATGATGAAACAAACCCCGCCCCAATATCATATTATATAAAATAATGAAAAAAAATTATTGGTTAGTATTGGACTAAGAAAAAATAATCAATAGAATTGGCAACTTGTCACCAGAGAGTTCTCCATTTGAACTCACCCAGAAATATGAGTGATGTCAATTTTCAGGCTGAGGATGCTTTAAGCAATTCATTAACTCCCTTACCTCCATGACTGCCATTTCCACTCTACCTCAGTCACCAACAGGGGGGTTACACCTTAAATCTCACCAACAACTAGATTATTGTATCTTCATGACTGTGAACTTTAAGAGGTTTCTGCTGATTGCAATCACCCATCCTTCTAGCTCTCTCACTGTCTCATTCATAAATCTGCTCTTTGTCCTCCTTGGGTCTTCTAGTTGCCCAGTTCAAACTTGAACTACAAGTCCATTATGTCAGTTAAAGCTTCATTTTTGTTCTTTCATTGCCTTGCTCCTTTGGCTAACCAGTTCAATAAAACCCTGTCCTCCACTTTTGAATATATTTCTCCTTTATTTCTCCACTGTTCATGTTCTGCCAATTCTATTATCCCTAATATCTATTCCTAATAAATAGATATTCAAACTTTGGGCAGTCACATGAATATACTGTTGAAAGAGCTGTGAACTGGTCCATCCATTGTGGAAAGTGATTGGGAGCCACATCCCCCAAATTGCTAAATTTTATACATCATTTGATCCAGCAATACTACCATTAAGCTTATGTCCCAAAGGGATCAATAAAAGAAGAAAATGTCTTATGTGTACAAAAATATTTATAGCACACTTTTTGTGGTGGCAGAGAACTGGAAACTAAGGTGACACCAATCAATTAGGGAATGGTTGAATAAATTATGGTATTTCAATGTAATGGAATACTATTGGACTGTAAGAAATTATGAAATGGATTGTTTCAGAGAAATCTAGGAAGATTTTTATGAACTGATGACATTGAAAGACTTAAGAACACAAATCAGTGCAACGATTAATGATTATTCCAGAAGACCAATGATGAAGAATGTTGCCTACATTCATTTAGAGAGGTGACACATTGAATATGCAGAATGATACATTTTAGGACATGGCCAATAAGGGAATTTGTTTTGTTTGATTATGCTTGCCTGTTATAATGGTTTTCTTTTTCTCTTCTCCTTTTCCTTCTCCTCCTCCTCCTCCTCCTCCTCCTCTTTTTTCCTGTGGGAAGGAGAGAAAATAGATGCTTGTTTATTGAAGAAAAGTTAAGAACAATATAAACTGCTGAAGGAAGTCACAAACTTATGCTTACTACAAATAATCCCCTGCAAATAAATGTTTTCCCTCCTCCTTGTAGCCTATCTCAACCACATTAAATGAAATTGTTCTCTCTTTTGAAATTTTCCTGGAGCACTATACCTGTTCTATCCTTTGCCTCCATTCTGCTTACCTTGCATTACCCTTATCTGTCTGTGTACACAATGTATGTCCTATCCCCATCAGCAGAATGTAAGCTCCCTGAGGACAGACCGTCATATTTTATCTTTGTATCCCCAATGACTAGCAAATGATTGAATTTAAATGTGATGATGCCAAGAAGATAGAAGGCCTAGAATGAGGATGTAAGATATCTTAACAGTTCAGAGTGCTGGGCCACATCTAACACAATTAGGTTTAGTAATGATTAATGTAAAGTTTTATATGCGTTGTTTACACTGATGGAATCATCATAGGACCACATCTTTAGAATTGTAGTGAGTTAGACAACCTCAGGTATTCACCCATCAGTACCTTGGACAGAATCTATAAGTGGACAACAAGCTTGGCCCAGACCAGATCAAGAAAAGGAGGGGATTAGGTTCTTTGGAAAATTACAAGTTGTTTTTTTTTTCTTTTTAATAACCCTCACCTTTTCTCTGAAACAACGCTCTTCTTTTTCATACATATATTCATCTGGAAACAAAGGTGATGACCAACCAGGGTCAATGGAGAGGTGCATGGTGGGAGGGAGCAGTCTGTACACATCACAAAGAATTACTGAGGAGAAGGAGTGTAAAGGATGACATGACAAGTGTGGAATAGGAAGAGAATATGGGTAGGATACACAGTAAGTGTGAAGGATAACTGATGCGCAGCCTGTATGCTCTGTTGGTATCTTTATGATGACAGGAGAACTCAAGGAAGTACCCCCACTACTGGGCAGACTCTCCTGTGATAATCTCATGAGAAGATATAGAAAAGAGTCACACTGAATAGGACGATAGGGATTGGTGGCTATCTGCATTACTGGAGGGAATATACATACCTATGAAATCACTGACAAGGAAAAACTACCCAATAATTAGAATGATCTGAAAATGGAATTGGCTGCTGTGTGAGGTAGGGAGTACCCTGTCCCTGGTGGTATTCAAGTAGAAGTTGGATTACCCCGTATCCGGTTTTGTAGAAGGCACTTTTGAATTAATCAGAGGTTGGTCTAGATAACCTCTAAGCAAGCAGGTAGGTGTCATGGTGAATAAAACTCATGGCCTAAAGTCAGGAAAACCTGAGTTCAAATCTAGCCTCAGATACTTCCTAGCTGTGTAACCCTGGGCCAGTTATTCAACTTCTGTCTGCCTCAGTTTTCTCAACTGTGAAATGAGGATAATAATAGCCTCTACTTCCCAGGATCAAATGAGATAATATCTGTAAAGTGCTTGGCATAGTGCCAGGCATGTAGTAGGTGCTTAATAAATACTTGTTCTTTTTCCTTTTCCTTCCATCTAACTTTAAAATTCCAGAAATCAGTGCTTTCTTTTGCCCTATGTTAAATGTTTGAGAGGCTGGGTTCAGATGGCATATGTTTTCCTTCAGTGGTGGATTTCCAGGAAAAGAAAAGTTGACCTTTGAATCTTTTTATCCCCAAATTGTTTTCTGGGTGGGTGATATTTTGGAGCAGAGACTAACAACTCTGGGTGACACACCACCACCCCTGGGTTATTTTTAAGTAAAAGGGGGAAAAGCGTGATTAGGAAAGATTATATATAGGAATTTAATTATTTCCTAACTTCTGAACACTTGCGTTGGTGACACTTGGAATAAACGTACTGACAAATGCTCGATTAGAGGAAGAGACTTGTTTATAGCAGTAACATTTCTGTGTAACAGGGTTATCCATCTGACAGCTCTAGCAGTACATTGTAATTATATACTGTAATTTTAAAAATTCTGATTGCGAAAAAACCCCTCACCAAACCATTTGTGAATTCTAATTATTATAAGATCATTCTTTCGCCAAATGCTTATATATTTTAAATATTTAATTTAATGCAAAATGAGTCAATGCGAGTTTTTTTTAAACAAAGAATCTTGTTGATATGTTATAAAAACAATATAATGATTTCTGGGGGAAGCAGTTCCTATGAAGTCATTTGAAAGCAAGTAGCACCTTGATATTTTCTCATTGCAGTACAACTCAATATAGTTTATATGTCGGCACAGTTGACCAGCCAGTGGCTAACCTGTGTTACTTGAGACACCTCAGACCATATTTCAGAAATCCAAGAAAGACAACTCACCTTTCATGGGAGTAATTAGACAGGCTGATGCTAATTATCCAGGCATTACAAGGATGATTGACTGTCATTTACCCATTATTCCCTTGGTTATGTCTTTCTAAAAGCAATTCTCTCTTTTTTTTTTTTTGGTTCACCAGCCAATTCTGCTAAAATGATGTTTAAAACAAATAGCAAAGGAAAAGGTCTCAGAATAACAATGTTTTTAAAGAACTGTGATGCTGCAAAGAACTTTATAAATATCTCATTAAACTTGAAACATCTCAGGCATGTTCCATTATGTTCTAATGAGAATGGCATAGATCAATGTTATTACCAACTTTTTCTCCTTTGGGCTGCGTCATCCATTGACCCTACCTTTGTTGGTGGGAACTCTTGCCTCAGATGATTATGTATATATTCCTTTTTACCTAATGCAAATCTATTTTTGCTTTTCCTAACATTAATAGATGACTAAGTAGATAGAGCACCAGTCCTAGAGTCAGGAAGTCTCATCTTTCTGAGTTCGAATCCGGCCTCAGACACTTACTAGCTAGATGAACCTGGGCAAATCAGTTAATCCTGTTTACCTCAGTTTCTTATCTCCAAAATGAATTGGAGGAGGAAATGACAAATCCCTCCAGTATCTCTGCCAAGAAAACCCCAAATGGGGTCAGGAAGAGTTGGACATGACTGAAACAACTGAACAACAACAAAAATAGTTCAGAACGATTGTGGTTCTAGAAAACCACTCCCTTGGAGAAGAGGGCCTCAGACAAGTTGGTCAAAGAAGAGGCAGAGAATGGGTGAACCTGAGAATATGAGCTAGGGAAGGTGTGAATATTTGTTGGGCCAGAGCTATCTAACACCCAAACTCTGCTCATTAGCTTAGGACTGGATCAGATCTCAGACTACAGCCAAGAACTTGATACAATAAGGATCTGGGGGGCTTTGAACCAGGCAATGAAAACTAGCTGCTTTAGGCCTCTTGCAGAAAGCTTCATGAGGAATAGCCTGGACAATGATAGCAGGCTAGGCCTTAGAGGCAGCTAGGTGGCACATTGGTTAGAGTGCTGGGCCTGGAGTCAGGAAGATTTGAGTTTCAGTCTCAGATCAAACACTTACTGAATGTGTGACCCTGGGCAAGTCACTTAACCTGTATTTACCTGTTTCCTCAACTGTAAAAACATAATAAAATACCTACCTCTTAGGGTTGTCATGAAAGTCAAATGAGATAATATTCGTAAAGGATTTAGCATAGTGCCTGGCACATTAAATGTTTATTTCCTTCTCTTTATGGCAGCTGGTCACAGGATTTCTAGGGCAGAGCAGGGAACTTTCTCTCCACCTTCAATTTTATCCATTCCTCGGGTTCATTCTCCCTCCTCCCATTTAAGTTGGAAGACGCTGGCTTATTTCTTCTCTTCAGATTAGGTATCCACTTTCTAAACAAGAGCAAAAGTCTTGGCATTTTAGTGGATCATGAATTTCATATTAAGTTGGCTGTGCTTACTGTTGAATCCAACCAAACTAACAAGCAGCACCAATAGCGGAATAGTATCCAGGAGCAGGTAGTGTAATCTGACCTTGGATATCATTTCATGTAGCATTAGACACACTTTAGAAAGGACATGGCACATTTGAACATACCTGAGAAGAAGACACAGTGTTAAGAGCACTGGCTTCAAGGTCAAAGGATCTGAGTTCAAATACTATCCTTGATGCTTACTATGTGTGTCATTCTGGGCAAGTCACCTTACCTCCGTGGGCCTCAGTTTCCTCATCTGTAAAAGGAGGAGGTTGGACTACTTGGCCCTTGAGATGCCTTCCCACCTCTACGTTTGCCTTCCCGGAACCTGTTACAACAAGAATGACCAGTTTGGTAAGAGGAGACCATGGCATGAGAATTGAAATATGGTGGGATGCGTGCCTAGCTAGGAGTAAAGAAGACCAACGGGAGGGAGAAGCAGATATGATGGCTCTCTTCCAATACGTGAAAGAATTTTCCTGTGGAAGAAGGGTCAGAGTGGTTTTGCTTGACCCAAGAGGGCAGAATTAGAGTCTGAGTTAAAGAGGCAGATTTTTATCTTGATCGAAGGAAAAATTTCTCTCTTTCCTTCAGAGCTGCCCCTAAGTGGAATGGATGGCTGCTTCATGAGGTACTGAGGTTTCCTGCTGAAAGAGGTCTTCAGGCAGAGAATGAATAACTACTTGCTGGGGGTGTTGCAAAGGCGATTAATGATCCAGGTAGGGCTTGGACTAAATGACCTCAGGTCCCTGCTAGCTCTAAGATCCTAAGACGGCATGACAGGAAGAAGTAAGATGTGTGTGGGCTGAAGCAGTCAGGAGATGAACCACTCCTGCCCATTTAGGGCTTTTTTCCCCAACTGGAGCTTTCATCAGACCCCACATGTTACAGGATGTCTTACTTCTGAAAGTATTGATTGAAGTATTAGTTTGTTCTCTGTTGTGTGATGAAAGCTCTGATTTCAGCTCAGACCAAGCCCAGACTGTTGGATCAGAGTGGTTATGGAATTGGAAATGGAAGATTTTTTTTTTGTTCCAGATCAGTCTGGTCACCCTGAGTAGACAGCCTTAGGATACCACTAACGTGGTGCCCCTTTGAGTTATTCTAGCAGAAAGACCTCAAACTGTGTAGGCAAACCTAAAGAAAAGCAAGAACCACTAAGGAACACAGGTAATACTAAGGAGAGTAGAACAGGTTTGAAGGTGAGATTTAAAATCACCAAGTAAACATAGGAAATATGAAGCAGCCCCAAATTCAGATATTCAGCCTGAATTCTTATATCTGAAAACAAAGTGAGTCATCTAGTGAGATCAAGGTCTCTTTGAGAAATGTCCATTTCGGTGTGTTTTCAGATGGACCAAATAAAACCTAGGACACAGTCTTCCTCCTAATAATTGGTACTTCCACTCCAACTTCCTGCCAAAACCAGGAAATGGCAAAGTGTGTGAATTTTTTTAAGCCCCTCCATCTGGTTATTTCTGGCCCCTTGTATCATTATATTTTTCTCCAGTATTTAAAATCTACAAGCATTAATGATTCATCAGTGGGGATACTCATTCCATAGATGCAGGTGACAAGGTCATAAATTTAGTACCGACATAGACCTGAGATATCATCAGATTCAACCCCCCTCATTTTACAGGTAAAGAAACAAACTCAGAAACATTGTAAGTTGACAGTGATCATGCAGATATCCAAGGTAGGATTAGAACCTGGATCTTCCTGCCTCCAGGTCCAACATTATCTACTAACCCATTAGGTCTAAATCAGCCTTCCCTCTTAATTGGTGTATAGGAAATAAAAAAAGACTGAGAAATTCACCACCCTGAAACCAATTTGGTAATAAGATGCTCCAGATTTAGCTGAACTGGTCTTCTGATGAGATATATACTTCAGATTGGAGAGATATAGACCATTAGGCCCAACCTCAAAGTCTTCCCAGCTTGTAAAGCTTGCCAGACCTTTCTGGAATGACCTTAGAGGGTCACCTCTAAGCCTCATTGAGGTCATTGTCAGAAAAGGACTTCAGTAGAGATAACATAGGAAGGCAGGTTTTCACTGACCAAAATAGAGCAATGAAGCTAAGGGCTTTTGCCAGGACCCATTTGGGCCCATTACTAGTTGTTTCTTTGGAAATGCTACAATGTTTAACTGTCTGAGGTAGCATTTCTTTGGCCTGCGCTATACATTCTCCCATCGTAGCCTCCACTGGGGATAAAGCCCATATAATATCATTGTCAACAATATCAAGAGGTACTATCATAACCAACAATCCTTGGTGCTGGTCATATCTCATGAAGGAGTACCAATCTTCCAACACTTGAAAAGTCATGGTAGCTGCTAAGCTTTTAATCACAGTGTAGTCCCAGAGTTCAACAAGATTAATAAACAAAACACTTGGCTGTCCTTTATATACAATGGTAACAGTTATTTTATAGCCTTCAGTCTTGCCCTGTTTTTTTTTTCCTTTTGTAAAGCATGCACCCATCAAAATACTATGCTATCCAATCATAATCAGAAGGGGAAAAAAGAGGCTCTTACAGTAAGTACCAGGGCAGGTTTCTTTCTGTACCCCACTTCCTCCCCCTCTGCTTTCCTTACTTCCTCTGGAGTTATAGCAGAAGACATAACTTTGAGCCTCTGCAGGTTGAGGCGCAGTCGTCACCTTCCAGACGCTGTGCTGGGAGAAGCAGGTAGAAAATCACGGTTGGAGGCTAGAGAAGGGTTGGAATATGGGGAGGAGGAATGGGCATAAGAGACAATATTCACTAATATCTAATAAGAATGTTCCATTGATACTGCTCCACTTTGGGGTAATATCCACTAGAACATCACAGCTTGAAAGCCCCTGCTCGTGTGTTTACTTTTTTTACTCTTTGGGTAGAAAGCATAATTAGTTTGAAGAAAAAGCTTTTAATGAGATATCATGATAAGAAAAGTATCAATAGAACATTCTCCCCATAAACCTGGGGTGCACTCTCATACAAAATACTATTAGTGGGAAGAGTAGATGCTCATAGGCAGTTGGGTAGCACAGTGCATAGAGTGGCAAACTTGGAATCAGAAGGACTTCAGTTCAAATCTGACCTCAGAGCCTTGCTAACTTTGTGACCCTAAGCAAGTCTTTTAACCTTTGTCTGCTTCAGTTTCCTCATCTGTAAAATGGGGATAATAACAGTGCCCACCTCCCAGGGTTGATTTAAGCATCAAATGAGATAATATTTGTAAAAGTACTTTTTAAACTTTAAATAAATAAATACAATGCTGGCTATTATTGTAGGAATAATGCATGATGCACATGTATAGCAAATGTATGTGGCTAGGCCATATGCCTGAAGGAGAAAATTCAGTAATGCAGTACAGCTAAAATGATATCATTTTACTCTCTGTTGGACTTCAGATTTCTGCTTTCTGCTCAGTGAATTGGCTTGCTGGTTTCCTAGTCACTGCTGGGTGCATCATTCTGTCATTTTGGACATTATTCCACTCACTAGTGGAGGACACTTCTCCTGGATATGTAGCCTCTGGGCTTTACCATGCTACCAGCTTCTGGGTTTCATCTCTTTAGGATCAGTTCCTGGCTATCCCATCTTCCATCCTGCAGGATGCAATAACAAAAAGGCCTTGCCTAGATAAGGCAAGTTGATGTGCTTTAGTTAAAGTCAAATGCTCTAACCCATCACATTCATCTAGGGGTGGGTGCCTAACAAATAACCAGGATGCCTCAGACCTATATTTACCTTTTCTTTTATCCTTCTGGGTCTGAGGTTCATTTGCTCCAAACAGTATATATGACTTGGGGGTTAGAAATTCTCGAGCTCCACTCAGGCTTGGTCTATAATGAATTTAAACCAGAGCCAAAATTAAAGTAGGTATGATTATTATTCTTTGCCTACTTGACACCTTTTCCTGCCTTCATTCTGCATATCTAAGACCAAAAGAGCCCTGGTTATACTTTGATCAATGAAAAACCTTATCACCTACATAATGCATTTATTAAGTCCTTATTTTGTGCTAGGTTCTGTGCTAAGCAAGCACCAGGGATCCAAATATAAGTAAGCAAGATAATTGCTGCCCTCAAGGAGCTTACATTTTGTTTTTAAATATATATATATATATATGTATATATTATATATATACATATATAATATATATACACACATACACATATGCATATATAATGTATATGTGTGTGTGTATATATATATATACATATATATATATATTTCCACCAAATACATGTTAAAACAACTTTTAACATTTTAAAAATCATTTTGAGTTCCAAAGTCTATTCTTTCCTCCCTCTCCTCCCCCCCTCCCTGAGATGGTAAGCTATCAGATATAGGTTATACAAGTGCAATCATGTAAAACATTTCCATATTAATCATTTTGTACAAGAAGACTCAAATAAAAGAAAAAGAAAGAAAGAATGAAATGAAAGAAAGAAAAATAGCATGCTTCAGTCTGTATTCAAGCAATATCAATTCTTTCTCTGGAGGTGGATAGTATGCTTAATCATTAGTCATTTGGGATTGTCTCGGATTATTGCATTGCTGAGAATAGCGAAGTCATTCATAATTCTTCCTTGTACAATATTGCTCTTACTGAGCAATATTCTCCTGGTTCTGCTCATTTCACTTTGCATCAGTTCATGAAAATCTTTCCAGGTTTTTCTGAAACATTCCTGCTTGTCATTTCTTATAGCACAATAATATTCCATCACAATCATATACCAGAACTCATGTAGCCATTCCCCAATAAACAAGGAGGAAATAGCATGGAGGGAAATACATAGTTATTTATTATAACTATAATTATGAATGGGATGAACTCACCTATAAAACAGAAGCAGATAGCAGAATGGATTAAAAACCAGAATTCTACAATATATTGTTTATAAGTAATACATCTGAAGCATGGAGACACATACAGAGTGAAGGTAAGGAGCTGGAGCAGAATCTACTTGCTTCAGCTGAAGCAAAGGAAGCAGGGGTAGCAATCATGATCTCAGACAAAGCAAAAGTAAAAATAGATCTAATTAGAAGAGATAAGGAAGGAAACTACATCTTGTTGAAAGTTAACATTGACAATGAGGTAATATCAATACTAAACATATATGCACCAAATGGTATAGGATCTACATTTTTAAAGGAGAAATTGAATGAGTTACAGAAGGAAAAAGATAATCAAAAAATACTAGTTGGGAACTTTAACTTTCCCCTCTCAGAACTAGATAAATCTAACAAAAAAAAAAGCCCAAGAAAGAAGTTAAGGAGTTTACATTCTAATGGGAGACGACAACATATAAGTGATGGAAAAGGGGGAGGAAGTTGTCAGATGGAGGAGATAGTGCAGGGGCTTGGGCTCTGGCAAAAGAAGGCAAAAGCCTACCTATTAGAGCTGGAGCACTCAGGGGCAGAGTCCAAGTTTCTGGTGGGGTGGAGACGGAAGGAGACTGGGGCTTGGTAAAGAGACACTCTCATCTTAGTAAAGAATTCACGGTTCTGGTAAATCGCACTGGGGATATACCTGAATGTCTGTGAACATATGTAATAAGCATCATAAACTGACATATGATATACTCATTTCACGTACATTTATTAATGGTCAGGTGCTATTATTGGTGCTGGGAATACACAAACAGAAAAGAAACAGTTCCTGTCTTCAGAGGGCTCATTCTCCTTTGGTCTACGGCTCCAAGAAGCTACAAGCTGTACATGTAGCGCATGCAGCAGCCACACCACCATAAAACTGCCTTGGCAAAGGACTGAACTAGGTTGAGGGTAACCAAGACAGACCACAAAACTGTTAGTGAGTTAGGAGGCGTCTACCACAAGCATGTGAAGACTTCATCCCGTGAAATGGGCAGATGAGAATAATTTGCTCCAAATGGTTATGAAGGTGGTGGAAGCAGGTACTTAGAGTGTTCAGAGCTTGGTCAGTCATCAAAGATGCCAAGGTCATCCACTGCAGTCTGAGCCATCACCGATCATCTTGACTTTTGACTTGCCACTCAGGAAGAGACAGGCTGATGACTTTGTGTAATTCTGCCTCACTTAAAGTCAAGACATCACCTGTCATGTCATTGATCCTCTTTGAAAACAGATGAACAACATTCTATAGGCAGGTGTGGGGGCATATTTATATAGATAAATACATTAAAAACACATACAAAGTATGTCAAGAGGGGAGGGTATTAATAACTGCCAGGATTAGGCAAGGTTCATGTAGGAGGTAGCACCTGGGCCAAGCTTTAAAGAAAGCTTGGGATTCTAAGAGTCTTGACTGAGGAGGGAGAGTGTTCTAGGCATTGGAGGAGGTACCAAGAACGGAGATATAGTGTTATGTAAGAGGAAGAGAAGAGTGATGGAGATTTAGCTGAGTAGTCAGAACAGAAGAGCCCACCCACCAACTGCAGAACTGTCAAAGCTAGATAAAAGCTCAGGAGATGACAACTAAGATCGAGAAAGCTCCAAAGGGTCAGGGAAATTAGCTGTCTGGGGGGCAGGATTCACAGGCAACCCTTTCCTTGCTTTGTATTCCAGACATGGAGATACCTAGGCAACTGATAGCACTTCTGTAACCTGGCAACAGTGGAAATCATCCGGAGCCAATCCATAAGCTCAGGATAGGGACTTGGGCCCAGCAGCTGTGTTCTCAGAATTGAGGATATTGAGTTGGAAGGCTACATTGTTGTTGTTGTGGTTCAGCAGTGTTCAATCCTTCATGACCTCATTTGGGGTTTTCTCGGTAAAGATGCTGTAGAGGTTTACCATTTGCTTCTCCAGTGGGTCCATTTTGTCAGGCAATCAGAGGTTAAGTGACTTGCCCAGGGTCACACAGCTAGGAAGTGTCTGGGGCTGGGTTTGAACTCAGGCCTTCCTGATTCCAGGCTCAGAACTCTAACCAGTGAGCCACCAACTGCCTCTCATTAACCATTAAACCACTAAAATTGGTTTAAAATGCGATATTTTCAACCCAACCTCTATTAATAAACTACCGCAAGAATATCTGGGATGTGTGTAACCCCAACACCTGTTTTAGAGATAAAAAGGTGGTGGTAGAGAGGATATTCACAAAATCATTAGGGCTATTTATGTCCATGTCCAAAGCCTTTTCATTCAATGAATTTAAAAAAATAATTATTAAATGTCTGCCATACACAAGGCAGGGGCTTGACACACAAAAATGAAAAAAAAAAAAGAAATTCCTCATTTATTACCTATTATTGTATCATATTATTATAAATTATGAAGTTCCTAATTCATTGTGGGGAAGGGAAGGTAGCATGGAATATACACAACAGCAACAAAAAAGTTGGTGATCTGCATTGCTGGAGGGAGCTCCTGAGTCCATGAGATTTCAGATCCATTTGAGTGTTGGGGACAAATGAGAAGATTAAGTTCTCTATGAAGATTCAAGGGGGAAGAAAGTGTTTTCAGTTGAGGATGTCAGGTAATATTCTATGGAAAGTAGGGTACTTGAAGAGGCCCTTTAAGGAAAAGAAGAATTTAACCATGAGACAACATGCATAGCGTGTGCGAAGGACGGACAAGGGGCCATTGAACAACTTTGAGTCCAGTGTGTCTGCGATGACACTGACTGAGCAATTTAATTCAAGAAGCATTTCTTAAGCACCTCCTGTGTGTCGGCCAACCTATTAGACCAGGGTTTTTGTTTTATTTTATTTTTTTAAAGTCATAGACCCTCCTGGACAGTCTGATGAAGCCTATGCACCCTGCCTCAGAACCATGTTTTTAAATATATAAAACATATAGTATAAAAATGTACTTACCAAAATATTAAAGCAAAACAAAACAAGATCACAGACCCCAGGCTGAGAAGCCCCGCATTGGGCACTGGTGATACAAAGACAAACATGGAACTCCCTGCCCTCAAGATACTTGAACTCTACTGGAGAAAACAGTGCATAGAAGGCCAAAATAGATAGTGTGGCACTGCTAGACAAATGCCAAATATATACTAAATTTGAAAAAGGTCACTTGAGTGTAGGTGCTATGTAGACCATAGGAGCAGCAATAGCTTGCATTTGCAAAGAGTTTGAAGGTTTGCAGAATACCTTACATGGTATCATTGGATTCTCACAACAATCCTGTGAAATGGGGACCATTATTATCTCCATTTTACCAATGAGGAAACTGAGGCTGTAGGAGATTATGACCTGCCCAGGGTCATAATCAGCTCATTAAGTGTCTGAGATAGAATTCATAACCAGGTTTTCTTTACTCCTAGTTCATCTCCCTACTCGTTATACCATTCTACTTTTCTTAGATTTATAGCACATCAGAGTTGGAAGGGACCTTGAGAGATTAAGGCCAACCTCCCCATTCTACAGATGAGACAGCTGAAGCCCAGGGAGGTAGAGCTAGCCAGCAGTGGAGCCAGAGCCTAAAAGTTAGTCTTCTAAATCATTCTACTTTCCCAACAGTAGTCTTTGTCTGAGTAGAGAAAATAATTGGGACACTAAGTGGGTCCAGTACTACTTACTAGAACGATGACATTTTAATGAGGAAAAATCTTATTACTGGTGATGGTACTCTGGTTATTTTCTTGTCAAACAGCCAGGCATTGATGTCAAGGGTTCCCATTGAAGTCAGTGGGTAGTTGGAGAGAGGAGAACCCTGGCAGACCAGTGCCCACAGTTACCATTGAGGAGGAACAGCTAATTCCAATGCTCTATTGAAAAAGCAGAGTGATGGGTTACCTGGTGCCATTTTCTTGATTGAAGAAATTTTTTCTATTCCCCAAAGGAAGAGGTAAACTTTTTTTTCTTACAGTAAAGTTCATAAATTGGAAACAATGGTTTCCAAACATGCTTCATAAAATAAGAAAAAAATCCTTTTATATAATATTTTACAAACTGCAGACAATTGTATCTTGATAATTATTCATTTGCTTTCAGCAGTTCAAACAGAAATGTGATTCATAAAATTCAAAGAACAGTCCAGGAAAGTGAGATCAATGAAGGATAGCAGAAAGCTAGGGAGGTACAATTAGAAGCTGTCATATAGCCAGACTCTGAAGTTGAAGTTAATTGAAATGGGTGTTGCTAGAAGGCCCAGACTTTTGCTTCAATTTTACCAATATTCTTGAAACAACATTTAGAAGAGATTAGTAGTTAATCACTGAGTGACTGTGCTCTCAAAGTAAAAGTTACGAGAGCATTGTTTTCTTGAAATATTTCACACCATGGGCAGAGTGAAACACTGTGAATACAACGATGGGAGATAGGACTGAAGAATCTGGAGGCTGGGCAGGGAATGACTTAATGGGTCAGTTCTTTTGCTCTGAGGCTCTCATGACATTCAAATGGGTCCGTGGTTGTATCAATTTGTAAGGCTCTCCCAATTATATAGATTGCAGCTCATCTACACCTCCCTGTTACTATCCTCATTCATCTCCTCCCAAAAGTTCTCCCCAATAGTTCCAACCTACATGCTGAAGGCCTTCCTCAGTTTTTTCTGACATTGTGAAGCTGCCAGTGAAGTCCTCAGGGCTGTCTACCTGTCTTCCCTCTCTCTGGCCATGTGCCCAGCCCATCTTCTCTGTTATACAGTTCCTTGATGGCTTCCCATTACGTCTGTTGTTCTTTGGTCTCTGCTGGTTCGGTCATAGACAACAAAGAACCAACATCCACCGTGGGCCTCTGCATTCCACGAAATGGGACTGCTGGAAGTTTTTACGTCTTCCTTTGTCTCGGATTAAAAATGAACTTACTAAACTTTGCAGAGTCTGTCTTTTGAATTTAGAGATCATTTCAGGACTGACTTCACTGCACTCTCATTTCCTCTTATATCAACCTTAAACTCTTATGCTTCACCTTCAAGGCCTTTTATCCTTACTTCTTATTATTACCCCCCACACAGCCTTCTCCTAAGTCGATCCCACTGTCCCACTTACTGCTTTCTCTATTCACACAAATGCTGCACATTCAGATCCAAGCCATCCTTCAGGGTGCAAGTCAAGTCTTATTCTCCAGGAAGCATCCCCTGACAACTCCAGCCCTGATGGTATTGTACTGTTAGTCTGTGCCTGCTCCCTATCTCGCATGTACTTTTCTCTGCGGACTCTGCTCCCTACTGGGCACCTCCATTCCTGCCCATCTATAACTATGGCATAGCGAAAGCTGAGAAATTAATGGAAGCTGGGAAG
Organism: Phascolarctos cinereus; assembly: GCF_003287225.1. Lineage (NCBI taxonomy): Eukaryota > Metazoa > Chordata > Mammalia > Diprotodontia > Phascolarctidae > Phascolarctos > Phascolarctos cinereus. The sequence goes on along the minus strand of NW_027556180.1, from coordinate 42,975,179 downwards.
AGGAACAGCTGTTGTTTGAGAAGATTCTCTCTTTTGATGCCTAATAGGTCTGTCTCTGCTACCTGACACCTATGAAACCTTGGCCAAGTCACTTTGAAAATGGGGAGTGTTGGGTTCTGTGGCATCAGAGACTCCTTCTAGCCTTAGATCTGCAATTTTACTCTCTCACTAATTAATGGATGCAGATTCTGATTACTTTTTGCAGAGCACTTTGAGTGTCTTTAATGAGAATCTCCTTAAATCAGAATAGTCTTTTTCCTAAGGCTTGCTAGTAAGCAGTGGAACTCACATGTTCTACTCATAATATTTAGGTTTTAAAAGCAAATATTTCCTTCAAAAGAAATCAAAACTATGCATCTTCATTAGCCCTTTTGCTCAGACATGGACATAAGTGGAATAGGAGGCATTATGGGAAAGTAGAAAAAATCTCTGACTTCAGAGCCAGAGGACCTGGGTTCACATCTTAGCTCCAATGCTTCCTAAAACTCTGTGACCTTGGATAAGTCATTAAGTCTCTATTTCCTCATGTGTAAAATGAGGCTAGACTAGATGACTTCTCACATCTCCTCCCTGGGCAGCTGTGCTGGGCCTGGAGTCAGGAAGACTCATCTTCCTGAGTTCAAATCCAGCCTCAGACATGTCCTAGCTGTGTGACTCTGGGCAAGTCACTTAACCCTGTTTGCCTCAATTTCCTCACTTTAAAATGAGATGGAGATGGAAATGCCAAACCCCTCCAGTATCTTTGCCAAGAAAACCCCACAAAGAGTTGGACATGGCTGAAAAAGATGACAGAACAAGCCATCTCTTCTAATTCTCCATGTTCCATCCTTTCAACACTTGTTTCTCTGGGCAACTAGAAATGTATCTGCTGCTAATAGCTGGTGTGGCTTTTTCTTTCTTAAGCTTCCTCTGAACTAGTAAACATGGCCCAGGAGCCTTCTCAAGACTGTCAGCAGACACATTCATTAAACACTAGCAATTGATCAAGATTAATATGTGGTTATTTGCACTGCACAAAGTGCATGGAACACTTATCATAGATCAAATATTACAAAGAAATAAATTAGTTTCACTTTCATTAATTGGAATACCCCAAATTGGCCATATTATGTGGTCAGGTACAAAAATAGATATGAATTGGGGGCAAACATCATTTTATGCTGTGTATTTATCAATTATCCCTCTGGGTTTATTAATAAGAAATGATCATAACAGCCTTGAAAGCATTACTAATAGAGTCATGAATCCAGAAGGAACAAGAATAAGCAGAAGAATGAATGACAGGTGATATAGACATTGAGAAAGAAGGAGAGGGAACTATATGGGACTGATGGAAAACAGATGAAAAGAACCATTTACCTCATACCTGACATATGGAATGTGGGCACAGAAGAGCGAGGTTTGAATCTCAGCCTTAGAATGGATCAGCTCTGTTACCTTGGACATCACTCTGAGCCTTTTTCTTTAGCTGCAAAATGAAGGTAATAATAAATTCACTACCTCTTTCCCTCCCTCATTTCCCTGAAATGCTTTAGGATTTCTTTCATCTGTGTTATTTTCCTCTAGTTGAATATAAGCCCCTTGAGAGCAGGTCCTGGTTTGCTTTTATCTCTATATTCTCCATGCCTGGTACAATTCACAGAAATGAATCACAGGATTGTTTGATTCATCTAGACAAACATTTAAGGGTTGTTGATTGTGGGTCTGGTGCCTGGGAGACTAAGGAGACTAGGAAACAATCCTTGCCTTGGAGGACTTTACACTTCACTGGAGGAAAGTACCTGGTAAGCATTTATGTAAATATTTAGCAGTGTGAAAGTAAACCATTATTACCCAAGGGATCAGACTGAAACCGGAAAATAGAATAGTCTATTGGAGGGAGTTTGGCTGAAGCTGGAATAGTAAAAGGTGCAGGACCTTGCAACCAACCATCTCTGCCTTTGAAGAGATAGCAAATGAGAGCTGAATGGGGAAAAGGGGAGTGTGTTGGTGTTGAAGGCGCTAAGCGAAAGGCTTAAGCACTACCACATCTTTCACCTGTAATAACACCTTTCTCTTGAAGAGCTTAAGAGACTTAGCACATGCAGAATGTCGGGGTTCAGAAAGTGAGTCTGAAACTTTTCCTTTCACTCCTCTTTGTGCTGGACTGGGAGGCAGAAACACCTCAAAACCAGCAAGCCACTGCAGAAAATATCCCCAAATTATCTAGTCCCCAAACATGCGTGAACATACTACTCACTCTTCATTAAGCCTCATGTCCATTTTACAGGTAATAAATAAATGATCAGGAGCTGGACTTGGCTTCATGTGACTTTTTCCCCCTCACTCTCGTGAGATCTTAGATTTCAAAGGAATTAGACTAGAAGGGACTTTGAAGGTCATCTAATCTAAACTTTTATTTTATAGCTGGTGAAACCAAGGCTCAGACAGGGAAAATTACTTGCCCGATTCCATGCTGGTAGTAAATAACAGCGCTGAAATTTGGACTAAACTCACCTGGTTCCAAATCCAATGCTTTTTTCAGTTATGGCACACTGTCTGGTGTTTAGTATAGTGCCTGGGATGTAGTATTTATTTAATAAATGTTCATGTGCTCGACTTATTTCAAGGGTGAGTATGGGGAAGGAAGGGATGGCTTCATAATGGGACTTCCTTTCTCTTTCTCTTCTGAAACTAGGGTGGGTAGACCTGAACTGCTCCAGCAGCAGCCTGTATCTTTCTTTTCACTCCCTGGTTGTGGAAATACTGACCTCTACCAAGTAGAGACATTATTGGGATTTGAGATAATACTGAGGCTTCCCTGAACAGTGGTAATAATAGTTTGCAATTCCACCATACTTCCTCCCTTCCTGCTTCTTGGATTTCCTGAAGTAGTTTATCTTAATATTTGTTGTTTAGTCATTTTTCACTTGTGTCTAACTCTACATGACCCCATTTGGGGTTTGCTTGACAAAGATACTAGAATGGTTTGCCATTTCCTTCTCCAGCTCATTTTGCAGATGAGAAAACTGAGGCAAACAAGGTTAAGTGACTTGTCCAAGGTCACACAGTTAGTAAGTGTTTGAGGACAGATTTGAACTCAGGAAGATGTGTCTTCCTGACTCTAGGCCTGGACCTCTGTCCACTGAGCTACCTAGCTGCAAGGCAACATCTCATCCTATGCTCCTTACCTACCTTGTTTATTTTGACTAAGATATACTGGAGCCACATTTCAGTCATGAGGGCCTATCACACCAGGTCTCAATCATATCTGTAGCTCTATGGTGACATTTTTAGTAAACTAGGGGAGTTTGCAATCTAGTAATCCTCATTTTTCCCTTAGGCACATAAATACATGATCTTAGAAATATAAGAAGTAATCAACATCTCTCATTTCATCACATTTAGCATTAAAAATGATAGATCCATTGTAGCAATGCCTCTCTGAACAGAGGAGACTGGTGAGAACATTTTGTTCAATTAATTCCTTCTTCCTCATCAATTTAGCTTCCAGTAATGTCTACCTATGGGTGCTTCCATTGTCAGGATCCCCCATGAGGATTTTCAGGTGCTGTCCCATCATATTCAAATCCTCTTCATCTATTTCCAAATTTCTTTCTTCTTCTTAGTCTGACCACAAAATGAAGTTGACTATGTTTGGTAAACTTTTTTTCACCAATATTTGAGTCTTTTTTGATTTTAAAATGGAGTTTCTCTTTCAAGCTGTACTGATATATTTTTTTAAGAACCCATTTTGAAACTTCTAGCAGGGGAAGGCAATGAGGCGGTGGCCTCAGTGGAAGAGGCCAATTAGAGGTTAGCCACAGTTTCAGTGGCTAGGCCTTTGTCACTGTTTTTGGGTGGTTGATTTTGCCCTCCCTATGACTTCCTAGCCTCTGCCAGGTTTCTTTCTCTCTCCCTCTCTCTCCATCTCTCTGTCCTTTTCCTTTGGTTACTGGCCGACTAGAGGGCTCAAGTTGTACATAAAGGATTTTCAGTTTCATGTGCAATCATCTTTTATTTTACAAAAAGGCTTGTTTTATTCCATAAATTAAAAATCAATCAATCAATCAAAGAAAACTAGGCTCAGAGCTGTTTCCTACAAATTTACATGACCCTCCTAGCCAGTGAGTTCCAATCTGCATGGCTGCTTCACCGTGATGAATCAAGTTGTAGAAACACAAGCTGTTGGCCTGGTACTTCTTCACTCCCCTTTCCCCTAATGTACATAGTTATTTGCTTGTTGTCTCTCCTATTAGAATGTGAGCTCCTTAAGGGTAGGAACTGTTTTTTCCTTTCAATGAATCCCCAGCTCTTAGCACAGTTTCTGGCACATTGTAGCACTCAGGAAATGCTTGCTGACTGAATGACTTACTAATTTCAACAGAAGAGATGGACCAGGGCTTCCTAGGCAGAGAGAATAGAATAAGCAAAGTTACAGAGACACTAAAGCATGTAGTGTATTTGGAGAAGACCAAATAGACCTGAAGAGTGAGGATGCTTTTAACCTTGGTGAGAAACAAGTCTGGGAAATAAGGTTGGAGGATTTTGTATTCATATTTAATTTAGCCAGTATCATTCTCTTAAGAACTTTAGGGAACATTTCTATTCCCAATTTTTGGAACTCGACATTCCATCTGCTGCTTCCATGTATTCTCATAATCTCACCCCCTCCTTGCCCATGACTAGGATTATGTTCCTCTTCACTCTCAGCTTTCAGAATCCTTAGTTTCATTCAAGGGTCAGCTAGGACCATCTACTTCACAAAAACTTCCCAATGTGAATGCTCGATTCCCTCCTCAAATTAAAAGTATTTTGGGGCTTCTCCCTTGTCCCTTCACTACTTATTTTATATCAAAACTCTGTCTACACACTGTAGTCTCTCTCCAGTAGCATGCAAGTTCCTGATGGTGGAGATGATTTAATTTTTTTCTTATTCCCCCAATGCCTAGCATTGTTTATTTAGTTGAAATGAATTGATATGTATCCATCAACCTGGATGATTTTGACTTATGACTTGGCTCTCTCCTTCTCACCTCCAATGCCACCCTCTCACTTGTTATCCCTTTCCTTTTGGAATTTTACTTATTAGTTCCTTTTTCTTGTTTGTTTTTATCTATTTTTTAAAATTCTTACCCTTTATCTTTCAGTTGTTCAAGCAGATTCCCCCTTCCTTTCTTCCCCTTGGCTTTTTTATATAATTTTGTTTTTGTGCCCCTTTCCAGGAAGAATTTCTCCAATTATTTTTCATTATCTATTTTCTCCTTCTGTCTACTCTAGACCTTCATTCTCTTGTTCACAAACCCTATAATTATCTAAGCTCTCTCTATCTCTGTAATCCTCATGGAATGAAAACTTCTGAGATATCCATTCTGGGCTCTCTCCTCTAGGCAGTCTCTGGGACTGCCTAGCAGAGCTTGTCCCACAGATCCTCCTTTTCTATTGTGCCTCATTCCCATAACAATGCAAATTCCTGCAGGTGACAGAAAGGACACTGCCCCAGGATATGACCCCACCCCCTTACCACTTATGTCTGTGATTGTGCAGTCCACCATAGACCTATAACCTTTTGCTGGTTATCTTCTTTCCCTCATTTGCCTCAAAAACTCCCTGGGTCCATGCTCTTCCATTGTAGTTGCCCCCAGGAATTCCAATACCCCCATCTTGAGGAAATATGGGTTGATCTTTCCAATCACCAAATTCTCCAGGCCACACCCAGCACATGGTCCACATCTCTCTTCATAGAACATGTCTCTTCAAACTCATCAGGAATTTTAATAGAAGCATTCATCAGTGGAACTGTCATCATCAAAGTAAGGAATTCCCATCACCTCCCTCCTATCACCAAAGCAAGACCTCCCTCCTTCTCCCTCCCTTTTCAATATTTACCCTTCCTCCACGCCCACTCCCTTGCAAGATCCTCTTTTCCTGAGAGATCATAGGGGTCATCTTCTTCTTGTTACTAGCCCTCAATGTAACTCAGGTATATTACACACTCTCCTTTACCCCTCTGTTCTCCACCCCTTATACTCTCTCATTTTGTAACGTAGTATTATCAAAAGCATTGAGTCACCTGTAGGCCGAGTGTTGCCAAGTTTTGTTCATAATACTCTTGGTTCATGTCTTCATTGCTACCGCCACATGGCTTACACCTCTTCTACTATCTCCTTGTGTACATTTAGAAAGAAGTCTCTTACCATTATATCTGCTGTCACTACATTACTGTTGCCATCCTTAGCTGCTTCATTCATTCACTCCTTTTGCCTATCTGTTTTCTGGAATGCTGTAGAAGCAAATATTCTCTTCAGATTTGGTTTCTTTCTAAAAATGTTTTGAATACCCATTGGTTTCCCATCTTTTTTATTTGTACTTAAGTTCAGATTTTGGGGTAGGTCACCCTGGGCTGCACGCTGATCTCCTTGCTTTCAGAATACATTGTTCCTTTCTTTCCTGTTTCCTTGTGGACACAGAATAGTCTTGTGTTATTTGAATTGTCTTTGCTTTGTATTTGAATGTCTTTCTCCTGATCACTTGAAGAACTTGCTGTTTCTGAATTGAATTGTTAAATTTAATCACCGTATGTCTTGGCATTTGCTGCTTTGAGTTTAATTTTTTTTTTCTGGAGGTGATAGATGAATTCTTTCAATTGGTATTTCATTTTCTATGTTCAAAAGTTCCATGCATTTTTCTTGTATCATTTATTGCATTATAGTGTTTAGGTTTTCTGTCTTGTTTTGTTTTTTTCCAGAAGACGTAGGATGCTTACTTAGGTTGTCTCTCTGCATCTTGTCTTTGAGATTAGTATGTTTTTCTTAAATAGTGAACACATATTTTCTTTTAATATCACCGTTTTATTGTTCTCTTCTAGATGGTGTTTTACTTCTATGTATTTGTATTCCCAATCTATCATTCTCTCTTTTGGTTCTTTGGTAAGGCTTACCATTGTAGATACAAGTTTTTCCTATACTGCTAGTTCATAGATTCTGCTGTCATAATTCTCATTTCTCCTTTAAGCATACTGAAGAAAAGGAAAAAAGATCTATCTATACAAAAATATTTATAATAACTCTTTTTGTAGTGGTAAAGAATTGGAAATTAAGGTGATGATCATCAGTTGGGGAATGGCTGAACAAACTGTAGCATATGATTGTGATGGAGCACTATTGTGCTATTAGAAATGATGAGGAGGTGGTTTCGGAAAAAAGCAAAGACCTATATAAGCTGATGTAGAATGAAGTGAGAAGAACTGGGAGATCATTGTGCATAGTACCAGCGATGTTGTAATGATGATCAACTGTGAAAGACGTGGCTACTCTGATCAATACAATGATTAAAAAAAATTCCAAAGGGCTCATGACGAAAAAAGTACAGTTCTCCTCCAGAGAAAGAACTGATGAACTCTGAGTGAAAATTGAAGTATAGTTTTCTCATTTTATTTATTCATTCATTCATTGGTTTATTTTGCTTTTCTGTGATATGGCTAATATGGAAATGTTTTGCACGATTTCACATCTATAATTGCCATCATTTTTGCTTGCCTTTTCAGTGGGTGAGGGAGGGGTAGCAAGGGAGGGAGAGAATTTGGAATTCAATTTAAAAATAAGAGAATGTTAAAAGCAAATTAAAAATAAAAAATTAACTACTCAAGAATAGTGTGCCGTTGTTCAATGTTTTTCTCAAATTTCACAGAGTCCTCTGTCTCATCAAGGGTTGGATTATTTTCCTTTGTTTTTCAGCATTTATTTATAGATATCTGAACTGATTTACTAGATCTGGAAGCCATATTTCCTTTTGTTGTTCATGTTAATTTATCTGTCTACATTCAAGGTTTTTGAATTTTCTTCTTCTTGAGCTCTGGTAGTTTCAGACTTTTTTCCCTTTTATTTTTCCCTATTGTTTACTTTCTGACTCCTTCCCCTCTGATGATGGTTTCTTTGAGGGCTAGATCTCAAAGCATCTCAGCCTTCTTCTATACTGAACAATACATAGTTCACCCAGCCTAGATCTTTGCCTCAACTGGGTGTTGAGATTTTTCCCTCAGACTTAGGGGAGTATAGCACAGCCAACTCTCCCCATCTCTCTCCTCCCCCACCCCAACACACATACACACATGTTAGCCTGTTGTGGCATTATGTCCTACTTTCCCTATTTCTCTATTTCCTGGACTAGCAGTGGCAGTTCAGAGAATTTCCACACTGGTACTACAGGGTTAATTTCTGTAGTTTAGGTCCTTAAGGATGTAGGATGAGGGGATAAGGTGAAATTTAGGATTGGGCTCTGTTTCAAGCCTGGACCTGTGTCCTGCCCCTTTCTCTCTGTTCCTTTTATCTCCAGAAGGCAACCTTTGGAGCACAGAATGCTGCTGCCACAGTACTGGCTATCTGTTGCTGCCCTAACAAGCTTTCACAGTCTAGAGCCTGGATCTGCACCACACTGGGAAGAAGGAGGAGGGACCACGGGTGGGATTGGGTTTTGTTATGTTTGTTACAAGTTTGCTGGTAGCAAAGTGTGTGGTTGGGAGGGAGTGATGAGTAATTCAGAATAGGCATCAGTTCATTTTTTTTTAAACTTTCTTTTAGATTCTGGGGGTGATAGACCATGGAAATAACTGAAGTTGCTTTATCTTTGGTGCATAATTTCTGTTTTATGACAATCTGAGAGGTTATGAAAATCAGAGAAAATATCTAGTACTCTATCTTATTAGTCACATGAACCAGACGTCCTTCATCATCCATATTCTAGAATCATGGTTTGTCATTGAATTGATCAGTATTTCAAAGTACTTTATCTTTACAATGTTGCTGTTATTGTATAAATCATTCTGTTGGTTTTGCACACTTCGCTCTGCATCAGTTCGTATAAATCTTCCCAAGAAACTATTCCTTTCATAATTTCTTACAGCACAATAATATTCCTTTACATTCATTTATCATAACTTGTTTAGCTATTCATCAATTCATGAGCACCTCCCTAGTATTAATGGTTTAATAGTTCACATTCTTATAGTAAAAATTTAGCACTTTAGCACTTAGCACTTTCATTAGCTCATTTGATCCTCACAGTGACCCTGTAAGAAAGGGATTATTATTGTCTTCATTCTAGAGATGAGGAAATTGACAAGGAGTGAGGTTAAGTGGCTTGCCCAGTATAACATCACTAATAAGTGTGAGAGGTGGGATTCAAATCTACATCTTCCTGATTTCAATTCCAGTGTTCTCTCTGCTAATTACAAAATGATTTGAAGAGGGAAAGAAATAGCAATTTGGGAGCTCCTGTAATGAGTGGCATTTTGCAGTCTAGAGTAGGTAAAAATGGTCTGTGCTTCATCTTGCATTTGGCATCGCGAAGATAACTCTTTCCAAAGGAGTGGTCTTTACTCTTTTTTGGATCATGGTCCCCTTTGGCTTTCTTATAAACCCCATGGTTTTCCAATAATAAATAATGTTTTAAGTGAATAAAATAAAACACAGGATTAAAAGGGAAATCAATGATAGTAAAATACCATTATCAAAATATTAAAGAAAAAATTTTATGGATGACTCAACTAAGAAAAGGTGGCTATTCTCAACAGGCTTGTCACCCTTGAATAATTCAGGGAATAGGGCTCCTGATTCTACAGAGCTTTGAAGAGTAATTTGCCCCTCTATTCCATGGTGTTCCTCAGCAAATAGACTTTCCTAAAGTTATCTAATATGTACAAAACATTATTTGATGCTCTGCCTTTAGAATTCCTAGCTCTCTTCAAAGTACAGGTCAAACCCCACTTCTTACATCAGTCCTTTATGGATCGCCTGAGCTAGCGTTCCATCCCTTCAGACCCCCTTCCCATTACTTTGTCTTTATCACATATACATTTTGAATTTAGTTCCATCTGGTCACGTTGCTTTCTCTGATAGAATCTAAACTTCTTGAGGGCAGGGATATTTTCTTTTTTATCATTGTATCCCAGTGCTGAGCTGAAGCACACAGTAGGTACTTAATAAATTATTGATGATAGATGATAAGAGTAAAAATAGCCAGGCTTTGTATGTCATTTCTAGGTTTGCAAAGAATTCTGCATACATTATTTCATTTGGGCCTCACAAGAGCCGGATCAGTTTCCTCTATGAGGAAACTGACAATGAGGTGAGTGACTGACCTAGGGTCACATAGAGAGGAGAGATTTTAGAGAGATTTGAACTAGGGTCTTTCTGACCCAAGGCCAGCACTCCATTATTAAAGCTATACTACGCAGCACACTGCAAATCCAGGAACTTTCAAAAGTATTTTTAATCCATCATGAGGCACTTGATTTGAGAACTGTCCAAAAAAAGAAAGAAAAGAAAAGAAAGGAAAAAGAAAACTAAAGAGGGCTCATAGAGCCAGCTTTTAAAAATCATGATCTTTGATGGAGGCAGTACCTCACATAGCATGCATGAATGTATTTCTGTGGGCCGACCTTTTGGTGCAATGCCAGTAACTGGCCTTATGGACACAGGGTGAGAGCATATTTGACTCCTAAAACTGCAGCCTTGGAGGACAACTCGTGGCTTCTGCTCAGGGAGCAGCTTTTCTATTTGAACAGTCCATGTGACCACGGTCTCAGAATGAAAGCAAAATTGAATAGCCACAGATGGCTTCCCAAGGCCATTTCCACTGCATTGGTAGGCAGCCTGATCTCTTTCACAAGAATCATTTTCCCCCCTTATTTTCCAGCTGGGAGCTGTTGCCTTCACCTTCTATGTACACATTTTAATTCCTGTCCCTTACAGTATTCATGTTAATGATATTTGAACACAGTTACATGTTATTATTTTAAAACATCTAATAATGCTCTTTTTATATCACTATCAACTCTCAATGATGCCCCCATTCCTAAGTTACTTAATAAGGTATTACTCCCTATAACAAATAAATATAATTAAGCAAAATGAATCAACCCGTTGGCCAAATTTGAAGGTGTATATACCTCATTCTGCCCCTATGGTCTACCACCTTTCTGCCCAGAAGGAAGGTGCATGTTTCACCAGTCAGTCCTCTGAAATCATAGACTCTCAAATGACAGAATTTGATGGAAGAGACTTCAATGGTCCAACCATTATAGAAAAAGAATCATAATCGCTCACACATTGATGAGAGTTCTTAAGTCTTTTGGCATTGTTTTTTCTTTACTTTTCATTGCTCTCATTTTTGTTGTTCACTCATTTCAGTTGTGTCTGACTTTCATGACCCCATCTGGGGTTTTCTTGGAAGAGATACTGAAGTAGTTTGCCATTTCCTTCTCCAGTTTATTGTACAGATGAGGAAAATGAGGAAAACAGGGTGAAGTGACTTGTCCAGGGTCACACAGCTAGCAAGTGTCTGAGGCTGCATTTGAACTCACATTTTCCTTACACCAGGCCCGACACTCTATCCACTGAGGCACCTAGCTGCCCATTGTCCTCATACTTCTACATTTATATACCACTTTAAGGGTTGCAAAAGCTTTACAAATATTAACTCATTTTATCCTCAAAACAACCTGGGAGGCTGGTGCTATTATTATCCTCATTTTATAGATGAGGAAACTGAAGCAGATGGAAATTAAGCTAAGAAATACCTGAGGTTAGATTTGAACTCTGGTCTTCCTGACTGCAGGTCTGGTGCTCTAACCACTGTACCACCTATTTTCCTTCACTTTGTATAAATTCATAGAAGGGTCATCAAGTTTTCTATATTCTTCATGCCTAGTATTTCTCATTGTACAATAATGCTTTATGTTCATCTGCCACAATGAGCTTAACTAATTCTCAATCAAAAGAGATGCTCTTTTCTTCCACTTCTTTGCTGCTACAAAAAGTGTTGTTATGAATGTTTTTGCATATGTGGGAATTTTCCCTCTGTCCCTGATGTCTTTAGGACATATTTCTGGTAGTCCTTTCATATATCTTCTGCCAATGATCACTTTGGAGGGCTCAATCAGGTGTCTCTTTTAGGGCTAATGGGATAATGCCCTAAGTATCTGTGAACATGAGTTTTTCCTTCAACGTAACTGACAAAATGTTTTCTATCTCAGTGTGGACCCAGGACTTGATGCGGCAAATCCAGAAGTGCCCATGTTTAGAGAGTCTAGTCCATTAATTTAGACAAGGAGGTAAGGTTTACTTCATATTGCCAAGTGGGCAGAAATTGTGTTCCCCGGTATTAGTCTTTTAAATGGAAAATTAATCAGGAGAAGACTGCTAATTTATTGCCTCTCTTGAAAATGAAGTTGACAAAACAGCAATTTTCCAGAGTAAAGACCAATTTGGATGAATACTTGAGCTGAACTCACCTTACCAGTTGCCCTGTTCATTGGGCGGATAATGAAAACAAAACAAAAAAAAAGTTTTAAGATAGAAACTGGACTATTTAGCCTTCATTAATCATTCATACTGTTCAAACACATCATCCAGTAACTGAAGAGGGGTTAATGGTAGCAAAGCTTAAGTCTGTTGTCAAAAGTAGGTTTAACTTTCTATGAACTCGCTGGACACAAAGAATGCTGCGTCCTTACTATTCTAAATGTCACCAGCTAGAAGCAAACGGATGACTACTAATGGTAATTAAATACCTCTGAAGCCATTTGTACCAATAACAAAGAGTTACTGTCAGAACTTGAATGAGGTCCATCTGCCCATTTTTAAAGAATGTTAACATTGTGTAAGTGCTAAAGCAGACAACAGCCACCCAAAATATGACTATGTTAAAAGTTGGGGTGCACCATTCTCTGGGCTTACTTTTGCTTTGGTGTTTCCTTTGGAATCAAGGAATTAGCAAAAACCTTTTTTTCCCCCATGAATTATGGTTGTTTAAGGCCACAGTTTGGCTCATGAAATGATGTGACAAAGCGACTTTTCAAGTTATTCTGCCCCATGGAAGAAACTCCCATTACCTAGATTCCCAGTATCCAAAATAGAAAGACATTTTCCTTCTCTTTGTCTCTATCTTCTCTGCTATGCTCACTTCTTATTGTCATCTTCAAAGTAAGATCTGAATTTGATATTTTCCTCTTTCCTTGAGTAAAGAGAAAGGAAAGGAGTCTAGAGAAGAAGAAAAATGGAATTGACTTTTCTGCTTTCCCTTCTTAGCTTACTATTTCTTGACAGATGCTCCCTGTGACTAGGGTAGCATCCTTTTGGAATCCTTCGATTCCTTCAAAACTCAACTCAAGTCCCACTTCTTATATGAAGCCTTCCTTGACTTCCCTCTGCTGCCAGAACTCTCTCTCTAAAACTTTGATATTTAGTTTGCATGAATTTTATATTCATTTATCTGTTTGTACTTTCTCCCCCTTAGTAGAATATAAGCTCCTTGTGTACAGTGACTGTTTCATTTTGGTTTTGTGTCTCTAGCACGGTGCCTAGCACTTCGCTGTTCTTTCATATATGTTTGAATGAATGAATGCCTTCAATGAATGAATATTTGACTGAACAAATGAATATTTGAATGAATGAATAAATATTTGAATGAATGAAATGATGGATGGGCAGATGGAAGGATGGAAGGATGGATGGATGATTTTTGAGACATATTCAGCTTTGGCAGATTCATCTATTTAACTGCTGTGGAAGAGCCCTGGGGACTCAGTCAGCCCCAGGTTATTTTCTGTTGAGTTTCCTTTGTGATTTCCCCAGAGCCAAAGGGAAATTGGAGAAAATATTAAACCATAGAGGACCTATTTGGTAAGACTGCTTAAATGCTTTTGAACTATACCTTAAATCTTTTGGTAAAGAATGCAGAAGTTAATGAAGTTAATGATCTCTAATGATGAGAAGTTAAGGCTTTGTCAAGCCTTTGAAGAGACTGTTGATTCTTGTGAAAGCTGAACTTCATTAAATCAATCATCTCACAATCAGGTAGAACATGGTGCAGTGGAAAAAACAATGTATCTAGAGCCGGAGTCAGAAAATCTAGGTTCAGTTTTTGTCTGTGCCTCTCATTACCTGTGTGACCTAACTATAGTAGGTCTCAGATTTCTCCTTTTTAGAAAAATAATTCATATGCATAAATATACATGTAATTAATTTGTTAAGTATCAAACTAATATACATTTCTCACACAAATATCTACCTCAAGTGAGGGAAATAGTAAATTAATTTAAAAGGTCAAAATAATTGTTCTGAAAATTTTTAATGTGGATTTTAACTTAGGCTAGATCACATCTGAGGTGGTCTTTATGATCTTTATAAACTAAAATTACAACTTATAGAAAAAGCCAAAAACACATATTATTATTCTCTGAAATTTTCTTTTTCCAAAAAAAGTTCATTTCTCTTTTCAAAAAGAATTTTGGAAGTGAATGTTGAAAACTAAGAATAAATAAATTGTGAAAAGAGAGTATTGACCCTAAGGAAAATAATAGCCTAGGAATGGATTGGCATCAAAAGAAGTATACAAAGACTTCTTTCTGATAACTTCCTGAAGCTATCTTCCTCAGGGAAAACTGGAAACCAGAGTGGTCTTTTGAGTGTTGATTTCTGACATTTGCTAGATAGATATCAGAGGGTGTATTCTCTTACAGGTGTGAGTTATGGCTCTTCCATGAAGGTCTTTTTCTGATGTCACGTAATGGCATAGAGGTGACCCTAAGCTTGCCAAAGCTTAGGCCATTGAAACCTATGCCTTAGCAGTGCTTGTCAAGTTGTAGTGACATTAAGTACTGACCTGGTCATGATTGGATTGATTCTGTCCAGTTGTCTGAGGACATTTTAGTTCAGAAAAAGCCCATTTCTGTGATGTAAGATCCTCAAGGGTTAGACTCTTTGAGGGTAGAGATTGTTTTTAATTTTCTTTATCCCCACTGTCTAAGTCAGTGCCTATACTAAGAACTGCTTGTTTGGTGAATGAATCACTGCAGTGTTGACCACCAAGTGGTGAGTTTTCTTTTGGTCACAAAAATATTATTACTATTATTATGGACAATAATAGTAATAGAGGTAATAATGGAAGAGTATGCTTAATGCTATTAATGCCTACATGATACAAATTGGTGTACACTTTGGGACTCTAAAATGGACAGTAACAGATTTGGAAAGTATCCTAAGCCAAACCCATACAATATCAATGAAGCACAGGACTCATCATATCCTGGATGGATACTCACCTGAAATTCATGTTTTCCAGAAATAAGTCATTGTGCAAGGTGATATCAACTCTGAAAGTCACTGAACATACTCAGTGCTCCCTGATCCTGGGGCTCCTCCTGCCTTCTGACTGGGGAGGGTTGATGGTGGACATTTGAAAGCTCTTCCCTGATCCTCCATTTAAGGAAAGAGCCCAGACACTCTCCACAGTGCATTATTTTTCACCTGGCTGAGGACTTCATCATGCCCCGACACGGTATACTTACCTCATTCCCCCAGCAACACACACTTTTTTTGAGCTCATTTTCATGTTGTCTTTTCTCATTAGATTGTGAGCTCCTTGAGAACAGGGACTATCTTATGCTTTTTCTTTGTATTGCCAGTTCTTGGTATGGTACCTGGCACCCAGGCACTTAGTAAATGTTTATTGATCCTGACTTATCACTTCAACGCAGCTACAGAAACATGAACACTTCTTTGTTTAAAAAAAGTGGAAGAGGATTGAGAGATGTTCTCAGAACACATGATAAATAGGCTAAAAACTTAGGGAAATGTTTTAGTGACAGATGGATACTACTTTACCAAGAAAGAGTAAAGGCTGACAAGGTACATTTGCCAAATGGGAACGTAGAATGGTTTATGTCTGGAGGGTGGGACAGCTGGGAGGCACGATGGATAGAGCACTAGGCCTGGAATCAGCAAGACTCATCTTCCTCAGTTCAAATCTGGCCTCAGACACTAGCTGGGTCTTTCTGGGCAAGTCAGTTAACCCTGCTTGCCTCAGTTTCCTCATCTGTAAAATGAGCTGGAAAAGGAAATGGCAAACCACCCCAGTATCTTTGCCAAGAATTCAACAACATATGTGGATAGAGCTTGTGAAACAATTAAGGTGCAAGAGTAGAATTGAAAGGCTCCCATATGCAATATTCATGTATGTTTGAGTTGAGTCAACACATATTTAATAAGAAGAAAGAAGAAAGGTCTGAATGGTCTGTTTTCAAGGAGGTCACATTCTAATGCGGGAGACAACGTACAAACAATACAATATAACGCATACGCATGCACACATTCACACACACACACACACACACACACACAAAGGGTATATAAGAGGCACATGGAAAGGGGAAGGCATTAGCAGCTGAAGAGACTAGAAAAGGCTTCCTGGAGTAGATCACCTTTGACCTTTTGAGCTTTCTTCTTGAAGGAAGTCAGGGAAGCTAAGTAGTGCAAGTGAAGGGGTAGAGTATTCCAGGTGTGGGGAACAGTGAGTACAAAGGCATGGAGATAGGAGGTGGAGTGCCCTATTTAAGGAACTGAAGGTGGATCAATAATAATGCATCCACAAAAAGTCATTGAAGAAATGGCCAAGTCACACAGATGTGTTTATAGCAAGAGAAGGATTTAGGATGGCAATACAGGATCAAGCCATTGCCACTTTCAAGGTTTGTGGAGCCTAGACTTACTGATCAATGCAAATTATTCAAGAAAATGATAGAAACCATGCACTTCATCACTTCAGGTAAGTACCTATTGAATACTTTGCAAGACACAACTTGAGAGCAGGATGATACACGATAAGCTTAATGTCTTTTTAAAAACTAGTGTAACAAATCCCTACAATACAAATAGACTGAAACTATCTTTGAGAATTCAATAAGTGAATGGGAATCAAAGCATCATCACAAACAAAATATTCCTGTAATCATTCAGGTATAATATTGATCCATAAAAATTTAAGAGCAACTGTTTAAATAGATATCACCATCCCAGTTGTTCAGTCATTTTTTTCAATTACTCTAACCCTTTGTGACCCCATTTTGGGTTTTTTTTTTTTGGCAAAGAGTTTGGAGGAGTTTGCCATTTCTTTCTCCAGCTCCTTTTACAAATGGGGAAACTGAGGCAAACAGTGACCTGTCCAGGGGTCACACAGCTAGTAAATATCTGAAGCTGTATTTGAACTCAGGAAGCTGAGTCTTCCTAACACCAGGCCCAGCCCTCTATCCACTGCGCTACCTAGCTGCACAGATCACCATCCCAGATACTTACTATTTTCAAGCGATGCGTAGTGAAAATCATTCACTATATAGAGACCCTAACAGAAGAAATTCAAGTCATTTGAGAAGAGAGTGAGGTGCATATCACTCCTGTCACCTTGTTTACTACTGGAGTCACACTGAGGATGCTCTTAGTGAACTTACAAAACAATTGTTGTATCTGTAAATAAGCCACAAAACATTAAATGTAAAAAAGTAACAGTAGGATAGTGACTTGTCCCACGACCATTTCTGTCTGAACTCCTCAAAGACATATAAGAAGAAGGGGCAGCTAGGTGGTACAGTGGATAGAGCACTGGCCCTGGAGTCAGGATGCCCTGAGTTCAAATCTAGTCTCAGACCACTTGACACTTACTAGCTGTGTGACCCTGGGCAAGTTATTTAACCCCAATTGCCTAAAAATACATACATATATATACGAAGAAACCACCATCACAAGGACAACACTGGCATTTATGTACCATGTTTTAAACAGAGCATTTTATGCATCTCTCTTTGATTTTCACATCTCTGGGATTAGGATACTATAGGTATTACTGTCCTCATATTGCAGGTGAGGAAACTGAGGCCCATAGACTTGAAATGACTGGCCCAGGGTCACACAACTAGTAGGCATAAGAGGCAGGATTCAATCTCAATCTTTCTTAGTTCTTGTCTGTTCAGGAATGGAGGGTATCACCATCTGCATTAGTGGAGAGTTGTACCCACATTGATAAAATGGCAGACCTTAATAAATTATGGTTAAGCATGATTTCTTTTCAATATTCAAACATCAAAGTGTTGACAAGTAGGACATGATTTGATACGTAAAATACCCACACCTTCAATGTGTAAAAATGAAAGAATCCCAAGAGTTAAGAGGGATCTAGTTTACTTGGTGACCTTCAGGGTAGGGCAACCCACTCTGTCCTAAGGCAGCCCCTTCCATCTTGGAATAGCTTTAGTTGTCAAGAAGTTTCACTACATCAACCTAAAAGGCACCTCTCTCCACATTCATCCACTTCTTTGGGTGATTTGCCGTAGGTTAATGGAAGGGATGCCCATGGTTCCTACTAGGTTCTTTGGCTTATGTTGCTGTCACCAACTGAGCCTTTTGCCCCCTCCAAATACCTGGAATGTCTCTGCTGCTGGTCCTTGGCTCTTATCAAGTGAGATAATATTTGTAAAGCACTTAATATATGCAGTGCCTGCTACATAGTAGATTGTAAGCTCCTTGAGGGCAGAGGATATGTCTGTCTCTCTCTGTCTCTCTGTCTCTCTCTCTCTCTTCCTTTCTATACTAACACACCCGTGCTTATAATAGTTCCTGACACATAGTAGGTGCTTAATAAATGTATACTGAGGGGCAGCTAGGTGACACAGTGGATAGAGCACTGGTCCTGAAGTCAGGAGGACCTAAGTTCAAATCTGGCCTCAGACCAAACACTTGACACTTGCTAGATGTGTGATTCTGGGCAAGTCACTTAACCTCAATTGCCTTAAAAAAAAAAAGGAAATGTATACCAAAGATTAAGATCACTATACAGAATAATTCAGTTCAATGGCTTTCACATTTTTCATTATTGCCACTATTGTTCTCTGAATACTTTCCATTTCTGGAATGTCTGTCTTCTGGAGACACAGCAATCAGAACTACAGGAGGTGTGGTGAGTATAGATGTGCATAGTTTTGTAGGAGAAAACAGTCATGCATTTATTGAATTCGTTGCTAATGCTTTTCTCCCAACGCCCCAAATCTTGTAATAATATATTGACTTTTACGTACCATGTTGAGGTTTGCAAAACTCTTCACATAAATTATCTCTTTAGATTGTGAGCTTCTTGAGGTGATGGACTGTCTTTTATCTTTTTTTTTTTAAACCTTTGGAGTTAACAATAAATGTTTATTTATTGACTTTTTTTAATCTAACAGCCACCTTGTGAGCTAGACACTGCAGATTTTTGCTTTCGTTTTTAGAGAGGTTTATGTGATTTGTGACTTGCCCAGGTACACAGAAGCAGGGAGTATCTGAAAGTGGGATCCAAACCCAGGCTTTCTGGGCTCCCAGTCCAGTGTTCTATCCACTACACCATTCTCCCTTTCAAATTACACAGCAAATAAGAGTGTTTCTGCGGTGGAGACAGATTTTCTCAAAGGTTTCTTGGCTGGAGATGATTGGAGCCATTCCCTGCATAAAGTGTCTGTTCCTTTATAGACTTGGACCAAACAAAACTAGACATATATAAAAGGTGGGGAGTGGAAGAGAGAACTGGGCCAGGAGACAGGGAGATGGGAAAGTGAGGTTCACAGCTCAACCTGATTCTTCTGATTTGACTTCTCAATCTGGGGATAAAACCAGAACTGGCTTTGTTCAACTCACTTCACCTAGAACCAAACAGAAATAGGTAAGATTACTTTTGATGGTGGCTCCTGTTATTATGGGAGCACTTCACTGTACTGTACTTTTTTCTGTGCTGAAATGGTACCAGTACTACAGTTTTGATGTAATTAAAGAATTTGAGTCTTAGTGGTTATAAGGCAGGGAACTACATTCTTATAATCTCCATTCTGCAGTTCATCTAACTCCAGTAACATATCCACATACATACCGTACGTACCCATTCTCTCTCTCTCTCTCTCTCTCTCTCTCTCTCTCTCTCTCTCTCTCTCTCTCTCTCTCTCTCTCTCTCTCTCTCTCTCTCTCTCTCTTTTCCTCTCTTTCTCCTTCCTTCCTTCCTTTTTCTTTTATTATTCCTTCTTTTTTTCTCTTTCTTTTGTTCTTTCCTACTTTTTCTTTCTTCCTTCCTCCCTCTGTCCTCCTTCCCTCCCTATTCCTTTCCTTCTTTCTCTTTCTTTTCTTTCTTTTCCCTTACTTGCTTCTCTCTTTCTCCTTCCTTCCCTCACATACATACACACAACAATAACAACCCACAAATCCACAATGGATTCAGTCTTGGTTAATAAGAATGACAATTATTTTGATGAGAAATATATCACTTAAATTGAATCACTTCATTAAATCTTTTCAGCAAACACTTATTAAAGACCTACTATATACGACACTGTGCTAGGTGCCAGGGATACAAAAACAAAATAAGTCTCTACTTTTGAGAAGGTTACATCCTACTGGAGATGTAGCTTGTAGAGATAAGTAAAACACAAGGAAATTCGAGGAGGGAGGGAGCACTAACTCCTGGGAAGGCCAGGAAAGGCTTCACTGAGGAAGTGAAACTGGAGCTGAATCTTGAAGGAAAAGGATTCTTTGAGGGGAATGGGAAGACACAACCCATTCTGGACATGAAAGATAGCTTATGCAAATATGGAGAGGTGGGAAATTGAATGTTGAGTTTGAGTTTGATGAATAGCTCTCAGTTCACTTTGCTGTAATACAGAGTATGTATAGGGGAGTAATGTCAATTAAGGCAGGAAAGGTAAACTAAGGCTAGATTCTAGCAGGCCTGAAATGTCAGGATAAGGAATTTGTATTGAGGCAATAAAGTAGTTGCTGAAGTTTTCTAAACAGAAGAATAACATAGACTTGTGATTTAGGAAGATTATTTTAGTATCTGAGAGAGGAGATGCTGGAAGCAAATTGATATCTGTTCCAGTGGTCCAGGCCAGATGCGACGAGGAGCTGATCTAGGGCATCCCAGATAGGTTAATATCTGAATATTGAAAGAACGACTTCCATGTAGCTGATCTTGAGGGCTTTGATTGCATTAGGAGATCTCATTGGCCCCTCACCAAAACCAAGTTTTACATTCAGTAAGATTTCACTAATTCGTGCTAATTATTAGGATATACCACAAGAATTATTATAGCAAAATTTAGAATAGATTATAGTTTCATTACCTGAAATTATAAGCCATGACTTAAACTGGGACAGCTTAGTAGAGAGTCTTTGCCATTTGAGTTACTAAGTTATTGAGTTACAGGCTTTATTGACTATATAAGAAGGATTTTGAACTGTTCATAGATACTTCTAAAGCATTTGGAACACGAGCCTCCACACATGGCCAGCCCATTTGATTATTTGCTGACGAAGATGATGTCAGTTTTGGTTTAACTCAGCATTCTAGAGCTTTTGTGATTGACCCAGTATTTATAAGTTAAGAAATCAACATGGTGACCCTGAGCTAAAGGCTGTTGTAAAAGAAAGGAATTGAGCATTAGGTTGGACCTGCACGAAGCAGAGAATGTCAGGCTTTGGATTCTGCTTCTCTTTCTCTGGTGTCCTTCCCAGTCTTTCTGTCAGGCATCTTCTCCACCCCTATGAAGCTAATAATACCACACAACACTCAGAATGTTTCCTTGTTCCTTTAGATGAAGGAAGGAATGGAGGTAGGAAGGATGAGAAAGGACAACCAGGTGCCAAACTGAAGAAGAGTAATCCCACAAGAATCATCATTACACAATTCATTTCTTTCTTTCTTTCTTTCTTTCTCTCTCTCTCTCTCTCTCTCTCTCTCTCTCTCTCTCTCTCTCTCTCTCTCTTTCTTTCTCTCTTCCTTCCTTCCTTCCTTTCTTTTTTCTTTCTTTCTTTCTTTCTTTCTTTCTTTCTTTCTTTCTTTCTTTCTGTCTGTCTCTCTGTCTTCCTTCCTTTCTTTCTTTCTTTCTTTCTTTCTTTCTTTCTTTCTTTCTGTCTGTCTGTCTGTCTGTCTTTCTTTCTTTCTTTCTTTCTTTCTTTTTCTCTCTTTCTTTCTTTTTTAGCACAATTCATTTCTAACCAAGAATGTGCCTCAGCTACTCATTATGGGGAATCATCTGCTCAGTATCTGTGGCCAGACTCAGGACCACGTTAATTTCCTCTTGTGAGATAATATTTGTGAAATCCTTGGCACAGTGGCTGGCATACAGCAGGTGCTTCATAAATGCTCATTCCTTTCCCTTCTCCCATTTTATACTCATGTAGAATCAGGTCTGCATTCATAGGGTCATTAAGGGCTATCAGACGCAAGAAGGAGTCACTGACAAATTAAAGAGACTGTAACCTCCCTGAGGGCAGGGATTATTTTGCTCCAGTGCCTAGTTTATAACTTGGTGCATAGATGGCACTTAGTAAATGTGTGTTGAATTGCTAATAAGTGTCTGTGGAATTCAATTTTAAAAAAATTTGTAAATTTTTAAAAATTTTAAACTTAAATATAAAATAAGAAAAGGAATTGAATTTGTTAAACCGGAAGACAATCTTAGATAATCTAACATCGTCTTGTAATTTTAGCCCTCATTTTCTTAGGAAACTCTTCCTTCTCGCCCAGCTCCTCTAAATAATCCCAGAGGAAGGTATATTGGATGGAGCCTCAACAGAAGATTTAAGGGAGCTGGGGGAACATTGGGGGAAGGGATACGATCCGTGTCCTTGGAGGGAATATCCATATCGATGAAGTTATCAATCTATCCAAGTATAGAAATACTGATTATGTAAAGGCAGACACAATCAGCTTTTTGCCATTTGAGTTACCAATAATTTGGAAAAATTCAGGATTAGCAAGTGCTGTAATGAAGTCATCCTTGACTTCTAACAGAAATGGGATGGGTGTATTCAAATGAAATTTCAAGCTAAGATTTAAACAGTACCAAGGGAAGAGTTTCCTAAAAGTGTTTGAATATCCTGGGTTGTCTTTATGTATCATCTATTATTCCTCTTCACCCATTCTGTGTTCTATCCAAAATGACTGACTTCCTGTTCTTTGAATAGGGTGTTCCACCACCATCCTGGTGCCTTTGTAAAACAGCTCGTTCCCTTTGCTTGACATGCCTTCCCTCTTCCCCAGCATGCCTTAGAATCCCCAGCCTGTGCCTAGGCTCAGCATAAGTGCCCCTTCCTAACAAGTCCTGTCTAGATTCCCTGAATTGCTAGTCCCTCCCCCATCAGGCATAAATTTCTAAAGATGAGGGGAGATGGTTTCAGAAAAGTCTAGGAAGCCTTATTTGAATGAAGCAAAGTCAAGTGGGCAGAATCAGGAGAACAATTTATACAATAACAATATTATAAAGATCGTTAACTCTGAAAGACTTAGAAACTCTGATCAATACAATGGCCAGCCATAATCCCAAAGAACTTACAACGAAACATGCTACCCATCTCCAGACAGAGAAGTGATGGACTCAGAGAACAGAATGAAGTGTATTTTCTCCTTTTTTCTTTTTTTCACCTCCCCCCTTTTGGACATGACTAAGGCAGGAATTTGTTTTGCATGACTATACAGATTTGTAATGGGTTTTCTTTTTCATGCCTTCTCAGCAGATGGGGGAGAGGAAGGGAGGAGAGAGAGAATTTGGAACTGAAAATGAAATAACATTGAATTTTAAAAATTGTTTTCTATATATATATTTATAAATTGTGTCTTGTCTTGTCTGTGTACGCGCTGTTTTTCCATAATAGCGTGTAAGCTTATCAAGAGCAAGTCATCTTCTCTTCTGTCTTTGTACCACCAGCACCCAGTACTGTGCAGAGCATACAGTTGGTGCATAATAAATGCTTGATGAATATATATGAATGAACGAACAAGATAATGCCATAGGACGATAGAATCAAGATAAGGTTATAGAGGCCATTGACCCAGCCCCTAATTTTTCAGGTGAAGAAACTAAATCAAACAACGAGTTTTTACTAAGTGCCTAACGTGTGTCTGGCATTGTGTAAGGTTTGGGGGTTATAAAGACAAAAATGAAACATTTCCTGCTCTCAAGGAGCTTACATTCTATGGGGGGGAGGGGCAGGTGCATCATGTACACAAATAGGCAAATGTAAAATATATACAAAACAAATTCAAAAGTCAGAGAGGGCAAATGACTTGTTTGAGATTGCCCAGGTAGGATTTGAACCCAATCCTTATTGATTACTAAAAATATTACTGTGGAGAATTAGCATTTTGGACACATTTTTCTCAGCCAAATTCTCCTGTTCGATCAGTTTAGACTTTTACAATGTCATTTTCACACATTTTTTTAAAACTCAAAATCAGCTATTCTCCCCATGCCCCCCAGAGTAGTACTTGTCTATATCTTGTCCTTTATGATTTTGTATATGCTCACTCCAAAGGTGTGTTTGCCTTGTACAAGGGAAGTGGGTGTATCTTTGGGTAGCTCACATAGAAAGAGAGACAGAGAACTCTGAACATTTCAGAGTGTTCAGAGCACACTATGTTTGGAGTGGGTAAGACATGGGCTCAAACTCTACCTTTCTTTGAAACTAGCTGTATAACCTAGGACGAAGCATTTAAACCATTATGAGCCTTGAACAAAATTCTAGAATTTCTCCACTAAGTCAAAGAGGGGTTGCATTTAATGGTGGTAGAAAGAGTTCTCCACACCTAGAAAAATACAAACTCCTCTCTCTGTCTCTCTGTCTCTCCTCTTTCTCTCTTTCCTTCTGTCTACTAGCTCTCCTTTTCTTCTTCCTCTCTGTCTCTCCTCCTCCTCCTCCTCCTCCTCCTTCTCCTCCTCTTCCTCCTCCTCCTCCTTCTTCTTCTTCTTCTTCTTCTTCTTCTTCTTCTTCTTCTTCTTCTTCTTCTTCTTCTTCTTCTCCTTCTTCTTCTTCTCTCTCTCTCTCCACTCATCCCCTCTGCTCTCTTTCTTCCCCTCTCTTTCCTCTCCTCTTTCTCTCTTCAAATTTCAACAAATAAATAAGTAAATACTACAACTTTTTTGAGGCCCCCACTCCAGTTATTTTTTCAGAGGTTATCTTGAATATACGGGAGTCACTTGGAATTCTATTTTCACCAAGAATCGTATGTCCCGTACACATTGATTTTCACTCGGAAGTGATTCTCTGACCTTCTCATTGGTACCCCAAACACATCTCTAAGCACTCACTCCCACCAACTATAAAGCAAATTACAAGGAAATAGAGAGCATTAGTCTTCAGGTATAGAATAGTAGAGCAACCTACAGAAACAAACAAGGTACACAGAACAAATACAGAAGACCTGTCTGACTCATGAACAGGACAGGAAATGAAAGCAGAAAAAACAAACAGTGGGAGAAAGCATCCTGGGAGCAAACAAAGGCTCTCAGCCCCAGAAGTCTATGGCTCACCTGGGGCCCACCTGCTAAATAGCTGAGGGGAGGCTGCTAGTAGCTAAAGTAACTTTCAGTCCCAGGACACCAGTCCCTTCCCACCCACCCGCTCTGAAAAAAGGGAGTGAGGGGAAGCAGCCATGAAGCTCCTATATCTGTGTCTTTAGTCCTTAGCCCTATACAAGGCACATAAATACTTTATTACTGAGAACACAAATAAGAGGGCATCTATAGCAAAAAGAGAATTGGAAAGCCCAGGCTTAAAACGTATTTAAAGATAGGAGAGAGTTAAAGGTCTAAGACCTCTCTTTTTTACAGCTAAAGAGACTGAGGCTCAGAGAAGGGGAGTTACTTAAGATCACAGAACAAGAGTTGGCAGAGATCTGAGAGCTCATTCCAACCTCCTCCTTCTACAGCTGAGGAAACTGAGGCCCAGAGTACCACAATATATGTCTCAGGCTCAGGGAATGCCTCGCCTAAGATTGTACATTAATAAGCATGATGCTCTTTCTTCTCTAGAGTTAAAAGAAAAAAAATCTACTGTATACTGAAGTTTTTCTCCATCTTCGAGAGAGAAAGATGATTTCTAGGTTCTTTTCTGGCTCTAAGTCTGGGAATATAGATTTCTTTTTGAGGCAATCTAGGTTAAATGACTTGCCCAGGGTCACAGAGATAGATTAAAACTCAGACCCTACAGAATCCAGGGCCAATGCTCTATCCCACCTCCTGCCCTGGAATAGAGATTCTTAGTACAGAATTGCTGAATGCCTTCATATTTATTACATTTTCCAGAAAACAGAAATGCATTTCATTTTTCCTTTGTGAAGTAAATTGAACGGGCATTGAGATGTGTCAAAGCCAAAAAATCTATTCAGCACCTACTATATACAGTAATAATTATAACAATCACCAATAATATCGGTCGATATCTATATAGGGCTTTAAGGTTTGGCCTGGTTTAAATAACAAATCATAGGATCACAGAGTTGGAAGGGACTTTTGAGGCCATCTACCAAATTCTTCTGTTGCTCAGCTGTGTTTGACTCTTTGTGACCCCAATTTGGAGTTTTCTTGGCAGAGAGACCAGAGTGACTTGCCATTTTCTTCTCTAGCTCATTTTACATATGAGAAAACTGAGGCAAACAGAGTTAAGTGACTTGCCCAGGGTAACACAGCTAGTAAATGTCTGAGGCCAGATTTGAACTCAGCAGATGAATCTTCCTGACTCCAGTCTCGGTACTCTATCCATTGTATGACCTAGCTGCCCATCAAATCCTACCCCTTTATTTAGGTAGAAGAGGCCCAGAGAGGTCACTAACTTAACCAGGGTTGGGATTTGAAGCCAGGTCTTCCTGACTCTAAGCCCAGGCATCCAGTCACTATGGACACTGTTTTTAGCCACCATGCATGCTCTTTTTCTCTGATGAATTTTCTCTGCCCTAATAATGCTAAAGATAGGAGACATAAGAGCTATGTCTCAAGTTCTTCAACATTCTGCAACTTGGGAAGACAGAGATATAGCTAACTGTGCCTTGCCTCTCTAAGCCTACCATACTACATGTCAAGAAAAATGTGAGGGCCGTATCTTTCCATTCATTGCCTGTCCATATGGCCAACCTCCATGGACCTCTTGGCCCTAAATATTCTAGGGCATAGAACAAGCTGCTGTTGCTTCTCCTTTCATTGCCAACTAACAAATTTCTCTGTGATCTGAGCTCAAACCACCTTTAAAGCTGGGTCTCCTATAGGAATTTTATGTATACTATCTTTCTGACAAACTGGATCACTATCTGTTCTAAAATATTCCTTATTCCTTTTCATCTGCAAGACTTTGCTCACGTTGTTCCTACCACCTAAGACACCCTCCTCCTTCCATCTGCTAATAAAGATATCTGACATTAAACTAGAGAACTTTAGAGTAGTGAATCTCTTAAGATATGTTATCTCCTTGTGTTTCTGATAGCCTGATCTAAAATTGAGAAGGCATCTTCCCATAGAAAGAATACTATCTCTAGAGGTTCAGTTCTCAGGTACAATTAAGATAGTACTATAGCTCATCTACATTGCGGATAATTGAATGGCTGTGTGTGCCTGGGAACCTAGCCACCATTGACAATGTTGTTTCTGTGGGAATACAGGCACCAAATTTCAAATGACCAACTTAAGAAATGCTCTTTTGTAATACAACACAGCCTGTCTATGTTGACCACTGGAATCTTCAAATGAAAAAATGTTTTCTGCTAGTCACATAACTTCATGGATCTACTTCCTCTCCAATAGCCTTTTTCCCTCTCCATTTTAAGTTTGGAAGGTTGAGACCCCCAGAAGCTAAATTCACATCTTTTTTTTTTGTATCATTGCTGTCAACTTATTTACAAGATGAAGAAAATTCATTTCTTTTTATTTTTCCTAATATTTACTTTAGGGTAGAGGAAATTCGAATTGCCAACTGAACAAGGGATTTGAGTTTGGAGATTGAGGGGAGCTCACAGCACAAGGTCACTTTTGCAGCTATAGGAATTTGGTTGCATGACTCTCAGTGGCTTTTCTCTGACTCTACTGAGCTCTGTAGTGAGGTATGCTTTCTTTTGTGCTAAAAATAACAAAGAGGGTATTTGGAAGAAATCAGAATGGGCACACTAATAAATTATTTATAACAATTTCTTGCAGCCTGCCAATCTGTTTTGTAGTGTGGTTGAATCTTAATTTTTAATGAAGCAACCTATGAAAATCGGCTGGGGTGAACACCATGACCTCTCAATGATACTACGGAAGAGTTCCCATCCCGTAGCTGAGCCGTGTTATTTCGCATGCCATCACGAGGGCCTTACCTCCAGCTGACCTTAGAGTCTACAAGCTAAAGGGAGGTGGTTGGTACTATGCCTGACTAAGACAGAAAAGGAGGGGTCCAAGAGAAGCCCAATTCTGAAAGGAGATAAAACAAACTACCTTGGAATGACTATTGTGTATCATTTCAAAGGTCGGTTTTGACTAAGGTATTAAGCTATTCAACTTTTCATCCCTAATCTGTAGTCTGTTTTGCCTCAAAACAAATCAAGGGAAAAAAGTACATGGGATCTAGAGACAAAGAGGTGAGAACAACATTGGGGGTGGAAAGGGAGAGAATGAATGCCCAAAAGTTGCTTTGATCAGGATTGAATGTGAAGCTGCAGTCATAGCAATTTATCCTGTATTTTCCCACATAGATATATACCAGGAAAAATGTCTCAGAATCTATATAATCATTTTGAGAGGGTTTAAGCGCTCTTCTTTAATTCTGCAGAGCATTAGTAACTTCCCTATTTTCAATAGAGAAAACTGATGGACAGATTTCATTGGTTTTCATTGACTTCCATCACCAACGATATCACCTACTTACCTTTTGCCCACAGTTTCTGTTGCAAGAAGAATAATATTTTTGAGTTAATGAATATTTAATTATTCTAAAAGACGTTTCTTTTGGAGGGGTGAGGTAGGAGCGGAGTGAATTTGGATCCATGTGTGTGGAAATCCACTCCATTAGTGCAAATTGTCAACTTCTTTGTAATTTATAGTCTGAGGGAGGTTTTGGGGAGTTCAGGGAGGTTTCGTGAGAGGGATTTGTTGGGGAGGGCAAAGAAGGTGGGAAGGGGGAAGGGGTATTGAGAGGTTAGGTAGTTTTGTCAGATTCATCCAGATAGGGGTGAGACTTGAACCCAGACCATCCTGACTCCAAGGCCAGGGCTCTAAAAATATGATGGAATCCCTTTTTAAAAGAAAATTTAAAAGGTAAATTGCTTAAAATCTGGGATATTCATAGAAACACGTCTCTGAGTTGGAAAAAACTTTAAGGACCAATCCATACTTCAATAAGAATCCTTCCTCCAGCATGGGTGACGGTTGGTCATCTGGCCTTAACCTGAAGACCTCTAGTAAGAGGGAAGCCAAGATCACGCTAAGCAGCCTCTTCCATTTGGGGACAATCTGATTGTTGGGAAGTTTTTCCTTGTATCAAATCTGTATCCCCTCCTTTTGCCATTTTTGTCTATTATTCCTAGCTTGGATCTCTGGGGAACCTCCGATCCCTCTTCTTCATGACACCTTGCCATATGCTTAAAGGCAGCTATTAGCTACCCATTAGAACCTTTTCTTCTCCAGGCTGAACATCCTTAGTTCCCTCATCTGAACTGAAGACTTTTCAGAATCCTGGTTGTCCGTCCCTGGTCAGTCTCCAAGTTGATCAATGTCCTTCCTAAAATGTGGTACCTTGAACTAAATACAGTACTCCAGTTGTATCCTGACCAAGGCTTTCCTGACTCCAACTCTGGATCTCTGTCAACTCTGCTACACTCTCTTAAAAGAAAATCTTTTTTTTTTTGCTTTTAGGCAATTGGGGTTAAGTGACTTGTCCAGGGTCACACAGCTAGGAAGTGTCAAGTGTTTGGTCTGAGGCCAGATTTGAACTCAGGTCCTCCTGACTTCAGGGCCGGTGCTGTATCCACCACACCACCTAGCTGCCCCAAAAAGAAATTTTAAAAAGATAAATTTGAATGTCACCTCCCTAGTGCAGCTCTCTGCCTCACCTAAGGCAGCCAAAGGTCAGCTTAGCTCTCTTGGTTTCCATACTTGTCCGCCATACACACTCTTGACTTATATTGACCTTAGTGCCAACTAAAAGCCCCAAATATTTTTCAGCCAAATCGCTGTCATCATGTGCATTCCATACTCTACTTGTATAAGCCTAAGACCTTCTATTTCTTTTTCTAAGACTTTGTCCAATGTTCTAGCATATTGATATCTTTGGGACCCTGGCTCTGTCCTGCAGCATTTTAACTCTACCTCCCAGCTTTGTGTGAACAGAATATTTGATAAGTATGTCATCTAGTCCTTATCTAAGTCATTCATAACTATGAATAATAACAGAATAGGACCAGACACACATTCCTGGGACACTGGACTTGAGACCACCTGTCAAGGTAACATTCACTCATAAATGACTACTCCTTGAATTATTCCTAGTGGTTAGAAACTGCTTCATGTTTAAAATGATTTGGACATGCATGCCCTCTTGTTTTTATCTAACTTTGCTGTCTGTGTACAAAGTACCTAAGGGAGGGCCAGGATCGCATCTCATGTTTTATGAGGATCCCTACTTAATAACTTGCCCCACTATACGGGTGCTTAGTCAATTTTAGTTGAATAAATTACTTAACTCTTCACTAGTCTCTTCCTTATCATCATCATCCTCATCATTAGCAATAAGTAGTCATTTTTTATCACCAGTAATAAGCACAGAATGTATTTTTTAGTCTCAGGTCAGTGGATTCTTCATGTAATAATAATAATAATTAATAATAATATTTATAGAGCACTTTGATGTTTGTGAAGTGCTCCATGTATGAAAGTAAATCAGAGTAAAAAAGGAAAAAAAACTTTTTGAGATAGTGAGAATCTATTAGAAGAAAAGATAGGAGAAGGTAGGATGAAGAGCCTCGTGGTGAACTAAATTCATCTTCTTCCTGAGTTAGGGAAGACTTTCCAGATGAAAGAAATACAAAAGAAATCATGAGCTGCTTGTACCAAGCCCTGGGCCTTTTCCATCCGGCAAAAGTGAGTTTAGCTAAGCAGGCCGGAATGCTATGAATCACAAGGGTGGTAGAAGGTGAAACTGGGTCCAATTCTCCTGATTAGAAAATGGTTAACAGGAAATTGCTTGTGTAAAACAAACTTACTGACATATTGCAGCATGCTGGAGAGACAGGCTTGGAAAATGCTCAAAAGATGAAGCTTGAGTAAGAGGTTTTTGTGAAGTGTTTTGAGGTCAGGAAGATCTGAGTTCAAATCTGACTAGCTGTATGGCCCTGGGCAAGTCACTTAATTCTTGTCTGCCTCTGTTTTCTCATCTATAAAATGGGCATCATAATAACACCTCTCTGCCAGGTTTATTGTGAGGATCAAATGGAATAATAACCGTAAGGCGCTTAGCCCAGTGCCTGGTCCATAGCAAGTACTATATAAAAGTTATTATCATTGTTATTGTTATTATTATTTTTACACCTACTGCCCAGGGTTGTTGTGAGGATCAAATGGGATAATTGTAAAGCACTTAGCACAGTGCCTGGCACATAGTAAGTGATACATAAATGGTAGCTATTATTATTATTATTATTATTATTATTATTATTATTATTATTATTATTATTATTATTCTCATTATTATGGAGGTCCAGAATCCTCCTGATGTGCTCCAGAGGGTACTAGTCGGTGCTAAGATCAGCCATCAACTCACTGGGTGCTGATGATAATGAAGTCGCAGGAAATGTTATTTTTATGAATAACACAGATTAGGTATATGTGAATGCAACCATATTGGAAGACTTTATATCGCATCCCTTGCACTCATCAGGCGGCTGAGCTGTGCTCGGGGAGAGAAGACTCAAATATTCCCTCTACTCACTTCAAGAGGAAAAGTTATAGAAATAAAGAATTAAATTACTATGGCTACTTAAATATCACCTTTAAAAAATCAACTCTCTCCCATTTGAAGAAAACTCAGGTTAAGGATATTTGCTTGGAAGACATTGAAAATATCAGCGTCTTTTTTGGGGGGTGGAGTACATGATTGGGAGGAAGGGACGCTCCGGCACGAAGATGAGAAAACTGGTTTTCACTTTGGCGTGAAAAAAGGGCAGCGTGGTGAGAATGGAGGAACATGAAAGGAAATCCTGGGTAATGGAAAAGGGGGTAAGGAAAAGCTGAACCAGAGTGGGGGGTGATAAAGTCATAATAGAAAGAGAGAAGAGTCCCAGGACCCTCCCACCGACTGGCTGATAAAGCTCTGAAGTTTTCTCTGCAGAAGAGGGGAGGGTTCAGTAGTTGGAGCGATAGAAATCTACGGAGATAAGCAGCGAGTCCCCCATTATTCCCACTCCAAGCAGGTCTGTAAGGTGCACCCCTAGGTGGCCTCTTCCCTGGTGCCCACATAGCACCTGCCAGGCCACGGACTGCTAGGCTGGGAAACAGATCTGGAGCCGTGACCCAGGCAGAGGCACCCAGACACCGGACAAGCTCTGGGGGGTGGACAGGACCCAACTGCATTTGGGGTAACTGTGCTTGGGCGAAAGCTTGAACCTCCAGTCAGTCCCTGCTTGTTATTGCTTTCTTCAATTACAGACCAATCATTTCATTTGATATAAAAAAAATGAAAGTTTAAGATCAATTTCTCCATTTTATTTATTTGCATCAAATATAATTTATTTGTATTAGGAATATAATCATCATTATTTACACAATTTTGGGTAAAGTATTTTATAGATACTAACTCCTTTGAGCCTCATAACAACCCTGTGAGACAGGTGATATCATTATGACCATTTCACAGATGAGGAACTGGAGGCTCAGTGACTTTTGACAAATTTGGAAGTGTAGGCCATAGGACTCAAACCCAGGTGTTCCTGATTCTGGGTCCAATAAGCTGTCTTTTAAGGCTTCCTGCCTCTCTGACGATGGCAGTGTTTTGCTTTAAGGGAGAGTGGTAAAATCCAAAGTCTTGGATTTGAATCCTGACTCTATTACTTCATACCTCTACAATCTTGGATAAATCACTGGGGGGTCTCAGCCTCAGGTTCTTCATTTGTAAAAAAGGTAGCTGTACTAAATCCTATGATTCTAAGTGCCCCGTCTTCAAGAAAGTACCTTCTGACCTTCTACAGTTTCCTTTCCTGGGGCTACGAAAAGGGAAGGGATTGTCTTCCTCAGATGTGAAGAAGGAAGTTGTTTCCACCCTGGGAAGCTACAGACATGAGTGGATCTCTCCTGCTCTAACCCGGGAACCTGCCTCTGATTTTCAGATCTTGAGAGTCAACTTCAAATTGGGTGTGGGGCTATGGGCATCTTAGTATAGCTAGGTAGTGGAGTGGATAGAGCATTGGGCCTGGAGCCAGGAAGACCTGAGTGCAAATCTAGCTTCAGACACTTACCAGTTGTGTGACCCTGGGCCAGTCACTTAAGCCTCTCTGGGCCTCAGTTTCCTCATCTCCAAAATGGGGATGATTAATCATATTTACCCCCCCAGGGTGGTTGTGAGGATTAAATGAGATAATATCAGTAAGGTGCTATATAAATAAATGCTAGCCCATTAATTAGAATAATTAATTGTAGTCTATTATATTGTCATATTTATTGTTAATTACTTATTAGTTAATTAGAATTATCAAAGACATTGGTAAAACATAAAAAAAAGTTGTCTATGATTTTCTTGTTATTGTGCAGGCACTGAAAGGTTCACCCCTGGATTGATAGATTAAAAAAAATTCTTCAAGTGCCTAAACCATCTTTCCCCTAGCCTCTGAATACATAGCCTTATCTTCCCTGCTCCCTCTGCCTTTCCCTTTAGGGTGTGTATGTAATAATTATCTTTATTAATAATAATGATAATATCTGCTAGTGTTCATTTCCCAATGAGGAAGTCAAGCAGGGGTGCATGACCTATCCGTCCAAGCGTCATCGGTATGGCTGAACCCTAGGCCTCACTTTCAGGGACAGATAATGCTAATCATATTCATGCCAAGTCATAACCACCGATCTTAGTGGCAAACTTCCATTCCACATCAGGGTCTGAGAAGGATGAAGCCAAAATCTCTGCTTTGAACGTGCAGGGAATTGTATTGGTGTTCAGTTATTACAATTCTCTAAGAGTCGCAGACCTGGTACCAACATGGATTGGCAGAGGGAATTGGCTCACGGGGAGTTCCTCACTCCGATGAAATCAGAGGTTCAGATAAAAAACACAGCCCTTATATTATAAACAAAGGAGTATAAAGAAAAGCTACTGCAGCGGTTCTAAGCTGGTTCCTCTACAACTATGCCCCACATGTTAATTTCATTATTTACATATCAGTGTTGCTTATCTAGTCAGACAGGCTCTAAAAGTTTGTTCTTACCAGGTCATCATTGAAATTATTTTATTCCAAATAAATGCCTTTTTTTTTTTTACAAAAAAAAAGCAATACAAATGGATTAAGTTGGTCTTCTCTGGGAGCCTCTGTAATTTCCCCCATTAAACTTGGTTATAGTTAACTTTCTCAGAATCAAATCTGGGCCCGGGCTACGGTTTCAGGTCCCCACCTGCCTGCCAGAGAAGTAGGGAGCGAGTTAAGTGTGATGTCCTGATAATTGGTGGGTTTCTCATGCAGTTCTGTTTACCTCGGAGAATGGCTCAGATTCATGGGGCGTCTCATCTGTTTGTTTCCCAGGAGTGTCCGCCTCATCAGGTATAAATGACTTCTTGTTCCCCTGTCCCGTCTACCTCCTTGGTGACGGACAGACGAGAACTGTTCCCTGTGCCCTGGGACGCTAATGCGATCTGGGGCGTGTTGGTGGCAGGCAGCAGAGGAGGGGGGCCATTCTAAGGGGGCAGTCGGGGGGAAGTTAACACTATGAGAACTACAAGCTTTAGGGGGAAAAGAAAGTGTGTTTGTCTCCTAGGACTGCTACTCCTCTCTCACAGCTGTTATAATATCGATCTAGTGATTCAGGATCCCAAGTTATCCTTGCCCTCTAGTCACTGGGAAAACGAGCCAGGGAACGGGAGTGCTCAGGATCTCTCCTGATGAAGCAACTCTGGGAAACTCAATATGAGGAGTGGGGGCTCGGGGGAAAGGGGACTCGGGTTCTTTGTGTCTCATGCCAGATACAGAAACCGGGAGGGAACAGAAATACTTTGGGCTTCTTCAGCACCGTTAGCAATGGAACTCGAAGCAACTGGAAGACCAGATCATCCTTTTGTTAGATGGGGGAAACTGAGGCAAGAAGACAAATGCCCTGTCTCAGATTCCGTAGTAATATCACCAGATGAGTCAAGAACAGAGATGCTTTGGAAACTCAACATTTTATCCAGACCCTCCTTGATTCTGGGCTGAAATTCAGCCAGCCACCATCATGGCTGTAGAATTTACAGCCAAAGAGGAGAGAGAGCTAAAACTAGGCATTAGAGGGGGGAAAGGGCAGAACTAGAGTTTTGAGGCAGGGAACCAAATTTAGATGGCACAGACAACTATTTAAATTCTTTGGCACCGATGAAACCAGAGTTTAACATCAAGCTGGCAAAGGAAGCTTCTAGGAACCCTTGTCCCAGGGGCATTTTGGGGTCCTTGATCCAGTTATAAAATTTCCTCTTATAGCTCTGCCAAACAGGGGCTAAATTTGGACCCAGAGGACTTGGGTTTGAATTATGCTTCTCTCAGATGCAGCTCACTTTTCCTTATGAAATGAGGGGGTGGGTGATCTTGGGCAAGTCACTTAATCCTGATTGCCTCTGAAAAAGAAAAAAAAAAGAAGTGGTTTTTTCTAGTTCTAAATCTGTTATCCTCTCCCCTGACAACTGAGGGAGTCTGCAGCTGGATTCTTTTTTGAAAGATCCTGATACAGTGAAAACTCACTGGCTTTGGAATGGGAGAATGGAGAGAAATGAATCCAGTGCCTCCTCTATGGTATTACTTGTTTTATTTTGTGGGATCTGAAGAGTTCCTGAAATCCCTTTTATTATACTTTGGTCATAGGATGAGAGATTTAGAATCAGAAGACATGACAGATTATCTAGTCTATTCCCTTTAATTTGCAGACAGACGCCCCACAATTAAGAGAGATGAAGGGGTTTGTCCAAATGGTAAGTGTCAGAGTCATGAATTGAACTCAGCTCCTCTGACTCCAAATCCAGAATTCCTTATTCTATCCCATGTTGTCTGGCCTCTTGCCTGGAATCTCCCCCAGAAACCCATTACTTTGTATTAGGGCCTTGTGCCTCTGACTACTTTTTAACACATCTTTCCAGAGGGGAAACACGTGAAGCCACCATTAGCCACTGAGACCTTAACATCAATTACGTCATGGGAAATTAGTGAGTCAAAAGACTAGCCACAGAACTGACGGATTGAGACCTGGGAAAATTCAAGTTTGATGAGGTGCTCCGTGGGGAGTTTAGGGCCAGGTGTGGTAGGGAGAGCGAGGGCTAGGCCTACAGAGAAGGATGTGCCCGAAATGCCAAACTAAAGACAAATTAGTCAGCCTCCACCCTCTCTAGTCCCCCTGTTTCTCTAATCCTTCCCCACGTTTACTGAGCAAAAGCCAGAAGCATGCATCTAGTTTTGTTCCTGAAGTTGATTGCAATTTCAAGTTTCTATCATAGATGAGAAGGAAAATCCTCCTTCCTCCGTGGGTCATTCCCCTGGCCAGCTGAGTGCTATGCACAAGGGAAGGCCCCCTTGACGTGCAGCGTACAGAGGCCTGTGCTGCTGCCCCCACATTGCCTCGAGGCCGCCATCAGGCTTGGGCTCTGTGTTGCTGGCCCTGGCGGCTGGTGACTCGAGGCCTCTTCTGCCGTGAACCTTGGCACCTGGGCTCTGACTGCACTTGGTCCGGTTTGGGCCGTCTGTGTTTTTGTTCCATCAGCTGTAATGCTGCTGCTGAGCACTTAGAGGTCCATTTTCCGCACAGTATGTAGGGATTTAGCGGAACGACTCCCATTCACGCTAATGGAAATCCCACTAGGAAATCTCCATGCCAGGCTGTGCTCAGCCTTCGCCTCTGGTTGTTTCTGTTTGATTGGTTTCACCTGTGTGGAGGATGTTAGGAAGTGTGTAAGGCCTGGCCTGGGCTCTTGCCTGAGTCTTAACCCCATGGAGGAAAGAGTAATGGAGGAAGCCCAGAAACATCCGAACTGCTTTGGGAAAAGTCAGTAGCTTGTGGGAGTCCGAGGGGCACATTTACCTTTTGGTCTAGAGTTGTGATTTATTAGTGTGAGAACTAATGGTTCTGGTATGAGAACTCCCTCCACTGATGCAGACTGAGAACTCATCTCTAACCCTGTGGTCTTAGAAAGTTGCTTCAGGGCATGAAGATGTTAAGGGACTTGTCCACAGTCACACACCCAGTGATAGAAGTAAGTCCTGAACTGGGGTCTTCTTACTTTATTCAACATACCATACGATTTGTTCTGGTACTTAAAGTAGGATAAGAAAGGAACTATGTAAGAAAAACGCTATGAGATTGAGTTGCGTGAACTCCCCCAGGCTGTCAAGTGGTTCAACGGATTGATGTCCAAATTCCTAGCTGGAACTAGTGGTAATATTAACCACTACTTGCATAGTACTTTTAGGATTAAAGGCGTTTTACTTACCTCATCTCATCTTCACAACCCTGGGAAGTAAATACTATTATTATCTCCATTTTATGGATGAGGAAACTGGGGTTGATATAGGTTAGTGTCTTGCCCAAGGTCATATAGCTAGTAAATATCTGAGGCAGGATTTGAACTCGGGTCTTCCTGACTCCAAGACCAAGCGCTCTATCTACTTAGCACAAAATAATGTCCATGGAGTAAGCAGTAGGAGATTCTCTTTGAGGGAGGCAGAAGTAGGGGGAGCAGGATGGTCAGCAGGACACTTTAAAACTAATAAAGCTTCTTCAAGTGGTGCTGAGCTTAGCTGTATGTTGTTGAAGCACTGCAAGTGTGGCAGGAAGAAAGGAGGAGGGAGAGAGAGAAGAAAGAAAAAGAAGGAGGAGAAGGAGAAGAGAGGGGAGAAGGAAGGAAGTGAAAGAAAAAGAGAGAAAAAAAGGAAGGGAGAAAAGAAGGAGGGGAAGGAGAGAGAAAGAAAAGAAGGGAGAAAGAAAGAGAAAAGGAAAGGAAGGGAAGAAGAAAGAAAGGAGGAAAGAAAGGAAGGGAGGGAGGGAGGGAAAGAGAAAGGAAGGAAGGGAGAAAGGGAGAAAGAGGAAAATTAAGGAAGAAAGAGAAAAAAAAGAAGGAAAGAAGGAAAGAAAGAAGGAAAAAAGGGGAGAAAGGAAGGAAGGGAGAAGGAAGGAAGGAGGCAAGGAATGAAAGAAAGAAAGAAGAACTCTATTACTTGCCCATTCTCTTCCATTCCCATCAGTTTCATAGATATTCCTTTAGTGATGGATTTATTTGTTACTATCAACAGTCTGAAGAACTGGCAATTTTTCTCTGAAGTTTGTGCCCATCCCTGTAATTCTGAGAGAGATACTGCCACCTTGTTGGCAGCCCAGATCTTCCACCTTACCTCTCACCCTCTCCTGTTCTGGGACCCTTGGGTTCTGTGCCCTTCATGTAATGTGCGTGCATATGTGTGTGTGTGTGTGTGTGTGTGTGTGTGTGTGCGCACATGCCACTCCTCCCTGACTGCCTTCCTGGCTTGTTCTCTCATTTTCTGCCTGCTGGATTGTGCCCTAAGAGTGAACATTAGATCTTCCCTTTGGGATCTTGATGCTGCTATACACGCCCTCCAGATGCTGAAAACTTCTCCCTCTCTTTGCCCAGTTGTGAGAATGGTTTTTGAATGGGGTGTGAGTGAACCCATGAGTTCTGTGGGGCCATAGTGCCACGTGAAGTCAAAGACATTTTCTAGGCAGTAACAGAGACGATTCAGAGGCCTCCTGATGCCATCCCTTTGGTAGCCAGATGTTGCCTGCTACTCCATTTGTGACGCTGGTAAGTCATTGGCGAGAAGATTGGACCTCTAAGTTCCTTAATCTCTGGAAAGCACTGGGTGCAATATCAAAAAAAAAAAAAAAAACAGGCTACAAAGACAAGACCTGATTTCCTTGGCAGAAAGAAAAACTAAATATGGGGAAACCTTTGTAACAACCAGAAGTCAACAGTCTGATGGCACTTTCCAAGGAGTAGCTGGGAATCCTAGGTTCACAGCTAGGCTGAACCTTAGAGGTTATCTGCTTCCATCCTCTCCCTTTCCCAAATGAAGAAAATGAGCCCCATTGGTCACACTGGTATCAAGTGGCAGAAAATGCCAGGGTTCAAATCCCAGCCTTCTGACTGCAGTGTGTCTGTCTCACACCTTTTCCACTTACCTGCATGGGTGGAGGGAAGAATCCCACACCTAGCTACCAGAGCAGAGCAGCTAGGTATAACAGTGAACAGGGCTCTGGGCCTGGGGTCAGGAAGACCTGAGTTCAGATACAGCCTCAGATACTTAATAGCTGTGTGACCTGGGCAAATCCTAGCTTCTTTTTGCCTTAAGTTCCTCATCTATAAAATGGGCATAATAATAGCACCTACCTCCCAGGGCTGTTGTGAGGAGATAATGAGATAATATTTGCAGAGTATTTAGTAGTGCCTGGCACATAAATACATGTAAGCATACATATACATATATGTGTGTATATATACTTACATGAGTATATGTATAAGTAAATAACATATATACTTATCTGTGTTCTTATGGTGCTCATGCTCTGCCAAAGAGGATGAGAATTCCTTGAAGGCAGGAATTGTGCTTTTGCTTTTATTTTCCCCAAGTGCCCCGTGTATTAATTAGCAAATAGTAATTGCTTAGTAAATGTTTGTTAAGTGAATGAATGAGTAAATGGAGCCATACAAAGAGAATTGTACACATAGACCTGGTTTTTGGCAGCTAGGTGGTTCAGTTAATGGAACACTGGGCCTGTAGTCAGGAAGATCCCAGTTCAAATCCAGCCTCAGACATTTAGTAACTGTGTGACGTGGGCAAGTCACAGCCTCTGTTTCTGTCAGTTTTAACACCTACCTCCCAGAGTTGTTGTGAGGATCAAATGAAAATAACTGTGCCTGGCACATAGTAAACACTATATAAATGTAATTATTCTTATTATTTTTTTCTAAAAATCTTTCTAAGCCTACATACAAATATGTGTATATATATATATATATATATATACACATATATGTGTGTATATGTGTATATATATATATATACACGCACACACTCACACATATATATGTGTGAGTGTGTGTGTGTGTGTGTGTGTGTGTGTGTATGTATGTATGTATATATCACAGGTGACACAGTTTTGGCCATGTTAATCCTCTGCTCCAAAAGCTTTGGGACCTCATGACCTCTACAGCAGCATTTCTAAACTAGTGGCTGTGAACTTGTTTTTAAAAATATTTTGGTAATTGCATTTTCAATATAATTGGTTTCCTTTGTATCACTACATATTTTATTGTATGCATTTGAAAACCCTCTTCTGAAAATACACGAATAGCCTGCCAAAGGGGTCCACAACAAAAACTAGGGTAAGAAGTGCTGCCTTAGGGTAAATTACAAAGGCCTCTGTTTGGAAACTCAGGCCCTTCCCATAGTGCCTCTGACCCATCTTTTCAGACTTATTCCATATTATTCTCCTTCTCACACTCTATTCTAAGTAGACTGGCCTCCTTGCTGCTCCTCACATCACATTCTCCATTCCTTGCAATCTTCTCATGTAGATGTCTACACTTGGCCATCATCCTCACCTCCCCATATCACAACCTTGGATTCTGACCTTGGGTTCCTGGGTTCTGAAAGGTGAGCTTCCACCTTATATTGCCCCTAGATGGGCCCATACACCACTTACAGGCCATCTCCATACTAGCTCTACCCCCTTTCCAGTTCCTTTTGATGGGCTATTTTCGCCTATCAGAATGTATGCTCCCTGAGGGCAGGGACTGTCATGCTTGATTATATTCCCAGTGCATAGCACAGTGCCTAGTACACAGTAAGTGCTTAAATGTTCTTTCTCTGTCACTTCTCTGTGTCCCTCTTCCCCTCTTTCTCTCTTTCCCTATCTTCTCCCTTTCACCCTCTCTCCTCCTTCCCCTTCTTTTTCTCTTTTTCTCTCTCCTTCCCTTCCTTCTCTCCCAATCTCTCTCTTCCTTCTCTCCCTCTCCCCCTCCCCTTCTCTTCTCCCTTCCCTTCTCCTCTTTTCTCCTGTCCTCTCTTCTTTTTCTCACCTCTTTCTTCTTCTTCTTCTTCTTCTTTTCTTCTTCTTCTTCTTCTTCTTCTTCTTCTTCTTCTTCTTCTTCTTCTTCTTCTTCTTCTTCTTCTTCTTCTTCTTCTTCTCTCTCTTCCATGCCTTTACAAGGCTGTTCCTTCCCCATGCCTGGAATGCTCCCCTTCCTCACCTCTACCTCTCAGAACTTCTGCCTTCCTTCAAAATTCAGCTCACTTACATGGGACCCCTTCCCGTGCTCCTCTCAAATTGATTTGTATTTACTTTGTATATTTTAAAATTTTACTTATATGCATACATGTCACTTGGTCTGATAGAATGTAACAACTTTGAGGGCAGGCACCTTTTTCTCTCTCTCTGAATTCCCAGAATTCAAATACTATCTAAGCTTAATAAATACTAATTGATTGTGTGTGCGTATACACACACACACACACACACACACACAAAGCTGTCAGATTATGGTTTCTTTGGTTTGTGCAGCTGGAGACTAGCTGGACCCCATCTTGACAACGCTGTGGGGAAAGCCCCTTCCCCTCGGATCTGGAAGATTTAGGTTCTGATCCAGACTCCGTACTGGTTCTGTGCCCATGGGCTAGCCACCTCACTGCTCTTAGTTTTGACTTCCACATGTGTGAACTTCTAAATGATGAGATCTGTGCTCTCATCAATGAACACACTTCTTCCAATTACACAGACAGCGACCCTTCCCTACCTTCTCATCTTTGCGGCCCTTCTCTGAGTCCTCCGCGGGGGTCCTTCCATCTAGTCCTCCTGCCATTATGCAGGTACCAGGGAAGTAAGGGGATAATGATAGTTGTACTATCACTCTCATAGGGCTAGGGGGAAGGGGGAAGGGAGAAAGGGGGGAATAGCTTTGTGAACCTTTACATGCTGCAAAAATATATGCTGTTACTGTGTATCGATAATGCCTTGTAATGAAAGCTTAACTACTTTTTGTTATTTCTGTCTAGGTTGATGGCTGCTTTTTGTTGGTTTAAGTAGGGCTAATAGGAGGTGATTCCAATGGAATGTAAACCCCTTGAGGTTGGGGATGGGCATTTTTGTCACTGTATTTTGAGTCCTGGGCACAGTGTCTGGTAAATAGCAGGCACTCAATAAATGCTTCTTTAATTGAATCAGATCGAATTCATAATAGGCTTAGCAGTCATGCCCTTTGGTTTGCCTCGGTTATTTACATGGTTGCTAATATCTTCTACAGAAGGTCTCTGAAATTCATTAATAGCTGACATTTATGTAATGCTTTATTTAACATCCACGCTGAACCTTCAAAGTACTGGAGATATTTCATTTCTTCAGATCAGCCTGGAATGCTCGGTCTCCTCGGCTTGGCCTCCTGGCTTCCCTGATTTTCTTCAGGTCTCAACTTTTAAAGTTCCAACTTCTGCAAAAATCCTTTCCTGCTCCCTCTTAATATTTCTGTCTTTGCTCTGAGATTATCTCGAATTTATTCTCTACAAATCTCATTTGTACCTAGCTGTTCTCCGTTAGAGACTGTGAGCTCTTTGAGAGGAAAGACTCTGTATTTCTGTGTGTGTCTAAGTGTATGTGTGTTTGCCTTTCTTTATATTCCCAGAACTTAGCATCATATCTGGCATATAGTAGGTGCCTAATAATTTTTATTAACTCGACTTCTTTACATTCTCAGAATTTAGCATCATGCTTGGGATGTAGTAGGTGCTTAATAATTGTTTCTTAACTTCTTTATACTCTTAGAACTTAGCACCATATCTGGCATATGGTAGGTACTTAATAATTGCTCATTAACTTTACTTCTTTATATTCCCAGAACTTAGCAACATACTGGCATATAGTAAGTGCTTAATAGTTATTTATTGACTTGACTTCTTTATATTCCCAGAACTTAGCATCATATCTGGCATATAGTAAGTGCTTAATAATTGTTTATTAACATGACCCCTGGTTAGAAATAACAGTAATTCACATTTATATAGTTGTACGGTTTTCTAAGCATTTCTCTTACATGCAGGTAATTACACGTAGGTAATGTTAGGTTAGTTGCTATCCCTGTTTCATATGCAAAGAAGCTGAGACTCTGAAAGGTAACATTATCTGAACATGTTCATACAACTACCAAGTGCTTAAGGCAAGATTCAAACTCAGGGCTCCAGACTGACTCTCTGGCCATGCTGAGACAGCATGGAGCCATGAGGCTAGAAGCATCAAAGCTGGCTGCTTTCTCATTTCCGTAGTTTTGAGGTGTCTGTGAAGGTCCAGTGGAAATAGTAATGAATTTGGAATCAGAGAATCTGGGTTCCTTACTACATGGACATGTACCCTTAGTGAGTCAGCTCTCCTCTAGACTTGTCCTTTAAAATAAAGGGATTGGCCCAGCTGGGTTCGAAGAGCTTGTCCAGTTCTATCATGATTGTCTCATATATCACTTGAGCCATAGTGGATGCTTCCTAACTGCTTCTCAATGGGGCTTTATCATGGCCTCCACAGAGTCATGAAACCATTTGTATATTCTAGCAGAAGAGTTGATGTTCTCTGGGTCTTTGGCGGAGCGGGGGTGGGGGGGGTGGGGGGGTGGGGGGTGGCATAGTTTTCCTGGTGAACTTCCTGATTGCTAAACAGAAAGGCAGGCCATTCTGATCCTTAGATTTCTGGCTGGATAACTTGAGGGGAAATAAGTCTGAAAGTAGAAGCACTCCCAAGAGGGACTCTTGACATATCTCTAGAAGCCTGCAAGCTGCCTTGCAACTTAGCTCCGAGGCCATTTCACAGAGGATTCCTATTTATTTAAAGAGGAGGTGAGAAGCAGGTGGCCAATGAACAGAAGTCTCTGGAACACACGGGGTGAGGATAATGGTATGGCTGTTGCCTCATTAACCCCTTCTTGGTGGAATACAACCCTGCTGCATCCATGTACAGTTTGAAACCAGTTCCTTCTGAAAGTTGAATGCAAAAGCAGGTTTAAATAAGACAGGTGGTGATAGAGCTATCTTCTCAGGGTTCTGATAAGCCAGATTGTTTTGAGGAGAATATTTTAGCTTAGACCAAATGTACTGCCTAAAATCTACCCATCACTCTGTGTGTGTGTGTGTATGTGTGTATACCAATGGTTTAATTTATAACTGACACCTTTACTACCTCCGAGTGTATCGGTTTCATCTCTCCAGAGAAAGAGAAAACCAGACCCTGTGACTAGTGAACTGGATTGAAAATCTAGTCTAATGCTGACAGATAAATGCACTAATTTTCTTCTGTGCTTGGCTCTGGGTTGTAGGGTGAGCCTGCTTCTAACAAGTCCCTCAAAAGCTTCTGTAACCCGTCCAAATGATGATGTCAAGTGCTACAAGGCCCCAGGTCGGCCCCCATCGCAGGTAACAGTTACCCTAGGGATCAACTTACCAGACAGGTTTTGAATGAGATTGTGTTTTTAAGTGAAAGACTGGCTGGAAATGTAGACTGGGACTGAGCATTAATAAGGGAAAATTGGACACAAACAGCCCTTCGCGTTTATATCTTTGTGTTGTTCTGCAAAGGTCAGGGAAGGTTCTGATACTGAAGGAGCCTGATGTCTCCATGGGCATCTGTGACGTGCCACTGTGAGGTGGGCATCTTGCTTAGCCGAGGGGGATGTTGGGCTGAGCCAAGAGAAAATGGATGCTCTGGAAGGCCCAGTTTCCCAGCCAAACAGGTGGGTTACTGTGGCTATGACCCTGGACAGTGAAAACGAAGAAAGCATGCGCTCTGTTTAATTTTGCTTTACAGAAAGAAAAAAAGAAAAACAAAGGAAATGTTTGATCCTTGCTTATTACAAGGTAGTGTAGCATGGTGGAAAGAATACAGGTGCTGTCTCTACCACTTTTCCCTAGATGACCTGGGCAATCACTG
The DNA here is from genome assembly GCF_003287225.1 of Phascolarctos cinereus. NCBI lineage: Eukaryota > Metazoa > Chordata > Mammalia > Diprotodontia > Phascolarctidae > Phascolarctos > Phascolarctos cinereus. The sequence continues at coordinate 42,930,421 of NW_027556180.1, read as the reverse complement.
CCATGGGTCTTGGTTTCCTCATCTGTAAAAGTAGAGGATAGTTGAAGGGATGGCTTGTGCCATCCTTCCAGGCCTTGTTGTTCAATACCAATCCCTCCTCTGGTTGCCACCAGTAAGCAGAAGCACAGAAAGAGGAACATTGTCTGATTTCATATTTTTTGCTGTGAACTTGTAAGTACCCCTGTCGATTAGGAATCTGTGGCAATGTGTGGCCCTTGTGCGGTTCGACTGAGGTAGAGAAAAGCCTATGTCTCACTACTTGTGGGGAGTGGGGAGACACAGTTTAGGCCTAGGAGAAGATTAATGTGCGCTTCAGTGAGAAACCCAGGAGAAAACTCCCATACGGATAAAAAAAGAACCATTAGACTCACATTAGGAAATGTGAGGGGTATGAAAATGGATTGGAAGAAATGAAAAGAGCTCTTCTTTCTTGAACGGAGAACCTCAGAATCACTGTGACTAACCATAAAACATTTCCCAAGCCTTAAAAATAGACTCTATAGGGAGGATTTATACTACAGCTCTAGAATTATCATAGGGTTACAGATTTGAGCTGGAAAGAATCTTGTAAGTAATCTTGTTTTATAGATGAGGAAACTGAGGCCCATGAATTTTAAAAATAGACATTTTTCAAGAAAGACAGTGGATTGAAGTAGCCAAGGAGAGGATCTGGTAGTTAGGGAAACACTGACATTTATTGGGCAATTCACTTAGCTTTTTAGGGCCTCAGATAATTGTCTGAGACTGTAACGTTTAGATGAATTCATCAATCTGCAATGAGTCTTTCCCCTAGAATCATAGATTTAGATCAAGGAGGAATCTCAGAAGCCACTTGGTCTATACACCCTCATTTTGCAGATAAGGAAACCGAGGTCAAGAAAGATGAGGGGTCTTAGTGCATATCATTGGACTGGTGTGAACCAGAGCAGGATTTGAATGTAGCTCTTCTGACTCTCCAGTCAATGCTATTTCTATTATACTCTGTTGCATGATAAGGAATTCCTCATTCCCTTAAAACTACATGCAGACAGGAATTTTTTTTTAATTTAAAGTGGTAAACATGTTTGATGTTGATTGTGATTACAGGTAAGGCCAAATAACAGCTTCATTGCTTTCAAACTATTCTTCCCTCTGTTCAGGGTGGAGAGTGGATATAAACCCAGCAAGGAAAATTGTTACCTTCCCTCACTGGCCACCTAGCACACACCAGATTGCCTGCCCAAGGAGGGCTTTGGAAAGCAGAGTCACTGGCAAGGCCCTTTCTGCTTGGCTATTACCTCACCATGAAGCCCAGAAGGTGAGGTGGTCAGAGGATGCCAGATGGGTACTCCTTTTCCCTGGCCAGCATAGCATAGGAGGGAGTGTGGTGTGGTGGGAAGGGCACCTGATTTGGGGTCAGAGGTCCTGGTTTGTAATCCCAGCTCTGCTCCTTATTGGCTGCGAGACCCTGGACAAATCATTTCTTCTTCCTGGGCCTTCATCTGTAAATGCTGGACTAGATGGCTTCCGAGGACCCTGCCACCTCTGAGTCTATGAGTCTATGTGGTTGTGATGTGAGTTCAAAATCTCACCTCTGAAGCATTCTAGCTGTGTGACCCTGGGCAAACCACTTCTCTTCCTGGGGCCTCAGTTTCCTCATCGGTAAAGCTGGTGGTTGTATTAGACTGCCTCCAGGAGCCTTTCATACTCTTGAGTAGGGGCGTTGTTAACTTGGAGTCTGTGAACCTGTTTTTTGAAAAAATATTTTGAACAACTGCATTTCACTGGAATTGGTTTCCTTTGCAGTCCTTCATGTTGTATTATATGCCTTTGGAAATGTGATTCTAAGAAGGGGTCCCTAAGTTTCACCAGACTGCCTGGGGTTTTCTCGCTCCTTGGATCCTGAGCATCACTTCACACCTCTCTGGGGAGGCAGCTTGGCAACAGGGGAAGAAGTAGAAGGAAAGATGGAGGGAAGAAAGGAAGGAGGGAGGGAGGGAAGGAGGAAAAGAAAGAAGGAGAAAAGGGAGGAAGGAAGGAGGGAAGTAAGGAAGGAAGGAAGGAGGGAGGGAGAGAAGGAAGGAAGTAGGGAAGGAAGGAAGAAAAGAAAGAAGAAAGGAGGAAAGGGAGGGAGGAAGGAAGGAGGAAAGGAAGGAGAAAAGGGAAGACAGAAGGAAGGAGGGAGAGAGTGAAGGAAGGAAAGAAGGAGGGAAGGAAGGAGGAAAAGAAAGAAGGAAGGAGGAAAGGGAGGAAGGAAGGAGGGAAGGAAGGAGAAAAGGGAAGAAGGAAGTAAAGAGGGAAGGAAGGAGGAAAGGGAGGAAGGAAGGAAGGAAGAAAGGAAGGAAGGAAGAAAGGAAGGAAAGAGAAGAGGTAGGAAGGAAGAGAGGGAGGAAGAAAAAAATCAGTTTAACAAAACTGATCAACACATCAACCAAGTCCTCAGTGTTCCACACCTATACCCCCCTACCTTTGTAAAAAAATCAAGGCAGGTGAATTTTCTTTTCTTCAGAACTATGCTTTTTCATTACAATTACTCAGTATTTTGTTTTACTGGGTTTTTTGTCATTGTTCTTTTCTGTTACACTATTGTAGTCACTGTGAATTTCATTTTCTTGGTTTTGCCTACTTCTATTTGCATCAGTTCCCATTTCTTCTCATGATTCCCTTTATTCTGCATTTCTTATAGCTTAATAACATCCTAATACATTTATGTTCTAAAATCTATTGTTACTCCCCAGTTAATGAGCAGCCACTGTACATCCAGTTCTTGCTACCACAAAAAGTGTTGCTTGAACAAATTGGTGGAGAGACAATTCTTCTTTCTGTCTTTGACTCCCTTGGGATATATGCCCAATAGTAGGGTCTCTGGGTCCAAGGGATGGACATTTTGGTCACTTCATGAACAAATTCCAAATCACTATCAAGAACAGGTCAACCACTTCACAGTTCTACCCACAGGGCATAAGTTCAGTCTTCTAATTTGACAGATAAGGGAACTGAGGCTCAGATGGGGAAGGAAGTTATTTGTCCCAGATCATACTAGTGGTATCACCATAAGGATTTGAATCTTTGATGTCTTACATTTTAGAATATTCTCATATACGTTTATTTCATTTGACCCTTACAACAACCCCTTGAAGTGGCCAACATATAATTATTATCCATATGAGATTCCATGAGCTGCTGACTTAGAGACCACTGCTCTAACAAAGTGGGTGATAAGTTACAACTTGGATTTAACAACCGTTGTGCTCTGTGTTAATGCCTATGGACACTTTTGCTTTCCAATAAGAAAGCCAAATAGAAGCTTTTTTCAATTTCCATGATATTGTTTTACTTCTTAGGCATCCAGACCAGTTCTGTCCCCCTAAATCTACTTCACCAAGCTATCTCTACTCTCCAAATTATTTCACAATAATTTCTGTCCCAGGAAGCTTCCCTCCCTTTCATTTAGGAAGAGAATTGTTTTATTATATTTTAAATTTGTCCTTTAGATAATTGCAGCTTTAGGAAGGTTTATTGTTTTGGGTTTTGTTTTGTTTAGGCCTATGATTTCATGGGTGTGTAAGGATTAGACCTGCCTCTATGGATCTTTGGGTCTGTTACTTCCAGTCTCAGAGAATTGTCTAAGTTGTGGTGGGGTGGGGTGGCACTGAGAAGTTGTGACTTGTCCAGGGTCTCACAGACAGTATATATTAGAAGCAGCACTTGAACCCAGGCCCTTCTGATTCTAAGCCAAGGCCACATTACTTCTCTAAGAAGATGGATATGTGTATAGATGTATTGTTATATTACACACATGTATATTTAACATTTATATTTTTGTCATTAGCAGCAGCATATTTACTTGCGAGCTGCCAGGAATCCTATTCAGCTCAAGTCCCAAAGCTCTGTTTTTGCTTGAAGGAATCTACTGTTTGCCTCTAATTTATTCCTTTAAAAAAATTGATTCAAGTGTAGCAGATTTTAATCCCGAGAGACTTCAGAAAGAGGCATTTGAAAGGAACTCTGAAATAAGTTCCAACAGCATTCTAATTGTGGTGAATGTTCACTAGAGGGCAGTGGCGCCTCATCACCAAAAGCTAGCAAGGACAAAGGCCCAGAGTGACCCGGGTGTTTCATTGACTGGATGTATTCACCAGGGTCTCCCTCTGCATCCTACGTTACAGCCTTAGCAGCAAACCACCCATAATATGAGTATTGTAGGAAGGACAGAAATAGATGAAGACCTTGAACGATGGTTCATGCCTCTCAAGAGATACAAAGAGATGCTGGATCCCTGAATCGAGGTGGCTCTTAATAATATCCTCTGTTGAGGTTTCAGTTCTCAGCAGAAGATGAGGCCATACTTTCTCAGACTCTTTCCTAGTGTGAAAAGAGAATGTTCTGAAACTGAAATTCAGTACATGGTTCCTATGGCCAGAAATGGATGTCTTTCGTTGGTAGGCAATGATCTAAAGGATAATGGTGGCTGGATCTCACTCTTTCCCTAACATAAGCCATTTCCATAATCACCTTTCTGGTGAGTCACAGAGAACAGAAATTGAGGCTGGTGAAATTAGGAGAGGAATACAAACGGAACATCCAATTAAGCTGATTTGCCTTGAAGTAAAAACATCACACTTTGGGTTTGATGGCATATATTTTAGAATGCAACAGGAAAAAAAAATAGGAGATAGTTTTAAGTACTTCAATTTTAATGAAGAATAAAATGAACCATTTCTTAGGAGGAAACAATAAGGTACTTCAAAGCCAGGAGGGAAGTCGGTTCAGTTTTGCCAAATGTAGAACCGCCAGAGCCTGGGGCTCCATGTTTCAAACTGGTCTCAACCCTTCTGGGGGTTTGAGTTTCTTTATTGTTGGCAAAACACGACTTCCTGTTTCAAAGAAAAATAGCTTTAAGAAGGCTTGTTACAGAAAGACTCAGAAGACTTCTTGGATACCAGATTGCTCTTACATAATAAGACCATGTTGATGAGTTTAGTGAAAATTAAATGGAAACATATGGATTAAATTCGCCTTTAAAAATATGCATTGGTTTAGAAATAGAGTGAAAATGTGTCCAGCAAAATGGATTGAATGTTTGACAGAAAATCCCAAATGTAAAAAAAAAAATAGATAGAGAGGTCACTGAGAACCCAGGAAAGCTTCCACGCCTATTTCATTTGCTATCAGAGGAGAAATAAACTTTCTTCTACTATTCCCAATTAAAGAACAAAAATGCTATTCCCTCCACCAGAATCTTGAAAATGTGAATGACAACAAAGGCTACTGTATTTATTTTATAGTGACGTGAAATGTTTATTTAGGCGGGTAAAATGTTTCATCTTATATGAATTTCTGTGTAAATACATATATGTACGTGTATATAAAACACAACATGAAAAAAACATAGGCTATGCATTTATATTCTAAACCAAGTTTAAGTCATTTGGAAGCTTAGCCAATCATTGATTATCTGACCATTTTTAATCTGAACTTGATTCGCTTCTACCAGAATCAGGGAAATCTGCAAAGGCCCTCAGATATCCAGTCCATAATAGCCATCAAGTGGAGAAAATTCTCAAAACAATGGGAAACATGGGAACTAGGGCTCAGATGAACCCTAAAACAGGCTTAGGTGAAGGAGGCCTCCCTGTCCCAGGCCACCTTGTACCAGAGGGTGGGTGGGTGAGAGGCATAGAATCTGAGCGACAAGCTCTGCGGCTGAAAACCTCAGTGAGAACAGAAATCATCACATATGTTAGAACCAGTCTGGGCTCACTTAGTCACGCACTTGGCCTGGGACAAAACTGGAGGTAAACACTAGAACGAGCTGTGGGTGCACTCATTGCTGAAATACATAACGAAGTTTAATCTTTCTCCCAGAACCAACATATCAAGCATTTATTAAGTATCTACTGTGTGTCAGGTACTGTCCTAGGAAGACAAAGATAATAAGAAAACAACACTAGCCCCTGAGAAGCTTACATTCTGTTGGAGAAAACTACATGTTCACGTATGAATGCAGCAGGTTTTTGGAGACAGGTCTCTGCAGGTAGAATAGAGGAAAGCCTCCCAAAGCCCGCCACATAAATAAATACAAAAACACCCAAAGGAAATGCAAAGTATTGAGGGGGTGGCATGCAGTAACATCTGAAAAAATCAAGAAATGCCTTATCTAGAAGGTGACTCTTGAGCTCAGCTTTGGAGGAAACTTGGGATTCTAGGAGAGAAAGATGAGGGGTACATTATCTGCAGGAAATATGGAAACATCAATCATTTTTTCAAGGTGGTATATATCTCAAATACTAGAAATCCTTAGAGAATATAACCTCCTTGAGGGCAGGGGACTGTTTCTGTTTTATCTTTATATCTCAAATGCCTAGAAGAGTATTGGTACAAAGTAGGTGCTTAATAAATGCTTTTTGTATTGTAATTTGTTTCCTCTCAGGTGGAATTTGCTAGATTTAGGAAATGCAATCTTCTGAATTATTCCAGGAGGCTGTTATCATTTTGCAACACACACAAATATATGTATATATGTATATCCATATATATATGTATGGGAGGTGGAGGTAGGGGCTGAGTTCTTGTAACATAATAAAAAAGATTCTTATTTTGAAAGCATTTTGTGGGTTCCTTTTAGACAGAAAAATGAAAAAAACTGGTAATGCGCCTAAAGTCCCTGGCTCAGCTACTCATTCTGCACAAATGCCCCTGCTTATTAGCTTACAGCCTGGGCAGGTATCTTACTAAGCTACGGTCTCTCTGCTCCAGGTCATAGTTTGGGTTATTCTCTCTTTCAAGGCTACCCAGGCTTCATCTGTCACTCTCATTGTTGAGGGCTCTATTTTTCCTCGCCCCGCCAGCCGTTATTTCAATTTGGGCCTGACTTCAAGACAGGCCACATTGTATCTGTGATGTCAATGGAAAGGGGGATGAAAGTCATTAGAGATATTTGTTATTTTTGAAAGGTTAAAAGAGTTTTTCTTGGTGGGTAAGCACTTTCTCTGGAAAGAACTTCAACTAATTGTCTGGCCAGGGGATGGGCACCTAAGTGAGAAAAAATATACTTAATAAAGCATCCGCTTCTATTATTTTTCCCCCTTTCATTGTCCAGTGCCTCTGGGCCTGGTGGGCTATCCGGAGGCATCTGAGCTCTGTATTCCTTCAAACAGCCGAGCAATGATTACACTGCTGGGCTGATTCCCTTTCTGCCTGTGCTAGGGAAGGGCTTCTTGCTTCAAACACCATTTATTGTAGAAATTGTTGCCAGGCTTCTAGAAAAACTGTGTGTGTATGTGTATGTGTGTGTGTGTGTGTGTGTGTGTGTGTGTGTGTGTGTGTGTGTGTGTGTATCCTTAAATGGGGCCAAAAGAAAAGTAAAGAAAAAGAAATTCAAGGACACATAAAGTCATTGGCTCAGATTATCCTTCCCCTTTCTGTACCCCCATTGCTCTAATAGCTACTGATAATTGAATAATTGCTCCCCCATCTAATTTCCAAGGGGCCATCGATGCCCCAGTGTCTTCAAGTGCTTCTAAAAGGCAATAACCGTCAGGACACTGACCACTCACTGAAAAAAACAATGCTCCAGATTCAGCCAAACAAGGAACAGTGGCATTTCAGTGTGCCACAAAAGAATTAGAAACAGTACTATTGAAGCCGGGAGCTAGTGTGGCCAAGTCATCACATGTCACGTCTTGATTTATTTCCGCCAATAAAGTCCCAACGAAAGCCACGTCATTTATCATGTTGATAGTAAACTCTTTGAGGGCAGGGGCTGCTTTCATTTTTGGTTTGGTATCTCCATCACCTAGCACAGTGCTTGGCACATAGTAGGCTCTTAATATAAGTTAGCTCAATAGAACTGGATTAAATTAAACATCCATTTCTTTATGGCAGAGACAAGAATATGAATGTGCTATGTTTTTGCTGGATGCAAAGTCTCCTTTAGCCACATAAGATTTATGTTCCTGATAGATTCAGAGCCACTCAGCATAATCCAGTCCAATCCTACAAGTATTTTGTAGGCACCTACTTTTTGAAAAGTGCCTTGCTTCTGGAAATATGAAGACAAAACAGGAGCAGCCCTAACCCACAGAGAGTTTGCATCCCACCAGGGTAGCAGGAGAGTAAACATGTAAAAGTCATAAATGGAAGAGGTTCCTCAGACCAGAGCTAGAACTGGTATGATACTCAGAGGCCATGAAGTCACACAGGCCTGAGTACATAAAGTGACCTGTCTGAGGTCAAAAAAGGAAGTACAGGTCAGAGGTAGCTAGGAGGATCAGCAAAGACTTCTTGTAGGAGATGGCACCTTCACTGGGCCCTGAAGGAAGGAAGGAACTCTAAGAGGAGGAAGTGGGATGTTATCCCCCATCTCCATCCTTAGCCTGATTCTTAAATTCCCTAACTTCCTTGAAGGCTCAGCCTAAATGCCTCCACTCCTGAGAGGTTCTCTGATCACCCTCTGCAGCTGTTGGTTATGCCACATACTTTGCATGTGCTGATCTCTGCCTATTTTGTGTGCCAAATGTAGAACGTAAACTCCTTGAGGGAAGGGAGTGTTTTGCTTTTTTGTCTTTTTTATTCTCAGTGCCTAGAACCTTGCAAGCACTACATAAGTGATTGCTGAATTGAATTCTACCGGGGAAGATGAATATCTATGTGCCGTTTTCAGGAGGAGACAGAGAACAGTAACGACTGAGGAAATGAAGAAGAGCTTTCTTTGGGAGGTGAGCTTGGAAGCAAGCTCCAGATTAAGATGCATGTATACATCTCCTTGATGGGAAGGAAAGAGAGAGGGTGATTTCCACTCTCAGGATGCCATCTACATATGAGTGGTGTGGGCTCTTTGGCAGTCATCACATGCGAAAGTACAGAAACCGGAGCCCCTCTGAATAAAACAAAGAAGAAAGGCACATTTGGATGCCTAGAGAGAAGCTGTTTTGACAAATGTCGATACACAGCACTGGTTGGCTCAGACCCGTTGTTCACTGCCTCCGACTGCTTGCATACTTTAGCTAATGCCACTTCTTCTGTCAGGGGAAATTGGACGTCCCCAACACAATTTCACTGCCATCTCCCTACAACATTACAAGCCTCCTTGGCAGCCAAATCACATATTCTTATCACAAAAAATAAATAAATGAGAGAAAAGAAGACATACGTTCCTGTCAAGTTATGTCAAGACATATTTGGGATGTATTTCACTTCACTATCACTGACAGCAAAGATGTCACGTATTCTTAATTCAAAGTAAAGAAGTATTTTCCTCTCTTTTTTCCCCCAAAGGCATCAATTTCATTATTCATTTACACGCAGCAGTGACAGCGAGGTGTCTTGTTAAAACAAAGAAAAAAGTGAAGGAGAGCTAGTTTTTGTGTTTTGCTACAATCCTGAATGGGCATATCGTGTGTGAAGTTAATTTGACAATATCATAACAAGCCCCTCCATGATCATCTGCTGCCACCATCTCCTCAGTCTCTGTATTTCACAAGCCATCTCCCTTGTACAGACACACAGACACAGACACACACAATTGAACTTGGTTTAGCAAAAACTTTTGGTGAGGTTGATTCTCTGGTGAAGGTAGCATTAGGTATAGCCATCTGGTGACAGAGACTGGCTCTGAACTTAGAATGAAGCAAGGTACAAGTAGCCTATTATAGGATAGAGTAGGAAAGGGAAAAGTTTGGACTAATATTCTGTAAAGTTCTCTCATGGATTCCACCAGTTCCTATACAGCTGACCCAGATTTATATATCCAGCCCTAGTCTCTCTCCTGAACGCCATCCTACATCACCAAATGCCTATGGGATATCTACAACTACAGCATCTTATAGACATCTTGAACTCAACACGTCCAAAACAAATCGTTATCTTTCCCCACACTCTCCTCTCTTCTGAATTTTGCTGTTTCTGTTGAGGGCATTCTTTAACTCACCTAAGTTTACAATCTCAGTCATTCATGCTTCTTTATTCTCCCTCACCCTCTCTCTACCCCTGCCACATCAGTTACCAAATCTCATCCATTCATTCTCCAAAATATCTCTTACATTCAACTCATTCAACCCCTCCTTTCAACTCATATAGCCACTATCCTAGGTCATATGCTCATCACCTCCTTACTAGACTATTGCAATAACCTGCTTATTGGTCTCCCTGGCTCAAGGTTCTTGCATCTCTGGTCTACCCTCTGGGGTAGCACAGTGGCCAAAGTCATTTTTCTGAAGAGCAGGTACAACTTTGTCATTTCCCTGCTCGGGACGTTCCAAACGTTCCCTGTTGCCTCTAGGATCAAGTATAAATTCTCTAGCGACTAAATCTTTTACAATTGGGTTCCATTATCCCTTTCCAGGCTTTTATATCTGTCTCCCCTTTATATTTCAGCCAAGCTGGCCTGCTTGGCTGTTCCTCATCCATGGCATTTCAATTCACATCTCCATGATGTTTTATGGGATTTCTCTCATACCTGGAATGCCCATCTTTCTTATCTTTCTTTGCCTTATGGAATTCATAGCTTGCTTCAAATTTTAGTTGAAGTGGAACTTCCAATATGGGGCTTTCCCAACCCTACGCCCTTCAAATTCACTGGGTTTTGTATCTGGTTTTATGTTTACTTGTATGTGTTCATGTTTTCCCCCAATAGAATGTAAGCTACTTGAGAGCAGGGACTGAATCATTTTTGCCTTTACTTCATAGTGTGTGGCACAGTGCCTGGCACATAGCAGACTCTGAATAATTGCTTATTAATTCATTGATTCTACCTCATAATGTTCAATCTAATTATAATAATTTTAACAACATATCCAGGAGCTAAAAGAGTATGAGTAGAAGGGCTCATCCCTACAGCTTTTTCAAACATGTTCTTCCCTCTTCAAGCCTCTTATGACACTCCTGCCCCTCCCCACCTCTGTTGAGGATATTAAAAAAAGAGTCCATTCATTGAAAGATTGCTTTTTCCCCATCCTCAGAACATCCCGATGACATCACCCTGGGCTAGTTTCTCCTTTACTGCATTCTGATGATGGGGCAGCTGTTCTGCTTTCCAAGACCAAACCCACTTCATGAAACTTTTAGTTGCAACTTCTCCCATTATCCCCAGTAGGTTGTTCTCATAAATATCCCCCCTGCTCTATTCTTCAGTCTCTCCCTACTTCTCCCTTCCTTGCTGCATACAAACACTCCAGGAGTCCCCTGTCCTTAGAAAACCCTCACTAGATCCTTCTATGCTTGGCAGTTATCATCCCACAGCTTCCCTTCTCAGCTTAATTATTTGAGAATGTTGTATACTTGTGATGACTCTTTTTTCCTCTCTCAATCTTCTCTCACAAAACCCTTTGCAATTTGTCTTCCAATTTCATCATTCAGTTGAGACCACGCCTTCCAAAGTTACCAGTGATCTTTTCATTGCCAAATCAAATTGCGTCTTCTTGATCTTCATCTTTTTTGACCTCCTTCCAACATTTGACATGAATGGCCATCTTCTACTGGATATGTCCTCTCTGAATTTCCATAACTCTACTCTTATAATTCTTCACTAGATTATAAGCTCCTCCATTAAATTGGGAGCTCCTTGAGGGCAGATACTGTCTTTCATCTCTTTTAGTATCCCCAGGGCTTAGTATAGTGCCTGGCACATGGTAGGTGCTTAATAAATGTTTATTTACTGATTGATGGTCTTCCTAGCTGTGTGACCTTTCCTTCACAGTCTCTTTAGCAAGATCCCCATCTACGTCAAGCCATCTAACTGGGGGTGTCTTCTAAGGCTATGCCCTTAGTCCTCTTCTCTTTTCTCTCAATTACTCCCTTACCTGGTGATCTCATCAACATTTATTGGTTCAGTTATCATCTGTATAAAAATGATTTCCATATCTATTTATCTAGCCCTGGTCTCTTCTACATCACTATCTCCCTACCAGACATTTTGAATTAGATGTCCCATAGGCATCTCAAAACTAAAGTATACAAAAGAGACCTTATTATCTTTCCTCCCAAACCTACCCCTATTCCCCTTTTAGCTTCCTTATTATTATTGAAGGCACCATCATTTTTCTAGCTACCTTAGTTCACAACCTGGGTGCAGTCCTTCTCTCTTGATTTCCCTGAATATATAACTAGTTGTCAAATCTTGTAATTTCTTTCTAAACAACAGGTCTCTTCCACATGGCCTGTTCTCTCCATTCACACAGTCAATAGCCTAGTTTAGGGTCTCATCCCTTCTAGCCTGAATTATTGCAATGGTCTTCTAATTGGTCTTCTCACCTGAAGTCTCTCCCAACTCCAATCCTTCCACCACTCAGCTGCCTAAATGATTTTCCTGAAGTGTAAGTCTGACTATAACACACATACCACCACCATCTCCAGCAAACTCCAGTGGTTCATAATGCCTCCAGGCATTTGTTATTTAAAGCTCTTCCCAACCTGCCATTTTCCTATCTTTCTGAGTCTACTCTACTCCAAGCATGTTCTCTATGATTTAACTGTACTGACCTATTTCCTATTCCTCAGCTAAGATCTTCCATTTCCAATCTCTGTGCCTTTGCAACTGGCTGCCTCCATGCCTAGAATGTTCTTCCTGCTAACCACCTACTTCTAAAACCTCTGGCCCCCTTTAAGACCCAGCTCAAATGCTAGCCCTTCCAGGAGGCCTTTCCAGGTCATCAAAGCTGGCAGTGCCATCTCCCTAAGGTTATCTTCCAGCCATACTCTATCTTGTATGGACTAATTTATACAAGTTTCTCCCTTAGTTGAATGCAAGCTTCTTGAGGGCATGGGTTGTATTGTTTTTGCCTTTACCTCCAGTGTGTGGCTTAGTGACCAGCATACAGTAAGTACTTAATAAGTGCTTGTTAATTGATTTGATTATTCAATACTCTAGAACAGGTATTCTTAAACTGAGGTTAATGAACTTTTATAAAACATATTGATGATTTTTTTCAATGTTATTGATATGCTTTGTAGTTCTGTATATTTTACTTTATATCTTTAAAACCATTGTTCTGAGAAGGGGTCTATAGGTTTCACCAGACTTCCAAAGGGTTCTATTAACAAGCACAAGAAATCCTTGGTCTGGAAAAAAGGACTAATTTGTAGTTTAAATGGTAAGAGGCAGATGTTGGGTTACTTAAGGATGGAGAGAATACTACAACAGAAATGAAGAAGATACTTCTCCCCTCTTGGCATAGACGAGGACTTCAGGAGTAGAATATTATATGCATGACCCTCCACGGTCACAAGGGAAGCTGTTTTTGCTTAACTGTTTTTCTTTTGCTTCAAGGAAACATTTCTTTTTAGTGAGGAGTGGGGGAGAGGTAGGATAACCAGAAATGATCACAATGAAAAAATAAATTATGTCATTAAGTGTTATTTTTAAAACAACAACAACAACAAGAAATTAAGGCAAGCTTCAAATAAGGCATTTGTGTGCTAGAGACAGGATTCTTTCCCCTCACTGATGAGATGAACACAGTGCTACCTCTTAAGAAAGTTGATTTTCATTTCATGGGGAGTAGTATCCATTCAACAAAGTTACAAGAACTTTTTTTAAGACAGTACTTTGTAGTGTGTAGAACACTTTACAAATGATCTCTCATTGGAAGCTCTAAACAACTCTGAAGTCATTACTACAGGTGTGATTAATCTTGTTCTACAGGTGAGGAAACCGAGACTTAGACTAGGTGACTCATAGATAGTCATAGAGCTAAGAGTGTCAGGAGCAGGATTTGAACCCAGAACTTACTGATTCTATAAAACAGAATTCAATCCACTCTAGTATGCTGCCTCCTATATATATTTGTATCAATATGATTGCAAATTTAATATTGATTGACAACTTTTCTTGTATGGATGATGTAAAGTCATTATATCCTGAAAGTTAATGCATTTGCAGCAACTCAATGGAAAATTAGTCCATTTCTATATTTGATGCATTGGATGAACTTAATTTAAGATTAGCTTTACTTCTCTAAGTCTCCTATAATGTGATAGCAAAGTTAAATACAAATGTTGTTGTTCCATCATTTTTCAGTTGCATCTCGCTCTTCATGACCCGATTTGGGGTTTTCTTTGTCAGAGTGATTTGCCATTTCCTTTTCCAGCTCATTTTACAGATGAGGAAACTGAGGCAAACAGGGTTAAGTGACTTGCCCAGGGTCACACAGCTGATATTTGAACTCAGATTATCCTGACCCCAGGTCTGGCACTCTCTCCATCGTGCCATCTAGCTGCCCTCTTAAAAGCAAATATAAAATGATCTTACCATGTTTGGATAGCAGTTGCCAAAGACATAGTCTTATTCAGGCTAGCCAAGAAGATTCCTGCTTCCATACAAAAAAAATATCCAATTTGCACTTGATTTTGTAAAGTTCTTCTATGGTCTTTCAGCAGTCAGTCCATCAATAAACATTTTAAAATGCCTACTATGCGCTAGGCACTGTGCTAAGCACTCAGCAAAATTCCAAAGCCTCATAATATAGTTCACTGCTGAACTATAGATGGTTGTAGATGTCTACCATTAATTTCATTTCCACATTTGCAAATGCAAAGACAGAAAACAATCTGAAAGCCAATAAGATGTCATTGTTTTTATTAACTTCACACCTCCATCTTATGTTAGCTATGAGAAAATAGAAACTCTTTGGTCCCTTTGTAAAAAAAAAATTAGGTAAAATTAAACTTCTGTTCAGTTTATTAGTTCAATTCAACAAATAGTGATGAATCTGTATATAAAGTACTAGGTTTGGAACTGGGGATTAAGAGAAAAAAGGAACTATGGTTGGCCCTCAGGAAGCTTATATTCTATTGGGAGTGGAGGTGGCAGGGAAGAGTAAGATACAATACAGATACCCACAAGCAAATGCGAAGTTAAACAAAAGCATTTTAAGAGGCAGAAAGTGCCAAGATTTGGGGAATTAGAAAAGTCAAATCACCTAAACTGTGGGTTTGAAGTAATTAGGAATTCTAAGTGATAGATAGAGGTGATGAAAGAATCCATTCTGGGCACGGGAGACAGTCTGTACAAAGACCTGGTGGCTGGATACTGGGATATTGTGTATCAGTATATTGTGTATACATTGTATCAGGCTAACTCAACTCCTACAGAGTGAAATAAGATTGGAAAGGTGAAGGGAATCCAGATTGTGTAAGGCCTTAAATAACAGGCTGAAGATTTTGTATTTTGTCCCAGAAGCAGTAGGAAGACAGTAAGGATTTTGGAGTTGGATTTCTACGTAGTTTATCTGTTTGGAAATATCACTTTAGCAGCATATTAGAGATGGCAAAATATGTAAGTCTGGTAGACCAATTATAAGATGTTGCCTCTGTTTCTTCAACTGTAAAATGGGGATAAAAATAGCATCTACCTCCCAGAGTTATTGTGAGGATTAAATGAGATAATATTTGTAAAGTTACTAGCAAAGTGTCTGGAACACAGGAAGTGCTACATAAATTCTAGCTATCATCATCATTATCATTATCATTAATGTCCAGGTGGAGAAGGCCTGAAGCAAAGGTAAGACTGTGTCAGCAGGAAGAAATATAGCAAGTGGGAGGTAGTAAACTGGACAAGACTTGACAACTCAGAATACTGAGAGGTAAGGGAAAGAAAGGCTGGGAACCTAGATAACTGGAAGGATAGGTCATCATTTGATTGTACATTTCTTTCCCTACTTCTCTTGGATGAAGAAATGAGAATAGTGAGTGTTTTTGCCTTTTTTTTAAGCATAAATGATACTTTGGCTATACCTTCACATCATAAGGTCCAACAAGGTGCATTTTTTTGTGTGTGTATTTTGAGGCACATCAGAAGTGTCCCCTTCTTAGGATTCCAGTGGTAGGCAGTGTCATCGAATGGAGAGAGCACTGTGTTTGGAGTCAGAGAACCTGGGTTCAGATCCCAGCTCTCTCATTTCTTACGTGGCTTTGGCAAGTCATTTCACCTGACTGGGCCTTAGTTTTCTGATCTGTAAAATCAGAGAATGCTATGTTTTTTGCTTTTCTTTATAACCACAATGCTTAGCATAGTGCCTGGCTCTGTATGTGCTTCAATTTTTGTTGATTGTTTGAATAATTGACTTTTAAGGACTCTTTCAACACTAATTTCTAATCTCTCTCCCTCTCCAGAATAATTTTTTAAAAATTAGATATTTATGAAATGAAACTGTTCAAACAAGTTCATTTTAGATATCTAGAAAGATCCCATGTCTTTCAAATGTCGCTATTTTAACCCTATGATTATTACACTGCAAACTGACATTCCACTGCTAACCTCTCAAAAATATTATGCTGAAATGATTTTAAGAAAAAAAAGCATACTCACTCTCACATAGGCATGTTACCAACAATAATTAATGAATTCAATCCTAATTTCCAAATATCACTTTTTATTTGCTTCTTTGGGGCAGGTAGTAAACTTGAAATGTTATTGCAACAAGTATAAAAAGTAAGATTTCTACCATGGGGACATTTTGTATTCCTCTCCAGAGAGATGAGAGAGAGAGAGAGAATTCATCAGTTTTCTCTCTGGAGGTAGATAGCATTTTTCCTTATGAGTCCTTTGGAATTGTCATGGATCATTGTATCGATCAGAGTAACTAAGTCTTTCACAGTTGATTATCATCACAATATTGCTGTTACTGTTTACAGTAAAGTTCTCAGAATTCTGTTCATTTAACTTTGCATCAGTTCATATAAGTCCTCCCAGGGTTTTCTGAAACCATCTCCTTTATAACTTCTTACAGCACAATATTATTACTTCACAAACGTATGCCACAACTTGTCCATCCATTCCCCAATTGATGAGTATCCCTTCACTTTACAACTCTTTGCCACAGCTAAAAGAGCTGCAATAAGTATATTTCTACCTATGAGTCCTTTTCCTTTTCCTTTGATCTATTTGGGGGTATTGATGGTGGTATTGCTGGCACAATTTTATAGCCCTTTGGGCATGGTTCCAAATTGTTCTCCAGAATGGTTGGACCAGGTCACAACTCCACCAACAGTGTATTGGTGTACCTATTTTTCCCACATCTCCTCCAACATTTGTCATTATCCTTTTCTGTCATTAGCCTATATGATAGGATAGGTATGAGATGATACCTCAGAGTTGTTTGAATTTTCATTTTTTTAAATCAGTGATTTAGAGCATTTTTTCATATGATTATCAATAGCTTCAATTTCTTCTTCTGGAAACTTCCCATTCGTATCCTTTGACCATTTATCAATTGGGGCTCTGTTTACTTTTAAAGACCTTCCTAATTTTCCCCCAATCTGCGCTTTGAGCCTCACTCTACATTACTTCTCCTTCCACATTTTACAATCCAGTCATACTGTCCCTTTTTCTTACTCTTCACATGCAACACTATTTCCTGTCTCTGTTCCTTTGGATTGGCAGTTCCCCAAACCTGGAATTCATTGTCTCCTCAGCCCCTCCTTACAGAATCCTTCTCTTTCATCCTGCAAGCCCTGAAGCCCAAATGCCACCTTTTACATGAAACCTTTTCTGATCCCCTCAATTGTTAGTGCCCTCTCTTTCAAACTACTTTGTATTTAACTACTTTATATGTTTGTGTATTGTCTTTATAGCTATGTCATAAATTTATAGTTACTCTACATATTGACTCATTAGAGTATAAGCTGCTCCTTGTACATAAGGATTATATTCATTCATTGTACTTTTGTCCCCATTACCTATCATACTGCCTGGCACATAGAAGGAAATCACTAAACACTAGTTGATTAGTTGATTGATGGAAAAGACTTTGGATCATAGAAATAATTTCTGGTTTGGGGGGTGGGGTTTCAATGACAGTGTCATTCAATAGCTTAAACACTTTAGTTATTTGTGAGTGCAGTGTTTTTAGTATCCAGGGTGTGTTTCTGATTGATCTTTTTGTGCTTGGCAGAAATGTTCATTAACATTTTGCAATAACTGATTGAACTTGAAAATATATATATATATATAAAAGTCTTAATTATTGTTCTGAAAAACTCAAGTGCCTCACTATTCACAAAAGTTCCATCAGTTGTTACACTGTGTTCTGCGACAATGAATTTGAGAAGGAACCATGGTGCTGACTGCTAACTTCCTGGTTTCCAGGATTCATAAGATCATAAAACCAATGATTGAGAGCTGGAAGGGATCTTAGAGGCTACTGAGTCCAAATCCTTCATTTTGCTGATAAGGAAATTGAGGATCAGAAAGGTCAATGACTTGTCAGAGGTCACGCAGCTAATAAATGTCTAGGGCCCAATAGGAACCCTGGACTTCTTGACTACAGCGATGGAGGCTAGGATTATAAGCAAGAAGTCCCTGGCTTGATACAGGGCAGGTCTTAGGCACAGTGATTAGGCATACCATAGGTGATGATAAGGGACACATGTGGTCATGGAGCTAAAGGGTCAGAAATTGCTTAATGGTGTCTGAAGTGAAAGCATGAAACCTGGAAGCCTAAAACTTAACCAATAAGACAAGTGGAAGTTGAGGTCTTACTTGGGATTGGGGCTGCAGTGGTTAGATATTAGAATAAGCAGCAAGGTTTCTAGCCTGACCATAAGTTTTCTACCTTTGACATGGACAATTATTCTACAGGTATATTTCTATGTTTGGCCAGCCCCGTCCTTTAACTTCCTCTGAATCTTCTTTAACTGGTACTCCTCTCCTCGGTGAGCTACAAACCCAGGGGTGCTTTTCAATGGTGGCAGATCCTTGTGAGATTGAGACCGTATGCTATGTCTATCCATTATATGAAGCCAGTCCCAGATTTTGTCCTTACAATGGCCATCTGCCATATTGCTGCTGTTGCTGCTACATACTCCAAATGGACCAGTACTAGCCTCAGCTATGCTTCTTTATCTTGGACATTCCATCTTGTCACTGCTGTGTCCCCCTCTGAATTGGACCCCCAGAGACTATGCCCTGGAAGAGCTAAGCCTTTCAGCTTCCGAACTCCTGCCTTGGGATTGGGCTGCCCTGATTGGTGGTGCCCATGCTTATCCTCTTCTTCTCATTGCCCATCTTCTGCCCTGTTTCCTGCTCTACACCTCCAAACCAAACTGTCCCCAGGCACCAACATGTTTCTTCACCTGAGTTGTCTTCTTCCCTGCTGCTGCACATGCAAAACCCCTCTGCTTTCCAGCTCTTGCCATGGGAACCCACAAATAATCAAATCTATACCACCATTATGTCTGGAAAGGAGGTGTCAGTTGCCTACCCACTCATCATCAGCATCCATGAAACTTCCTAGAGCAAAACACCATTCCCTTGCTATTACTTCCTTATCTGTGCTGGATGCCATTAGATTGTAAATTCCTTGAGAAGTCTCATTTTTAAAAATTTGTATCTGTAGCGCTTAACACCTTATTAGCAAATAGTAAGTGCTTGATAAATGTCTTTTTATTCATTCACATGCATGATATTTATTACATGAATTCATTGGGTGAATTTACTTTCCCCATATACGTTAGCTT
Organism: Phascolarctos cinereus; assembly: GCF_003287225.1. Lineage (NCBI taxonomy): Eukaryota > Metazoa > Chordata > Mammalia > Diprotodontia > Phascolarctidae > Phascolarctos > Phascolarctos cinereus. The sequence continues at coordinate 42,910,987 of NW_027556180.1, read as the reverse complement.
GCTTATTCTTTTGTATTTTTATTGTCACATTTACAAAATCATCATAGCCTTGGCTACTTGCTATTTTTCTTGTTAAATCCAATGGTAATGGAATTTGTTCAAGTGCGATCACCTCCCCAAGATATATGTCCAAATATTTTTATAGTAGCATTATTCATAATTGCAAAAAACCAATAGTAAAGGAGTAGAATGCCCCACATAGGTGGATGGTTAAATAAATCATGGAACATGAATTTAATGAAATTCTATAATGAAATTAAGCCTGACAGGTATTAGAAATACAAAGAAATCTGAAAAGACCTTTTTGATGCAAAATTTTAAAAAAAGAAACTAGAAAAATTCAGGCTAAACTAACTGTGCTCATATGAAGAAATAGCAATTGAAAATGAATGGACAAAGGAGTCTGATAGGATAGCAACTTAGAGGGAGGGGTGTATCATAGTGCTACAACTCTTTATGCATTGAAATGCATTTGAAATGTAATAGTCATTAATCAAGTTCTGTTTGTTTCAATCAATGTTAAGTTTCAAATAAAACATTTAAAAATTAAAAGATGAACACAAAAGATGAAAGATAAATATTTTGCAAAATAGATTAAATTTAATGTCTTACATAAAAAAGACCCTTTGTGATAACAGTCATTTCAAGGGCATGAATCAAATCTACAAAATCAGAGCTGGAACTCTTGATTTTAAGGAAGCTTTGCACCAAAGTGACCACATGGATGGGAGGAGGGGTCTTCCTCCCAGGGAACTGTGGTCCTCATGTCTTGTGGTCCTTTACTGCACACTCTGATGAGAGCCTATACTGCTTGTAGTGCAACAACACCCATGGTCAAACTGTGTCTCCCCCAACTTTTTTTGTCCTACATGAAAAAAGAAAATCCTCTCCTAGTTACAACTGTACAAAATACTTTTATATAGATCCTTCAATTGGCAATAATATGTATTTATATAGTGGTTTAAAGTATGCAAAATATTTTACATACATCATATCATTTGTAAAAAACTACATATTGAATTATTTGACTTTTTTACTTTTGAATAAGGTAAGATAGTTTTCATTCTCAATTTCAGAAATTATTGTAGCTTGTATCTTTCAGTTCAATCATTTTTCAATCATGCCCCACTCTTCATAACCCCTTTTGGGGTTTTCTTGACAATGATATTAGAGTGGTTTGCCCTTTCCTTCTCCAGCTCATTTTGCAAATAAGGAAATTGAGGCAAACAGGGTTAAGTGACTTGCCCGGGGTCACACAGCTGGTAAATGTCTGAGGCTGGATTTAAACTCAGGTCTTCCTGACTCCAGGCCCAGTGCTCTATCCACTGTGCCACCTAGCTGCTCAACTTGTATCTGACTGCATAGTAATTCATTTTGAATCTTATTTCATTGTAACACTTCAAAATAATTTTATTATTCAATTATATCAAGAAAGGGCAATATTTGGTCATCCAGTTTTATCAAGAGATTTAAATTGAGAAAGCCTATAGCAATCATCCAATGGAACCCTTCATTTTATAGATTAAGAGACAAAAACTCAGACTTGTCTAAGGTCACATGGGTAGTAAATAAGAGAGCTGAAGTTTGAATCTAGATTCTCTGATTCCAAAAAACAGAGCTCTTTCCACTACACTGTTCATTGATTCTTTTTAAAAGCATTTAATAATTATTTTATTTTTAAATCTTATTTCTATTGATTTTTTGTTTGTTTTTCTATAACCTTCATTTTCTGCACCCAGAGACCTAACCCTAGTATCAAATATTTTAAAAGGAACACAAAGAAAACAACCCCAAATGCTCAAAACCAACCACCACATCAGCTTTGTCTGACAGTGTATACCATCTTCCACATCTCTGCTCACTTGGTTCTGCAAAAAGAAGAAAGAGAGATGCACTTTCTCCACTATCTTCTACAGCCAGGCTTTGCCACAAGTACATAATGTTCAGCATCTGGATTTTTTTCTTCTTATTTCTATTTACAGTGTTAACACTGTGTTTATAACCTCCTTGGTTCTGCTCACTTCACACATCACTTCACTTAAGTCTTTCCATGCTTCTCTGTATTAATCATACTCATCATTTCTCTGTCACATTAATATCCCATTACGTTTATGTGCCATAGCTTGTCTAGTCATTCTCCAATTAATGGATGTCTTACTCTGTTTTAAGTTTTTTGCTGCCACCAAAAAGATAATACTGTTTAAAATATGTAATTGATATGAGGTCTTTCTGTCTTTCATGTTCTTGTGGCATTTGCCTAGCAATGGGATCTCTCTGTCCAAGAGTATGGGCATTTTAGTATAAATAAATAAATAAATAAACAAACAAACAAATAAATAAATGAATGCATGAATGAATGGGCAAATAAATAAATACATACATAAATGAATAAATGAATGAATGAATGGATAAATACATAAGCAAATAAATAAATAGACAAATAGATGAATAAATAAAAAAGTGAATAAGTGAATAAATAAATATACATATGTATATAGTACACACTTACATACACACATATATGTATATGTGTATATATGTTTATGTATACACATACATACATACATAGTTACCTTTTAAGATAATTAAGTTTTTTTCTAGAATGGTCAAAGTAATTATCAGCTCCACCAATAATGTATTAAGTGTCTTTCTATAGTGTTCCCATATGGATTACTCCCTATATTTTTGCCATTTTTGCCAATTTTCTGTGTGAGGATTTGAACCACTCTTTCATGTGATTATTCATAGTTTGTAATTCTTCCTTTTCATATTTGTTGACCATGTGTTCCTTGGAGAATGACTCTTGGTCTTATATATCTATGTGAATTCACTATTTATCTTTGATATTGGGCCCTTAGAGATATTTGATTCAAAGTGTCATTTTCTGATTCCAGAGTTTCCTTTCTCCTTCTAAATGCATTAGTTTTACTCCCACAAAAGTTTTTCAAATTCATGTAATTAAAAAATACCCATTTTCTCTTTTGTGATAGCCTCTAATTCTTGTTTGTCTAAAATTTTTACTTCTAGCCATAACTATGAAGGCATCTGTGTCATTTTCTTTTAATTTTTTTTTTATGGTATAACCTTTTTTTGTATTCAGGTTGCTTATTCATCTTGAGTTCACTGTGGTATATGGTGAAATGCTAATCATTTTTGTGGATTTCTTTTGGTTCTTGTTATTTTACTGAAGCTATTAGTTGTCTAAATCATTATCTTTGCTGATTCTCTAGGATTTTCTAAGTAAACCATTACTTCTTCAGCAAGAAAGAGATAGCTTTCATTTTTGTCTTTAATTTCTTACCCTCTTTTTGTTGCTGGTATTTTTTAGAATTGTAGTAATAACAACAACAATAATAAACATTTAGATATTGTTTTAAGATTTGTAAAATGCTTTACATAAATTATCTCATTTGATCTAGGAGTTTAATAAATATGTATGTATGTAAATACCATACCAGGCATTATGCTAGGTACTAGAGAAAATTAAAAAAAAATTCCCATCCTCAAGGAAGGTGTTATGAGGTTATTTTCTATTGATGGAAAATAATGTGTACACAGATAAATAAATGTAACAAATATGAAAAGCATTGAAATGTGAGAGAGTAAAGACTGTAGCAAACAGGGGAATCAAGAAAGGTCTCATATATGACGTGACATGAGCTGAGTTTTGAAGGAAGTTAGGATTTTAAGAGGTAAGAAGGGAATTCATTTCAGGCATTGGAGACAGTCTGTGAAAAGGACTGGAAATGGGAGATAGAATGTAGTATATGGGGAGTAGTAAATGAATCAATATAGTGCCTGATCTGAATAAACTAATGAACAGCATTTATTAAGCACCTACTATATGACTGCTCAGCATGGTGTGCCCTTATTAGAGAAGGTGCTGTGCTCTATGAGCAAAGTGGAATTGAAGTAGCCCAAAAGAAATGTGAGATGCATAAATTTAGAAAATCCACCCTAATGTTCACTTGTGCCTAACCTGTGGTAGAGCATTTGGAGCTCATATTGGTTTGATCAGCCACAGTTGGACACATTATAACTTGACTCCAACTTAGTGATGTCATTTTGGTCGTCTTTGAGAATGAAAGACAATAACCAAACAACCAATCAACTATAAGTCAGGGACTCTACCCTCAAGGAGCTTATAGTCAAATGGGCAAGGACAAAACATATAGGGAAGTGGTGGCCAGGGTGGTGTGAGAAGTCACAGGATGGTAAATGGAGCCAGAAGGTAGTTGATTGACAAACCCTTTCCAGATTCATTGTAGTTGCAGCTTCTACAACAAGAGTGGGAAGAGGAGGGGTGGGGATATATATATTCATTGGCATGACTGATGACAAGAAGTTGGCTGAGATGGCCAGCTGGATGGGATATGTGATGCATGGCTTTCTCTGGAGTCGGCAGAAGATAGCAGCCTGTGTGAATTTATACTCACCTACCAGTATAGATAGCTTGGCCCCAGGATAGGAGTTCCAAAGTTGAGTGAACTAATTCCCCAGGGCATGGTCTTAGGGAATCTGGTGGTCCAGAAGGTATAGTAGCAGTTTGAATAGCAGGAAGATATTCAGAGTAGATGGCTGGATCTGATCCCCAAAGTACAAGAATGTTTTGGAATATTAGAAAAAAAAATTAGTCCCAATTCTGAAGGGAGAGGAGTCACTAAAACCCTGCTGAATATAGAAACAAAGGACAATATGTTTTTGAGAGAAACATTTCATACCTTACTCCATTTTCTCTCTGCCTCAAATAGTTAATACTTCTTTCTACCTTGGCCTCCCATACCTATTAAGTACTTATCATAACTTCAAAGAGTATAAAATGCACAGCCACATCATTCATCCTTTCTAGGTAAGAACAAATTGAAGTATCAGGATTCTGTCTCAAAACTAACTTACTCTAGGAGATGAAATTATAACCATGAAAAACACCTTGGAAAACATAACTAATGCATTACGAAAAATACTCTCACACCAATATTTGAGTTCCATACTATTTATCCAACCTTCCAACTGATCAAAAAATCAGGGACTGCTTCTTGTTTCCAGGAATCACCAGGATTTGAAATGTGCTTGATCTGGAGCCCATGGAGAGATCCTTAATACAGTCACCACTGGTCTTTATCATGACACCTTTAGTCCTCTCTGATGCCACTATTTCTTCTAAATTCAGTGTAATATATATATATATATATATATATATATATATATATATATATATATAAAATATATATATATATATAAATATATATATATATAAATATATATATATATAATCTCCATTTCCCCCCTAAATTTAGTGATATATAATATCCATATATGTATTTTGTGGGCATGTGTATAATATGCAGTTTTTATCTGCTTGAGAATGAGAAAGTCCCCTCAATTCAAGAACAGTGTATGTTAGCCTCAATTCTGCTACCAAGAAAAAACATGAGGAGCATATAAGAATTCTTCCTAGCCCCTACTGACATGAATAGCCATCTTGGGTCTGATGCAGAGTTTCAGATTATAGCTCTAGGGCTGGAAGAGACCTCATGGCCATCTAGTCTGATGCCTATATTATCCAGATGAAATTGATAGCCAGGGAAATGAAATGTTTTGTCCAAGGTCACAAAGATAATAATGTCAGAGCTGGGTTTTGGACTTCGATATTCTCTTTCCAGAGCTGGCTCACTTTCCACTATTCACACAGCTTCCCTATTAGTGTTTGTCTCTGAGAGTGACACATAGTGTGAGGCTTGTAGTATTCTAAGATCAAGATCAAAAATGAAAAGTTGTGTGTATATGTGTGTATGTGAGGGGAGACACAGGGTGCTCCAAAACCATGATTTCATTAATATGGGGAGTTCCCAGTAGGAAAAATCCATCCATGAGAAAAAAATGAATAATTTGTCTGTAATCTTAGAGAGCTGCCCAACTCACTGTTAATTTCAGTGTCCACGGGGACATTGCTATTATAAAGCAGTATTAGGACCTGAACCCTTTTCATCCCTTTATCCATTTTGTCACACAATTTTCTCCTTCCTTCACTCCTCTAAGTTGTGTAATCTAGCAGAAATAGAATTGGATTGGAAGTAAAAATAATCTGTGTAAAAAAAAGGCAGCTAGGTGACACAGTGGATAGAGCACTGACTCTGGACCTGAGTTCATATCCAATCTCAGACACATCTCACTAGCTGTGCGACCCTGGGCAAATCACTTAACCCCACTTGCCTTGAAAAAAAAATCTGGGTTCCAATTAGAAGTCATTTGTAATTGTTACTAAAAGATAATATCATCGAGGGCCATTTGAATAATAATTTTTAGCACTTCATTTATCAAAGAAAAATGCATTATTTATTTATCATTAGAATGAAATTCTGATGCTCTAATAAGCATGGTGGAGTGGGATGGGCACTAGATTTGGAGTCAGATTGGCCAGCTTTCCAGCTGTGTGACTGGAGGAAAGTCACTTTTCCTTTCTGGGCATCAGTTTCCTAATCTGTAAAGGCCAGATCCCCTTTAAGGTACCTCCTAGCTTTGACTCTGTGATCTCTGACCTTATGGTGGCTGATTATCTCCACTGTTGAACATCCTTTGGGGTTTTCTGATCATTGAAGGTCACAAAAAGTGATACTCTATTTTTTCTTCTTGTCTTGGAGGCTATACAAGGTCCTATATTCAGTGTAAACCCTAGGAGTTTCTACCAAGTGAAAAAGGGTTGGATTGTGAGCCCAGAGACAGATGAGGACTATGTCTTAAGGATCAGCCTAAGAACAGAGTGACTGGTTTCTGAAACTCTGATGAGGAATTCTTTGGCCAGGACTCCCAACTGCTAATGACCTCCCACCCTCCTTCCCAAATTACCTCATATTAACTACTTTACATTTACTTGCTTATTCTCTCCATACATGCTTTTTAATGTATTTTTTGTCTTCCCCTAGCAGAACACAAGCTCTTTGAGAAGAGAGATCATTTCATCAGTATCCCCAGTCCTAAGCCCAGTGCCTGGGGCACTCAACTACCTTCTGCTTGGTGACCTAGAATGAAGGAAACCACCAGGCAGTCTGTTGGACAGCTCCAATTGTTAGGAAGATTTTCTTGACCTCAAGTCGAAATTTGCCTCTTTGCAACTTGGGCTAATCCCCATGACGGCTGCCTTCAAAAACTTGAAGGCAGCTATCATGTCCCTGGTAAGTCTCTCTTCTCCTGGATAAATATTTCCAGTTCCTTCAAACAATCCTGCTGTGGCATGAACTGAAGCCCTTCACCCTCCTCTGGACATGCTTGAGCTTATTAATGTCCTTCCTAAAAGGTGGCACCCCACGCAAAGGGGTAGAGGGAGACTCTCACCTTCCTACTTTTGGCCACCATGCCTCTTCTAATGAAGCCCCGAGTGGCTTTTTGACTCACACTGTGTTCACTAAAATTCCCAGATCTTTTTTCCCCGACCATTTTGTGTGTGTATATGTTGGCTCTCCAGCTCAGACTGTGACAACTATGTGAAATGAGGCACTGGAGTATAAATGATGACACCAAGAGCTTCCCTTATCACTTGAGGCATTGTGGCATAGTGAATTAATCGCCAGACCCGGAGTCAGGAGGTTAAATCCTGCCTCTGACACCTCCTAGCTGTGTGACCGTGGGCAAGTCTCTCAACCTCCCTGATCCTGTCTTTTCATCTGTAAAGTGGAGATAATATCTATAGTGAGTCCTTCACACCATTTGGTAAATGTTGGTTGTTATTATTTAGCAAAGCAGCATCTTGAAGGGGACAGAGGGCTTGCCTTGGAATTAGAATGCCTTGGTTCAGGTTGACACATACCAGTCACTTAACTCTTCAGTGCCCCTTAACTCTCTAAGAATATAAATGACAGATGAGTTGCTATTCTTATCAAAAGAGGAAGTTTCCATACCAGGAGTTTCCTATATTAATGAAACCATAGGTCCAGATAGAAAAATTATGTGTATTATTTGGCATGAACCCTGATTGAGAGGATATCCTACTGGTCACATAGCAGTATTTAATACTGATCACTGAGACTGGCCTTCATCTCCACTCAGACATGAAAGTCAGTAGGGATGGTTCAAAAGGCACACATCAGTCAACAGTGCTCTATGTTTATGTCAAAGGGACACCATCTCAAGGTTGTCAAAGATTCAAACCAACAAGCCTTTACTATGCACTTACTTGGTGTGTGAGATGTTGTCCTAGATATTGGGACTACAATGTTGAAATTAAATTCGAACCCTAGACATGTTTACTGGCCACCAAACCCCCTTCCCTAATGAGGAGAAATGAGGAGTGAACTCCGCTGGTTCAATTCAGACAGGTGGCAAGAATGATCTGCTCCCAGTTTTCCTCATTGCTTCCTCCCCAGCTCTGGTGGCTGCTGTGTATGGGCTCAGGAACAGCACGGGCCATGGCCATGGCTTATATATATCTATATAAACTTTGTTTTCTCCCCCAGTAGAATATAAGTGCCTTGAGGGCAGGGACTGTTTCACTTAAATCATTCTATCACCAAAGACTGAGTATTTGTTAATTGGTTAATATAGACAGGCCATGCCCAAGAGAAAGAAATCCTAGACCCAGGTCAACTGGTGCCAAAGCTAAAACAGGCCTTCCTAGCTCACTGAATCTCTCCCCTGCACTCTCTCCACATAGACACTCACTACCAACTCTAAACTAATTTGAGCCATTCACACATTAGTCGCCTTCCTCTTTTATCTCACTCTGTGCTTTGCAGGACCCTATTCTGTCTACTATACTAACAGCAGGAACTCACGTTCTAATTGGGAGTCTGAGATATATACACATCAGTGCATCTTGGGTTTGTGATCTCATTGATGTGGGGACTTTTACCTCCACCTTGGGAAATACCGATCTGTCTATAACATAATATGTCTCTATGTCTTTGGAAATCTTAAGGAGGCTCCCTTAGTCTTAGAGAGGTTAAGTCATTTGCCTTTAGTAACATAGTTAGCAAGTGTCAGAAGTGGAGTTTGCTTGAATTTTGGTTCTCATGACTCCAAGACCAGCACACTGTTCCATCCACCATGGTGCCTCTCACAGGCGAATGTATCTACAATGACAATACAAATGAGAATGCATTCAGGGGTTGGCAAGTGGCTTTCTCATCCTGCCCATCTCCATCTTCTCAAAGAGATGGAGATGGGCAGGATAAGAAAGAAAGTAATCCATTTGGGCTAGAATACAGAATAAATGAAGTCCCTTTCCTTAAAGAAATAGGCAGTATAGATAGAGAAAAGAGCACTGGCCTTGAAATTGGAAAACTGAGGTTCAAAGCCGGCCCAGTTACCTCTGATTATAACCTTTGGACAATCACTTCACTTCAGGTTTCCTTATCTGAAAAATGAGAATAATAATGCTTATGCTATCTACCCCACAGTTGCTGTGAGAAAGATACTTTGTAAATGCTCCATGAATGTAAGGTATTATTATTCATAATAACAATAACAGTGATAACTAGGGCATCGAAATGCCATTGCTGCCTTTCAATGATTGCTTCGTTCTGTTAAGTAAAACCTTGGGATAGAATGTGATTCAGTGTGAAATGCCTGAGATCTGGAATCAAATCCTGGTTTTCCCCCATACCATACCTGAGTGTGTTTAGACAAATCTCATTTCTCTAACCTTGTTACCGTCCTCTCTTTTGAATGCTCCTGTTGCTGTCAAGGGCACTACCATTCTTCAGGCACTCAGGTTCACAACCATGATGTCATTCTTGAATACTTAATCTCACTGACTCCTGCATATTCAATTCATATCTCGTCATTTCTACCTTCATAACAGCTCTCATATATCTGCTTTTCTCAACTTGCATATAGCTACCACCCTAGCTCAGGTCCCTTTCACCTCATGCCTAGACTATCTTAATACACTTCTAATTGGCTTTCCTGACTTAAATATCCCCTCCAGTCCTCCCTCCACTCAGCTGCCATAGCAATTTTCCTAAAGCCACGGACTATCTGTGTCACCCCTATTCTTCAGTAAACTCCAGTGGCTTCCTTGTCCTCTAGGATGACATATCATCCCCTGTTTGGCATTTAAACCTTTTGATAACCTCTCCCCTTCTTACCTTCCCAAGCTTACACTTTGCTCCCACCACATATTTTGTGACACATGCACACTGACCTAGTTCCTATTCCTTACAAATGATCCTCTATGCCCTATCACTGTGCCTTTGCATTAGCTGTCCCATATACCTGGAATGTTCTTCCTCAACTTAACTGCTTTATAGTCTCCCCGTCTTCCTTCAGCACTCAGTTCAAATCCCACCTTCCATATGAGGGCTTTCTCATCCTCCCCATCCCTCACCCCCTGCCAAGTTCTAGTACCTTCCTTCTATTCTCTATTTTATTTTGTATGGACCTAGTTATTTATGCATTATTTACCCATTAAGAATGTTAGCTCCTTGAGATTAGAGAATGTTTTTTCGCCTTTCTTTGTATTTCGGGTGGTTATCAGAGTGTCTAGAACTTGTAAGTGTTCTCTCTCTCTCTCTATATATATACATATATATATTTTTTTCTCTTTCATAGTGCAGGTGGGGGCCACATTCATATAGAAAATTAAATATTATACCATAAAATATGTAATACATTATGTATGCCAGCACATGTCTGAATGTCCTGTAAACATGGAGAATACATAAAGGATTTGAAAGTCCATGGATCACTGTTGAGGATCTCTCATTGCCTTTTTTTAGTGTCTCCAGCTTCCAGCCTGGCACCTGGAATACAGTAAATACTGCATAAATGCTTGTTGACTGGCTGACTGGTTAGGTTCTTGAAATCCAAAAAAAGAAAGTCAAACAATCCCCAATACTCAAAAACTTGCCATTATGTATTCTATTGGGCAATGCAAGAAATGTCACAATGTGGTACATGATAAGAGTCTGACAAGTGGAAAATGCAGGAAGAGCTATTGGGAGTCCTGGACAGGGTTTTGGTAAGGCTTTGTAGTGAGGCCAACTTGTAGTGAGCACCTACTGCATGCACACCATTGTCTCCTAGCCTAGTTTGTATATGATATACATACATATATATATACATATATATGTATATGATGTATGTATGTATATGGTATATGATGAGATCACTATATGCTACTCACTGTAGTGAGTAGCACTTGTCCTCAATAGTATTCTAAATAGCCTTAATTTCTCTGAGCCTCATTGCCCTCTGTACAAAGAAGTCACCATGGCAATTACTAGATCCACATTACAGATGAATAAACTGAGGCTCAGAAAAACAGCATGTCATGTCTTTGAGTACAATAAGTAGTAAAAGTGGGAGTCAAAATTCAGACCCAAACCTTCCTGTTTATAAGTCCAGCACATTAACCTCTACTCTCGAAAAGTAGTGCACCATATAGGGATAAGCGTGCTAAATTTGGACATGCTATAATTCCTGCTGGCTCCTAGTTAGAAGAATAATTAAAAAGTTTAGGGTTAATTTTGTAGTAAGGAAAACGTTTGCCTCAGACACATCTTGGCCACATGACTCTGCCCTCAAAAAGTCCTTTAACCTCTATAAGCCTCAGTTTCCTTATCTGTAAAATGTAAATAGTACTTAACTCAGGGTTCTTGTGAGGCTCCAATGGGATGATGTATGTGAAGTACTTTGCAAATCTTCACATGCTATTAAGAGCTTTCCCTGCAGTTTGATGCCACATTCCTAAAAAATGCTAAAGGATGCTCTAGTTATGGTATAGATTCAGCTTCCCATCTTTCCTTCCCCCTCCTTATTTTGGTCCTGATTATTTTTGGTCACATTTTTCTTCATCTCAATCAACACCACAGGTGATACATCTGTTCCAGTGTTGCTGAATGGAACAATAAAATGTAAGCTTCTTGAGGGTGAGGACAGCTGCACCTTTGTTTTTGTATTTCCAGCATCTGGTATATAGACATTTAAATGATTTTGAATGAAGCAATAGGTGATCAGAAAACCAAAACCAAAACCAAAACCCAAACAAACCCTAGAAATGATGAAAGTAAGCACTGAGAATCTTTTCTTTCTCTATCTGTGCTCACCAACTACAGAAGAAGACAGTTCTTTCACATGTGATGGGCCATTCCCATGCATTCAATGATTATGACCATTGGGAAGATCCTTGGGGAGGAAGGAAGGGAAGGATGCTAGATTGTGCTCTTTTCTTGGACTGTTTTTTTTTTCATCAGACTGAGACCTTGTTTGGTATGCCAATGTGAGGAAAGGAATGTTGTGGGAAAGCTTGGCTTGTTGTCCAATGTGTCCATGATCATGTCACTTGTAAGCAGCATACCCTGTCACATTGCTTTTCAGAGTCCCCCATCAAGGATGTGGAGACTTGCTTGGGGCTTGTACTGGGGCTCCACCATGCTTAGAAGTCATCCTGTAGGCCCATCTCAGAGCCCTTTCCACCAAAATGTGGTGATATTCAGGGGTTGGCAATTCAATTTCATCCAACTTTTCAAGAAGGAAGCCTCCATAAGCTTTCTAAATCCATTTATCTAGGCTTTCTAAAGAGCACCATCACATCTGGGCTTCCCGGTATACTATCATTGCTGAGCACACCCCCTTTCTCTCCCTTTCTCTTTTCTCTGTCTCTTTCTCACCCTAATCTCCCCCTCCCTCTCATCTCCAGTCTCTGTCTCTCCCTACTTCTCTCTTATTTTTTCTCCTCTCTGCCTCTCTTGCCCTGCCTCTCTCTTATTCTCTCTCTCTCTCTCTCTCTCTCTCTCTCTCTCTCTCTCTCTCTCTCTCTCTCTCCCCCCCCTCTCCTCTCTCCTCTCCTCTCTCTCTCTTTCTCCCTCTCTCCCTCTCTCCCTCTCCCCCTCTCCCTACCTCTCTCTTACTATTTTCTCTTCTCCCTATCTCTCTCCCTACCTACCTCTCTCTTACTCTTCTGTCTCTGTCTCAATCTTCCCTATCTGTCTTGCTTGTCTTTTTGCTTTCTCTCTTGCTTGCTCTTTCTCACAGGACAAAAAAAAACAACACAAAAAACAAAAAACAAAAACCACAACCCCAGTTCTTGTTGAGCTTCCTTCCCTCCCTGCCCTCCCTTCCCAGTGCCAGCCCAGCTTCCCGACAGTCCTCCTACTCTCCATCCAGGCCAAGGCAGTTGAGGTTGGTTCTCAGGGCCCAGCTCTCTGGACACCCTCGATGATGACCTCATTAGAGTCACAGATGTTCTCTGCACTTTGGGAGAGCTGGAAAAAACAGAGCCATAAACTAGGCCAGCTTGCAGGAAGGCTGTTACCCACAATTCAAGCTCCGAATGCTGGATAGTTCCCACTAGGTTCTGGTCGACTAGGAGACGGCACCTTATTAATCTTGTGTCAGGGAGCCAGCTGCAGCCATGGCATCTACCATATTTCACCACAACTCCATGTCTGGACAGCCATTGTCTTGGTAGTTTTTTTTTTTAAATGAAAACTCCACAAATCAGCTGCTTTCTCTCTCTCTCTCTCTCTCTCTCTCTCTCTCTCTCTCTCTCTCTCTCTCTCTCTCTCTCTCTCTCTCTCTCTCTCTCTCTCTCTCTCTCTCCCTCCCTCCCTCCCTCCCTCTCTCTCTCTCTCTCTCTCTCTCTCTCTCTCTCTCTCTCTCTCTCTCTCTCTCTCTCTCATATTCTGCCCCTCAACCTCACCAAGACCCGCACCTCTCCTCCTTACAGAGCTTGTGCTGGGAAGCCAGTGGAGTTGGGGTGCATCCCCTGCATCTCCTGTGCCGTGGGCAGGTTTACTAATTCAGAGAGCCTGCTTACTTCCTAACTTTAATGATATTCTCTCAGCATATCACTATGGTTGCCTGGCGACCGGATTTGAGCTAGGCCTCTCATTTGATTCCCACACATCAGACCCTGAAAAGCACTTTTTTTTCCCCTCCTCGTCCCTCAGCTTTTGATTCTGCCTCCTCTGAAACCCTTCCCCCTGCCGTGTCCGTGTGGGTGGGCAGAGCCCTGGCAGAATAAGGCCAGGGGTGAAGGGCAGGCTCTGGGCTACTGGTCACACATCAAGGCCTCCAGACAAAGACCCTGGGAGCCCTTCCTGACAAACACAAATTCCCTTCAGAAAAAAGCAAATTTGGTTTTCCCTTCGGAGGCTGGGTGTCATTTTAAGACTTTTCGGAGATACTTTATTAAATCTGACGCTCTCCATTGGTTTTTTTTTTGGGGGGGGGCATCTCTTACAAAGAACTTCCCATCAACAAGTTGTTATTGGAAGAAGCAAACAGATTGGAAAGGACTGAAATAATCTAATAGAGTCCAGGCTCATTGGCTTTCTGTCCCCCATCTCTTTAAAGATCATGGTATGATATCAAATGTATTTCTGTGGACATTTTGGTCTCAGCTTCCAGTATAGCATTTCCCTCCTTCCTCTCACCCCCTTGCCCCATCCATGAAAAAAAAGTTGGGTTTTTTTTTCCAGGCTCTGTGTATTAAAATCTTTAGTGTTCCCTCAGATGAAGCTGAATCATTTGTTTGTTTTGTAATTTATATGAGACTTAGCAGGTGTTGAGACTTATGAGAAAATAGGGACATTTCTTGGAAAACCTCATTTCCCTCAAGTGGATTTCCATATTAAAAATGAAAGTTGGGGATGAAAAATATACCGAGTGTTTCACATGCATCTTTGGAGTCGGCTCCTCTGAGGAAGATGGGGAGTTGAGTAGGGAAGGGTTTCTGGCTTTAGCTTTTAGAAGGAAAATAGGAAAGAAGAACATTCCCTCTGAATGGGGCCTCTTGAATTTGTCCAGAGTCTCAAATCACTACTTAGACAGGTTTTCCATAGAACTGTATTTTGAAAACATGATAACTATTAGAAGAAAAAAAAGTTAGAAGGGAGTGCTCCTCTATTTAATAAAAAAATTAATAATAACACCTTCAGTCGCTCTTGCCTGGGGGTACACATCGACATAGGTGTCTGCAGACGTTAAATATACATCTATGCATAACCTGACATACATAGAGACAGGAACCACAGTTGGTTATTTTTTTAAAGCCCACGTACAGTCCTTTTGTGATGCAGAACCCCTTGAAAATAGAGTTCAAATATGGCCGCTTGAGTTTATTTTCTCACCGATGCCCACAGGATTTGCTTGTGTAACTCTCATTATCGTGTGCAAATCCCCTGTGTGTTGATGGGAGAATAGCCCTCTCATTTGACACTAGGGCTGAAAGTGGGATTCTTAACCTTTACTCTCTTGCTGTTGAACTTATATTCGACTAACAAAAGTGATTTACCCCTTTCTCGGCAATGATTAAAAGTGTGTACAAAGTTACTGGTTTCCTCCTAATACATTATGAGTTTGTATGCCTCCCTCTCTTCCATCTCTCCTTTTCTTCTGCCTCCCTCCCCCCCCATTCCCAATCTTCCTCAACTATTTTCTGTGCTCGGGAGATCCACTCACTACCTGCTACATTGTTAACTTACTTACTTATTAAGTTGTTAAGGAAGACACTTTCGTACAGTACATTCCTGACATGTTAAAAAAGACTGTTTTCAGATTGGTGTTTAAGCCTCATTTTTCTTTGTGTGAAAAGTTTTAATTAATACATTATATGCATTGGAGCTGTGCAGATGGGCAAAAGCAGATATCTATTTATACATTCAATTGATTCAGTTTTCCTAATGTTTGGTAGTGGTGTACTTCCCACGTGCCAAGAACACACTAACGTCCGACAGTTTTGCCCAAGTCATTGCATCTGAACTGAAATCTTCAAAAAGAAAAAAATTAAAAAATAAAAAATAAACCTCAGTCCCACACACCTGCAGAAATGGAGTGTTTTAGACTTTTTCTCCAGTAGGGGCTCCAAGCAAAATAAGATAAGCAGCTTCTTACTGTCTGTCTCTTTCTTTATCATTACTTAAAGGCATGGGATAATTGACTACCTTTGGAGTTGGTTTATCACGGGAAGAGAATAGGAAGAAAAAAAAATGAACGAACCCACCTTAACATAGCACATTTCTAGTAGATTCAAGATAGGAGAAGAGATGACATGAAAGCATGTGATTGCTTTGAGGAAAAAATATCAATCAGCCAGGAATTCTACCCCTCTACCTCACCAAGGAAAAATTGAAGAAGTTTTGAGAAGGGCCTTTCTTCATATGTGACACCCATCCTTTTAAAAGGGTGCCTTGGCTGCCTTAACAAAAAGAGTTTATAGGAATCGAATTGTTTGAAATCACCCATTTGTATGAGCTAACTGGAGTCTTTGAGTAGTTTTTCCTCCTGGGTCACAGTTCTTCAAAAGTCATGGTAAATATGAAATATCCAGGCCCTTTCAAAAAATCTGCCCCACTATTAGTACCTTGCCTTCTGAGCTACCTTGTATTTAACTACTTTCTATTTATATTGCTTTATATTTCTGCTGGATTTATTGTCATATGTACTGGTTATTCAAGACCTCCCAAAGCCCCCAGGAATGCAAGCTCCTTGCAAATAGGGATCACTTCACTCTTTGTACTTGTATTCCTAGTATTTAGGCCATATTGTGCCTGGTACCTTATAGACACAATACATGCTTACTGATTGATTGATTTTTTCAAAATAATCTAATAAAAGGGAACTGCAGCCACTCCCAGCCTTTGCTCTTGATTTGGCCTGGGACTATAAATGACAATTCAAGGAGACTATAAGGAAAAGTCTCCTTGAAATAATTTTAACCTGGGACCTGTATAGGAAATATAGGAAATATAGGAAACCTGTATGGATGCCACTTTCTGGATGCAGACATGTGAGTATATTGAAACATTTGTATGACTTCCTTCTGTGGAGGCTGCCATCACTGAGGACAGCCTGGGGATGCTGAAAGAGCCCTGGGATCCCAAAGCACAGAAATTAAAGAAAAGGCAACCATCGTCTTCCCCTTAATATGAGTCTCTGTAAGCATGAAAATCTATGAAAGAAAGGCAGGAATAAGACAGAATAAAAAAGGCTCCTTTTAATCTGCTTATGAGCTGTCTGGTAATTTCAGAAACTTGCCATGAATTTGTAACTAGAATTTTCTTCCATGGCCGTGTTGCATATACAAGCTTTGCACACAGTAGGTATTCTGTAAATGCTAATTGAATGAAGAAATGATGGAATGAGAAAGAACGAAGAGCAAAAGGGCACGTTGTTCTTAACTCATACAGATGCAGTAAAGGCTACTGAGAACTAATCATTATTTGTTCTTGCCTTAAAAAAAAGTGTTGTTGTTGTTTTTAATATGGACCTTTGATTTCATCTGCATGGGAAACTCCTGGAATGGAAATTTCCCTCACTGATGGAGGTTGGCAGTTGGTTTCTAACTTTTATTCTTTACAGAGTTGTCTGAGTTATTGAGAGTTCAGATGACTTGTCCAGGATGACAGAACTAGCATGTGTGAGGAGTAGGATTTGAACCCAGTCTTCCTGATCTCAAGGCTAGCCCTCTGATTGACTTGCTTTGCCACATTGCCTATGTAATCATACCTTACATTACTATACATTTAATGTGTGCTCACATCCCTTATATTAAGGAATAGATAACAGTGGAAAAAATTCAGATGAAGAAATACTAAGACACATTGCGTTTGTGTATAATAATATATTAGTACAATGCTTGAATGAAGAGGCAGCGTGGGATCATGGGAAACAGGGCACATGGTTTAATAGACTAGAACCCAGGTGCCCCACAGTATAACATTGGGTTTCTCCTTTTTACATGTGTTTCCTCATCTGTTAAATGAGGTAATGACATAGTTCTGGTATAGATGCCTCCTGGTAGGTAGATGGCCTCCAAGTTTCCTTCCAATTCTAAAGAAGCTCTCTAGTTCTCTAGGGTTGAGGTTTTTGCTTTGTTTTGTTTTCTTCTTTTTTTAATTTGTAAAAGGAGATGTTTAAAAAAGATGATCTCTAAAGTCCCTTGTAGCTTCAACATTCAATGGTCCCTTGGGTCATAGTTTTCCTTTATTTGTAAAATGACATGCTCAAATAATGCAGTCTAAGTCTTCTTCCTTCTCCAAAATTATGATTTTGTGTAACTTCAGCTTCTGGACTGGGAAAGTACCATTAATGATGGTTTCTGCTTGGGCATTGTGATCTCACAGTGATTCACTTGGAGTTTTACAAAAAGTGAGCTCACATGCACATATAAATTTTTATTTGAAATAGTCCAGATATTTCTAAAATGATAGCATCTACAAAAGCAAACATTGCAAGAATATTCTTTTCTCTGTATGTAAAAACTAAGTTTTTAGGAGGAAAAATCAACTAACAATGTAAAAACCCACCACCCAACATTGACTTCCAGAAGAAATCATAAACCCATCCATTTACTTCTTTTGGTGCATGGAAAGGATCTGAAGAGCGAACCTAGATCTCTTGGGGGAACATTTCTAACGAACCTCACTGCTCCCGCTGGTGCCTGTGCCGAATTGAAATTCTCAGAGAGGATGAGCACAGCCCAGCGGAAGTCCTAATCCTCCCCGAGTAGACAAATAACAGGGAAACTCCAATGGCCCCTTAATACAGCTGAACTCCCAGGCCTCTCTGGGCTCCTGAGGGTTGCCCGGTCTCCCGTTGAGATTTTGCTTGTCCCCATGAGCTCCACCTCCACATACCGATGCACTGATGTCAGCCTTCCAAACAAGCTCGCTCAGGAGTGCCCAGATTAGCTGGGTTGCCAGGCTGTGGCCATTCCAACCTCCTTTTCCACTTCACTGGACTGAGCTTTTGACACTCTGAAAAGCACCATTTAAAATTAATTAAAGCTTCTTATTTGGGACCAAATCTCCCTGCGGCCGACTCTGTTTAATATGTTTTTATGTGGGCCTTCGAGCTGCTGAGCTGGTCTGTGTGGTAGGGGCCTGAAAAATGAAGAAATGACAAGTGAGGAGAGGGAAGAATTAACCCAGAATGGAAAGAAGGGGAGAGGGTGGATTTATGTTTCTTCTGCCCCTCGTCAGCCAGACCATATCTGTTACATTAACGGGTAGAACTTTGCCTGGCTCAAAAATGTGTAGTGAGTGCTGAAGGATTTCTTTATGGGCCTTGCAGTGATCTCAAGGGTTATTGGTAGTCAAAACAGTGTGAATTTTTCCTCAAACACCTGCTAGGAGCTGTATCTGCAAATTCAAGATTGTTTAGCCCTTGTATGATCCAACCAATTATTTTCCAGCCCATTGGTTGCTGATGATTTATTAATACCTTTCCCCAAGAGCGGGTGGCTAAGTTTTCTTGCTCATTGTTAGTTTTTTTCCCCCCAAAAGCCTACCTGTGCCAATCTGATAAAAACAGTAAAAGCAACTAAAGGCCATTTAAGTTGTAGAAATGCCTTGTAGGCAGACAAAAGGAAAGTAAGATCATTAAAAAAAAATCCTGCTCACGAGGAATTTTACTAGCAAACTGCCTGGCCTGATGACAGACTTGGGCGGCATCCCTGTTCAGAAGTCTCGACTGCTTCAGGAAAGACATTTTTAATGGGAGTTTATTGGGGTTGTTTGAATGAGTTATTCCTTTAGACCATGGCAGGCCACACCACCCCTATCCCTGGCTTGGCTTAATGGGAAAGAAAAACCTGGTGTGAAGAGGAGAGTAGTTTTCTTCGGTTCAGTGCCAGAAGGCCTTTGTCAGTATAGATGCCCTAGAAAGAGAACAGGTGTTCTTTCCTGATCAATGAACCAGATGGGAAATGGATCCTCACGTAGTCCTAGCCTGTAGGGACAAGGGAGCCAGTCCTGGAAATACCTGTAAGTACTCAGCAAAAAGGCATCCCATTTCAGTAGCCCACCTCAAACATTCTGCACTCGGACTTGCATAAAGGTCTGCTGTGTCACAAGGAGTCTCAAGAAGAAGAGGTCCACAGTGAGAGCGCAATCAGACATCATACATCTCAGAGGAAAGAGGCAGCTTTGAGCATTCCAGTTACTTCTTGGAGAACCACAAAGCCTTGGGTGGCTGCTATCTGTAGAAGTTAGCGTGGAGGATGAAAAAGATGAATCAGAAAAGGAGGAGGAATAAAACAGGAACAGGAGGAAGATGGGGAAGAAAAATAGGAAGAGACAGAGAAACAAGAATAGGAAGAAGAAGAAGAGGAAGGAAAATGAAAACAGGAAGGAGAGGAAGAAAAGAAAGGGAAAAAACAAGGAAAGGGAAGAAGAAGGAGAAAGGGAAGAAAAATAGGAAAAGGAGGAAGAAAAAGAAGAAGGGAAGGGGAAACAGGAAGAGAAATAAAAATAAGAAGAGGAGGAAGAGGAAGGAAAATGAAAACAGGAAGGAGAGGAAGAAAAGGAAGGGAAAAAAACAAGGAAGGGGATGAAGAAGGAAAAAGGGAAGAAAAATAAGAAAAGGAGGAAGAAGAAGAAGGGAAAAGGAAACAGGAAGAGAAATAAAAATAGGAAAAGCTAGGAAAATGAAAACAGGGGAGGAAGAAGAGGAGGAAGAAGAAAACCAGGACAGAGAAGAAAAAGAGGGAGGGGAAGAAAAATAGGAAGAGGAAGAGGAGGAAGGAGAAGGAGAAGAAAACCATGAAAGGGAGGAAGAAGAGGAAGGGAAAGAAAAACAGGAAAAGGAAGAAGGGGAAGAAAAACAGAAAGTGGGGGATTAACTGGATGAAGTCCACTGAGACAGAGAGCATGCCACAATTCATTACCATATGGACCAGTCCATTTCCCTCCAACACATCATGGCTCCTATTTCTCTAGTGTTTTAAGGTTTTTCAAGTGCTTTTCTCCTAGCAACATAAAAGACACCCAGCTCAAGTATTGTTATCTCCATTTTAGGGTTGAGGAAGATTGAGGTTCAGGTAGGGGAAATAATCTGTGTAAACTCATTCACTTCATAGGTATCTACATGAGTCCACATTCCAAAGCACAGTGTTTCCATCCCAGAAAATGTTAGCATCATATAATTTGAGGACCCTTTCAGTTTCACAGTCGTGTGTTTCTATCGATTAGTATATGACCTTTATTTTTTCTGAAGTTTGGAGTCTTTGGTAAATAACACCTCATCTAGCCTTTTATTCATTGTGTGATCATGGACAAGTCACTTTCCAACTACGAGCCTCAGTTTGCTCATCTATAAAATGAGTGTCTAAATCTGAAAAAAAAAATGTGGTGCCTTATCTCCCAGGGGATTCTGTGAGACTCCAATGATAAATGTATATAAATCACTTTGTGCACATTAAAGCACTGTGTGAATGCCAATCTATTGGTAATGGTATACATCCCACTTGCTAAGAACATTGTATGATTATTTTCAGTGTTAGTGCTGTGACCTGCACAGGGAAGTAGGAAGCTGGTATTTCCTATATTACAGCTTGGAGCTGATCTTAAGGTGGAATGTTTCGCAGAGCCCCAGGAAGCCTCCACCCACTTGAATAATTGCAAAAAGGAAAAAGGCAAAGGTAGAAGAGGATTCTCTATTGGAAGGGTAAGACATTGCTGTTGTTTTGTCTACTCTGAAATTTGTCCCCAAACAAAAGGAATAAGAAAATATTCATTTTATTTTGGAGACCACACTTGGGAATTCCAGCACTCAATCTTCAATTTGCCTGTGTTTCTTTGTTATTCTCCCCACCAAAAAAAAATACTCTGAGAAAGTTTAATGAAATTCAACTTGTCCATCAAATATTACCAACAGCAGGTGATATTGCATAAGTCTTTAAGAAAAAAAAGAAAGAGAGAGGGACGGAGAGAGAAAGAAACAAAACAGGAACTTGAGACTTCAGCGATAGCCGTGGGAGATGCCGAGTAAACTTGTGGTTATAGATTTTTTTCCCCTAAGTAAAGCACTTCTTCAAAGGGAACATTTAACTCTCAATTATGCTTTTAACTGAAGTTATTACAAGATGAGATTCCTCCTAAACATGTCACATTTGGAGAGGTCTTGCATGTTGTGCTTCTCTGAGGATTGTACAAGGCAAAGATTTGTCCATGAGTCTCAAATCACTAGGGATAGCTTTTCTAAATATTGTTTTACGAACAAAATTATCATAATCAGGGTAATGGAATGAATGAAACTCTTCTGACACAGATCATTGGCCATAACAACTATGAATCATTAGAGATTTTCAAGGCTGGATGATTACTTCGAAATGGTGGAAGAGTGTTCCTGTCTAGGTCCTGGTGGGTCTGGATGACCTCTGAGGGAACTTCCAGATTTGAGATTCTGGGATTCAGCAAACAAACAAGTAAACAAAATTCAACATGCTGTGTTTTCAGTCTGTTTTCATCGACGGAAAGCAAGAGTGCTAAGGACCTTGGAATCAGAGCATCCGATCAAATAGAGGAAAGAGAAGATTAGTATGTTCAGAATAATAGCAATAGAGATTGGAGAAGTGTGGCATTGTGGGATTTATTGAGTTGGAAAGTTACTGGATGAAGTCTGAACTGACCCTGAAATATTTGGGTTCAAATACTTTCCCTGATACTTAATAGCTGTAAGGTACTTCTCTGACACTATTTCTTCATCTACAAAATAGGGAAAATAATACACATAGAGATAGAAGGCCAACCCTGGAATTAGCCTTGAGTTCAATACATACACACTGACCATGGACACATTATCTAGCCACTTACTGCACCCATCAACTCTTTAAGATGCTAAGTTATGGACAGTTATGTATCATTGGCAGGAATTTCCACACTGGGACTTTCACACACTGATGAAATCACAGATGCTGTCCAACAAAGAAAGGAAAAGCTAGCATGCTCCCAGACTCTGAAGCTACCAGACTCTGAAAAAAGGAGGTCTTACAATGCTTTCCTTTCCTGAAATGGACAGACCCCAAGCAGTGCCTAGTCCAGTATGAGAGCCCCCCTTAGAAAGAATGGAAACCTTCAAGCTTGTCCTAGGACCAGACACACACACATAACTCACACACACACACACATGACTCATAATAACTATGTATGAGCAATACTCTTGAAATTCAAGTTGCTGATGATGGGTCAGGCTCAACCCAACCTACCACCTCCCAAGCAAAGATGGGCAGATGTGCCCAGCCAGACCTCTTTTGTGCCCCCACCAGCCAAATTCAGGGTTCTTTTTGCTTTCCTGCGCTGGTTAATTTCAGACAATGACTCATAGAAAGTGTGTAATTAAGGCCCTGCAAGTTTGATACATAACTGATCTGTTTATCATTGCTTAGGTGGCCCCATCAGTCCTGGGGTCCACTGGCTTGGCCCTCACTCTCCTCCTCCTCTTCACCCCTCCCCCAATTCCCTGCCCAGGGTAGCACAAACAAATACTGAAAGGGGGGGGGAAACATGCTCAGAACACATTCCCCTCTGCTGTCAGAAGGGAATCAACAAGAGAGTAATCCCTTGTGGAGGGTTCTTCTCTCTCTTTTTCCTTCTTAAAAGACTATGAACTCCCTTGTTCTAAACAACTCTTTGGGGAAAAAAAGCCACACCAATTCATCCTGCAGGCTTTAGGAAGTTGACTGATCCTATCGGCCTAATAACGCCCAGCCACGTTGATGAGAAGGCACCAGGGCTCTTGACTATTGTCTTCTTTCAGCCAGCAAGGTAAAGAGGGCCGCCTCTCTGCTCGTCATTTGTGTGGCCTGGAGATTAGATGGCCATAGCGGCAGAAACTGCTCAGATCAATTAGGATTTCCCCCATTCTGTCCCAATGCATTTGTAGCTACGGATGGAGTGGGGTAAGAAGGATGGCTCGGCAGACCCTCCAGGAAGCCTGCTTCCTGACCCCAACTGAAGAGCCAGGAAATGGGGGGAAGTCTCCATCCAGGCCCCCAGAATTAGGGAGCCCCAAATCATGAGGGCAGACTTCCTAAGAAAGCTTGCTGTGGTATCCACAATGAGCACAGATAATGAGAGGCAGGATGGCATAATAGATGGCAAGGTTGGAGAACCATTTGGAAGAACTGGGTTCAAATCCTGCTTTGGGTAATTATTAGTTGTGTGATCCTGTTCTTCCACCTCTCTCAGACTGAGTTAATTCATTTATGAAAAGAGGGTCATAGGATCATAAATTTAAAGCTGGAGGGGACCTTAGAGGTCACCATCTAGTCTAGCTCCTTTATTTGATTGTTGAGGAAGTTACACCCTAGAGAAGGGAAATGACTTACCCAATGTCACACAGGTATTAAATCCCAGAGTTAGGATTTGAACCCAGATCCCATGACTCCAAATCCAAGACTCTTCTCACTGTCACACACACACACACACACACACACACACACACATATATATACACATCTGTGTGTGTGTGTGCGTGTGTATTTTGTATAATGATGCTCAAATTACCAGGGAATCCAAATGAGATCAATTCAAGTAAAGTATTTTGCAAATGTTGATGCGCTAGAGAAATGTCCATCGACAGGCAGTTTGACTAGAGGGATAGAGCCGACCTCAGAGCCAGGAAGACCTAGATTCAAATTCTGCCTCGGACACCTATGGTTGTGCAATCCAGGGGGAAGTTCTTTGATCTCTTGGACCTTGTGGTGCCTGTGGGAGACTTAACATTTCAAGGAGGTTTTCTAACGTGCTGGGACAGAGAGGGACTTATTAAAGAGATTCTGTTATCACTGAGTCACTGATTCTGTCTTTACATCAACGGTAGTCAGTTTTTAATTACTTCTTGTAGTAGTAATAATAGCAGTACTTGTAGTGGTGATAGCAGTACTAAAAGCAATAGTAGTAGTAGTAGTAGTGGTAGTAGTTGTTGTAGTGGTGGTAGTAGTAGTTATAGTAACTGTACTAGTAGTTGTACTTGTAGTATTAGTTGTAGTAGTGCTACTACTAATAGTAACAGTAGTTGTAGTAGTAGTGGTACTAGTCGTTGTAGTAGTAGTAGAACTATCAGTTATAGTAGCAGCACTAGTTCCAGTAGTAGTGGTAGTAGGAGGTGTTGTAGTAGTAGTGGTAGTAGCAGAAGTAGTAGAAGTAGAATTACACAAATTATTAAGATGGTAACCTTACAGAGTTGTTGGGAGGCTCTGATGGAGTTAGTAAGTACAATGCTTTGCAACTTGTAGAATGGGCTATGCAAAAGTCAGTTATTACTATTCCAACCAATCCCTCTAGACTTTAGAGAAATTTCCATTTTCAGAACCGCAGAACCCCTTGGAACTTATCGCCTTTGACTTGGGGTGAGAGCACCAGGCTCAGTTTCCCAGACTGGTGAGGGAGGAGGAGGGCGGCAGAGAGAGGCAGGAGCCCCAGGGCCAGATGTGAAGGTGGGGCAGTCTAAGACAATGTCTTTGTTTCACCTGCCCCAGGTGGAAGGCTGGGGGCTCTCTCTTGGGCCGCAGGAATGGAGCCCATTTTCTGTTGGTTAACCAAGCAATTAGAAGGAATTGTGGCTGGGGAGCAGCTGTGGGAGGGCAGAACAGCCCCTTTTCTCAATGGGCTGGAAGGAGAGAAAAAAAATCATGTGTTTCTACAGAACGACTTTGGCAGCCCGGGGAATCAAGGCTTGTTTGCAGCTCAAGAAATCAGCTTAAATCTTCCAAATCCTTTTAGGTAATGTTTCAGAGGATGGGGGTTCAACTCTCACCTGTGATTCTTACTACTTGTGTGACGTTGCACTAGTCACCTCCCAGGGCCTCGGTTTCCCCATCTGTAAAATGAAGGGGGTGGGTTTAGGTGGCTTCTGATGTTCCTTCCTGCTTGTGGTCCTATGCTCCTTCCAATACGGTTAGAGGATAACAGCTGTCCAAGCAAAGTCCACAGCAGCACGGTGGGTGGAGGATGGAGGAATCCCCGAGGAGCTGGGTTCAAAACCTAGCCCTGTTTCTTACTACCTGTGTGATCCTGGGCAAGTCTTAACTTCTCTTGGCCTGGGCTCGCTCAAGCATAAAGTGAGAGAATTGGGCTAGGTGCTTCTGAAGTCCCTGGCCGATGTAAACCTCTCACCCTATAAACTTTTGATGGACCTCCCCTTCCCCCATGGCTTCGGTGCTTTCCCCTCCCTCTCTGACCTAAGCCCTCTGACCTCTGAGAAACCTGAAAAGCTTTCTGTGTGTCCCCTGCGCTGATGCTCCTGGGCTCTCTTTGTTTGACTGATTGGACATTTCCTCACTTTAGGTCTAATTCGGAAGCTGTGGCCTCCTCACCTAGAATCTGACCAGTGACCCATTTATGTACAGGGTTCAACATTTATAAAACTTCACCTCAAAGCTAAGATCTTGCAAAAAGTAGGACAAAGGACAAATAGCCACCCCGATTGATTTTTCCCTTAATTACTTACTTTCCTTTTCTTTGATTAGCAATCAATTCATTTTCATCAGAAAATATAATTGTATCCTCAAGAAAAAACTTAAAAAATTTTGTCCTTTAATAGATTGGGAGGAATTGATATGTGTTTATCATAATTATTCTCTGGGACAGGTGACATGATTAGGGAGTGCTATGCTTGTCAGAGAGGCCTGGGTTCAAATCTTGCTTCTGAAATTTATGATTTCCATATGGTTCAGAGATCTAGAACTGGAAAGAACCTTAGGGGCCGTTTGGTCCAACCCCCCCTTTTTACAGATGAGGAAACTGAGGCCCAAAGAGGTGAAATAATTTATAATTAATTTATAATATTGAAGACTCACCCAAAGTCACAATGAGTAAGGGAAAGAGCCAGCATTCAAACTCAGGTCCTCTGACTCAAAGACCAGCCCATGTGCCAATGTAAACTGACATTTGAACCCAGGTTCTCTGATTCCAAACCTAGCTGTTTCTAATTACCATAACACCTCTTAATTGTCTATGAATCTACATGCGTGCCCATTTCTTAACCAAATTTAGTTATCTAGACAGCAGCCTTTCAAGCAGACATTCACCAATTAACATCCAGTTCAATAGTCTAGTTACCTATGTATACAATGCAGACGTGCACACCCTCACACAAAGACCAGGCAGGGAAGAGAAGAAGCAGCTTGAGAGAACTGCATGTAATTGTATATATATTATCAAAATGGTGGTCAATGGTAGAGACAAATTTGATGTGTTAAAGATCGGATACCCCAAAGTGGAGAGTATCAGTGAAATGTGATTGCAAGTCACTGGGATTGGCCATCTAATGACGATTAAGTATGCTATAAATTTAAATCTTTGAAATCCTTGTTGGGATTTATTCAGGCAGACAAACAAAGATAACAAAAGTCTTTTGTGTGTTTGTCACTCATTTCCTCTCCTCTGTTGTGCTGGTGTCAAATAATGTCAGTTCTTGGAGGACAATTACTGTAATTTAAAATTCTCAACAAATTAAACTACAAAGCCTCCTAGTCCAAGAAGGACACCATTCATTTTTTCAACTATATTTTCCTTCTTTTTTTTTCCAAGGTAAGTTGTAATTGACTGAGTGTTTAGGGGGAAAAAGTGTCTTTAAAAAATCATTTCCTTTTTTTTCTCTGTTGAAGGAAACTTTTTTGTTTTTTAATCAGGAAAAACCAATGTCATAAGGTTTAAAACATTTTCTTTGAACAAAGTTTTAGGGAGTTGCCTCCTGATGGGACTCTGTTTTTTCAGTTTGGTGAGTAGAGTGATTTCCAAGCGACTTGATACGATTTTTTTGTTCTGGGAATAGCTATTTTTTTTCACTTTGTGAGATAATTATATCTATTTCTGTTACTGAACTTGGGTAAGACAGGTTAGGGAAGGTTAGGAAAAATGCCTGGGAAGGTAAATGGAGACCACAAGATGTAGAGAAAACAAAGCAAAACATGGATCTTAAAGAAAAGTCTATGTAATTAAAAGACTATTATAGGAAGATAAATCTTGCAGATGAAAGTAAGTAAAGTCATTTGAATGGGACCCTGAAAGCTGTTTCATAAAAAAATAATTTAAAGTGTACTTTGGGACCTCACTTCCCATTGTTGGCCAGGCCTGCTGACAGAAGTTAAATGTTCCATAATTTCAGGGGAAGGGGCCAATGCATTTTATATTTTGTGAGATCTTATTTTTTTTGTTTTTTTTTTTTAAAGATTTAGAGCAGCAGCTAGAATTTCTTTTCCATAATAAAGACAATGATCCCCTATGTTCTTCTATTACTAATTATTCTATAAAGATTGTCTGCTCCAAAAGATAATTAGAAAGGGTGAAATTTAATTCCGTTAAACAGAACTCAGCTGGGACATAATGAAATTTCGCTGTGAAGTAGGAGACTTTGAAGCCAAAGAAAAAGCTTTTACAGAGATTGGAAGGGGGAGATTGTCTTGCTTCCCACCTCATTCAGGCAGGAAAGGCTGGCAAAGTCTGAGGATAAGAGTGCGTTTAAATTATTAGTGTATAAATAGGTGGTGTGGTGCTTGGAGTTCTGGGCTTGGAGCCAGGAAGACCCAAGTTCAAATCTAGCCTCAGACACCTACTAGCTGTGTGATCCTGGGTAAGTCACTTAACCTTTGTCTATCTCAGTTTCCTCAACTGTAAAATGGGAATGATAAAAGTACCTATCTTCCAATGTTGTAGTGAGGATCAAATGAAGCACTGAGCGCGGTGTTTGGAATGCAGTAGGCACTATATAATTTTTTTTTCACCAGATAGTATAACTTCATAAAGCAGGACCCTCCCCTCTTTCATTTGTAATAATGAGATCATTTTAGTACAGGAGAAAATGAACCATAAGCCTCTAGATTCCTTCCCAAGTATATATTCTTAGAGATCTTAGCAACATTAGTCCTGATATGAGTGAACTTCAAGCCAGAGGATTCATCAGAGGTCCCAAGCTATTGATTGTGATCCTGAGAAAGGAGCTAAGAGGCATTGTCGGCTACCCTGAGAAGACACCTTTCATCCAAGTGGGCTACCGAGGATGAAAAGTCCAACAGAAGATTGTGCATCAGTAACAACAGTAACAATGGCATAAGAGGCAGTGTATGGGAGTAACTAGAGAACTGTCCTTGAAGTCAGAAAGACCCGAAGACTTCCTCTGGCACATACTGTCTGTAACTTTGGGCAGGTCCTTAACTTTGCTAGGCATCTCTCTAAGAATGTAAGTTGTAGAGAAAATGCTGATCTAGGGGCAGCTAGGTGGTGCAGTGGAGTCAGGAGGACCTGAGTTCAAATCCCACCTCAGACACTTACTAGCTGTGTAACCATGGGCAAGTCACTTAACCCTGATTGCCTACCCCCTAGCCCCCACAAAAAAAAAAAGAAAAAGAAAATGTTGATCTGTGTCATAGATTTCCCTACATCAATGAAATCACAGGTCTAGTTCCTATCCCAATAATATCACTTAAACTCTGTCTGCCTCAGTTTCCTCAACTGTAAAATGGGAATAAGCACAGCACTTACCTCCCAGGGTTCTTGTGAGGAGCAAATAAGATAATATTAATAAAAACTTAGCACAATTCCTTGCACATAGTAGGTGCTATGTAATAATACTGGCTGTTACTGTTATTAAGAATGAAATGTAATCCAAAAGGCATTTATTATGTACCTACTATGCACAAAAATGTTAAAATTTAAATTTAAAATTAAAATTTAATTTTTAAAAAATTCTGCCTCCATGGATCATGGAATGGAGGTGAGGGAAGGGCACTGATATACCATGTAAATAAACCAGTTCTAGGTAGCTTTAATTTTTTGAAAGTTTTTCCTTATCAAGCCTACATTTTCCTCTTTTCGGCTTCTACTCAGTTTTCCTTCTTCACCTCCACCTCTTATAATTTCTAACTTCTTTCAAGTTTGATTCCTTCATTTAATAAGCATTTATTGAGTGACTATGATAGGCCCCAGGAGAGGCTCCTGGGAAACAAAAATGAAACAGCCCCACCATCAAAGACCTTACTTTCTGTTGAGATACAAGTAAATGGATAAGTTTTGAATAGCTCTAATTGTTATGATGTTTTTTCCAGACTAAATTTGCATCAGTATATTATATGTAGACACATATGTTTGTATGTATATATATACATATATTTGTATACATACACATAGGTGTATATGAATATATGTATACATATATATGTATATATGTATATATATATGTATATATATGTATATATATGTATATATATGTATATATATATGTATATACACATACACATATACATAATTATTTAAGGAAAGAGAAAACCCTAATATCTAGGGAGATCAGGAAAGGCTTCCCATAGCAGGTGACACAAGATCTGAAACTTTAAGGAAGGTACGGATTTTAAGAGACAGAGCTAAAGAGGGAGGGCTTTCTATGCGGGAGGGACAGCTTGTGCAATGGTGTGGAGATGGGAGATGATTTTTAGGAACAAAAAAGCAAACAATTGTCCTATCCTCATTCTCATGCAAGGTAATTCTGTAGCTCACTTCAACTTAAACAAACATTTATTAAGAATCTATCATGTACAATGCATTGGGAGAAACCTGGAATCCTATGTGCAAGTTTATGGAGCAAGAAAATGAGTCTGGAAAGGCTCCAAAGAGGGACAAGACAAGTGCTTGGAGGAAGGATATAGTAAGAGTTGTGGGGGGAAAGGAGAAACAAACGTGGAGGAGACTTCATTTGGCTGGGAGGCTAGGATTTGAGGTGATACTTGAAGGAAATTTGGGGAGGCAAGATGAAAGGGGCAACCAGGAATGAACATTGTATGTGGAAGGGTAGGGAGGAATCCTGCCTGTCAGCCTGAAATAGAAAAGGCCAAGATGGTACCCAGAGATTCTCCATCTCCCTCCTCATATGGGATGTTCAAGATGGAGTAGCATATCTGGTGTGAGGGCTGCTGAGCCCTTTTTAGGGCTGCTCACCCACCTTCGGCATCCACCTGCCACCGAACTCTCACCTGTGGTTCCAAGAAACATGCACGGGGGCCACCCTCTGGTAAAATAGATGGGCTAGACCAAGTTGAGGGTTACCAACAGACCTCAAAACTGGTGGAGAGTTAGGGGGATGACTACCAAGTATGCGAAGATGTCCCCAGGTGGAATAGATGGATGAGTACAGTTCGTTCCAATGGCCATGAAGGCAGCTGAAGCAATCTCTTATGGAGTGCTTAGAGCTTGGTCAGGCAACGAAGATGCCAAGGTCATCCACCAAATCATGGGCCACTGCTAGTTGTCTTGACTTTTGTCTTGCCTTGACTTTGATGACTCTGGAAGAGACAATAAGGCCGACGACTTTGCACAACTCTGCCTCACTTACATCCAATTCATGTGCAAGTCGAGATATCGCCCTGTGATGTTATCGATCTTCTTCGAAAATGAAGGGCAAACAACAGAGCATGAAGTTGAGAGCATTCCTTAGCCTCCCCCCAACTACCCACCTCGCATCACTTCTCTAAGCACTCCTAGTAGAATGTTTGAAATCTTTGCCTTCCCATCATAGAGCACAGAGCCTTAAATACATCCAAATAAAAGATTTCCTTGGTCTAGGGGTCTCCCTTCACCAACATAGAGCACAATCTGTCCATAGCAGAATTCATGATTTCTTGACAGTTGCCTGAGATACATGGAAGGACTTGGCCAGGCACTTGGCAGTAAGTGTCAGAGGCAATAATTGAAGTGGGGGATTGACAGCATTTTCACAGGAATAAATATGCTGTTAATCAGTAGCTTAGAGTCTTGGAGAGTTGTCTCAGAGCACTGGAGGGTTGTCATTTTTCTGTGATCTCACAGCTAATACATGTCAGAGACAAGACTTGAGTTCAAGTCTTTCTGAATCAAAGGCTTTCTGTGTGCTGTGTTATACTATCTTTCAGCTAGCACACAGCAGGCATTTTATTACTATATGTTGACTGAAAGCATGAATGAGTGAATACTCTTTGAGGACAGCTAACCAGTTTGGAAAGGTGAAGATTGAGCAGGGATATGATTATAGTCAATTATATTGCGAAGGGTCTAGAAAGGATGACTATGGCCCCTTTCCCTTTTTTTTTTTTTACGATCAACAATCACTTAGTAAGCATCACAGCAACACAGACATAGAACTAGAAAGGACCTCAGAGAACATCTAGCCCAACCTCTTTATTTTCTTATCAGATGAGGAAACTGAGGTGCAGAATGGTTAAATGACTCCCCCAAAGCTTTATATATAGTAAACACCAGAAGTAAAATTTGAACCCAGCACCTCTGATTGCTAGTGCTTTTCCCACTGTTCTATGAGGCAGAATGGCATGTAACACACTCTAACATACATGTAAGCACTGTGTGTGATAGAAACAATCCAATCCACCAAGCATTTATTAAAGTTTGTTGAGCAAGGCACTCCACTAAGATCTGGGAATTTGAGACAAAATGAAAAATATCCCTACCCCACCAAGGAGCTTACATTCTACTGGGGGACTGACAAAATTTTCATAGGAATAATTCCAAGGAAATATGAAGAGGGGCAGCATATTAATAGTTATGGAAATTAGGGCAGACTTGTCTAGGATTTGGCACATGAGCTGAGCTTGGAGGTAAACTGAGGATTCTAAGAATTGGAGATAAAGGCATGCATTCCAGGCATGTAGGACAGCCTGAGCAAAAATATGGTGGAGGGAGATGGAATGCTGAGTTTGGGATTATTTGGCTTCATTGTAGAGGATATGAAGGAGAGGAAAATGAAGTTGGTCTGGAAAGCAAGTCAGGAGCCAGACTGAGACAGGGTCACAAAGCCAGGCAAGGAATTTGTATTTTATTCTACATACCAAGGAGAACTACTGAAGATAGCCTTCCAACATTAATCACATTTATCAGGCTTCTCTCCAGGATGAATTGTCTGATAGCAAGAAGATTCCAGACTAAAGTTTCCCTGCTGTGATTTGCAACCATATAGTATCTCCAAGCGATTATCATATTGATATTAATTTTCAGGACTCAGTGATATCTTTCAAAAACCATTCTGCGATGAATATAACTCTATTGGCCACCTACCTGCATCCATGAAACTAGAAAATGTATCAAGGAAGCTGGTTCACTTCTTCGGAGATCTGAGTTTCTCTTCTGATGAGTTGGCTGCCAATAGCAATGGCCTGTAATGGCTACTTTAGTTGGCAGCAAATGTATTCAGAAGGAGTCCCCTAGGAACCAGTTGGCTTCATAGATTGCAACACAAACATGTTTAGCTGCTTCAAATTTTGTACATGGGGAGGGAATACAGGTGCATCAATGTACATCTGCACTAATGAGTAATTGCTATCACCCAATACCCTCTCCTTTTTGTGGCAAAAAGATATAGTTAAAACAATACTGGTGTTGGGATCAGATTTGATTAAGTACCTGGTACGTGCCAGGAACATGCTAAGTAGTGGGCATAGAAAGGCATGTGGAAAATAGTTATCATCCTGGAGGTCTTTGCAGTCTGTCTTGGGTAGACAACATATCTATTGATACGGATGTAGATAAATACATATGCAGAAAGATATAGATAAAGATATAGACATAGAT
This sequence comes from Phascolarctos cinereus, assembly GCF_003287225.1. Taxonomy (NCBI): domain Eukaryota; kingdom Metazoa; phylum Chordata; class Mammalia; order Diprotodontia; family Phascolarctidae; genus Phascolarctos; species Phascolarctos cinereus. Next base: position 42,877,721 of record NW_027556180.1, on the reverse strand, counting down.
GAAATAGAGACAACTAGGTGGTGGAGTGGATAGAATGTTGGGCTTGGAGTCAGGAAGTCTCATCTTCCTGAGGTCAAATATGGCCTCAGACAGTTGCTGGCTGTGTGACCCTGGCCAAGTCACTTAACCCTATTTTCTTCAGTTTCCTCATCTGTGAAAAAGAGCTGGAGAAGGAAGTGGCAAATCACTCCAGTATCTTTGCCAAGAAAACTCCAAATGAGGTCATACAAAGTTGGACACAACTGAAATGACTGAACAGCATAGATAACAGATAAAGTTATAGATATGTGGGGGGTTGCTAGAGTCAGTGTGACCTGGCTTGTGAGAACATGGTGTAAAATTTTCAGTGTGAACATTTATGCTTCAGAAATTGTCAAATGATATAAATCTGGGCTTGGTTTATTATTTCATCGACTATCTAGACTTAGAAATGTGATGGAGGAAAATTTTAATAAAGCAAAATAAACTTAACAGTGTATTGTGCAAACTTTCTTTCCCCAGAGAGCCAGTAATTAAACATTTACCAGCATACTACTTTCTCTATATATGTATATGTTTATGTATATTTATACATACATACATGTATATAGACAAGTAGACTCAAAGTGATTTGGGAGAGGGCACCAGGAGCTGGGGGTCGTATAGGACTGAATTTTAAATGAAATCAGAGACTCTGAGAGACAGAGCTGAGGAATGCATTCTAAGCATGGGGTCAGCCATTGCAAAGACAGGGAGGTGGAAGAAGAACAGAAAGAAGATAATCTTGGCTAGATAGTGTTCATAGAGAGTACTGATGTTTTATAAGGCTGGAAAGGTAGATTGGTTCTGGGGAGGAGAGCTAGAGCTTGAAAGCTTGAGGGAATGGTTGGGTTTGGTGCTGGTTTTTTGGGTGATGGAGGAAACATTTTTTTGCAGGGAAGGATCCAGTAGAAAGGATGAGATGAAAGATCAGTGAAGGTGGTTGGTCGTTACAAAGGCAATCTACTGGGAAACACATGATGGAAAGGGTTAAAATACTTAGGGAATATAGAGACGCCACTTTATAGAGCAATAGTAAAGGCTGTAGGTGGAGACCAACGGGCTTATTAAATGCTATTAATAATGGTTTGCCTCTGGATGGAGCCTATGAAATGGCTAAGATTCAAGAGTAGAACCAAAAGGCCTTCCATGGGTAGCGTCTCCATGTACTCAATGAATAAGATGTTGACAAAGATGTATCAGACAATGGAGAGTACAAATCATTGTCACCAGACATTAGAGACAGGGGCGAGTTATCCCTAGGAGATAAATTAGACTTATTGACTAATACAGATTTTGAAAGGAACTCGCATACATTTGTGCAGCATATCATTGAAAGTTGAAAAAATCTGGCGCTTACCAAATACCTAGAAAAACATGACCAAGAAGTTGTAACTATCCACGACAAGTTTGCTACTTTTCATCAACTAACAGCCAACATATCCTTAGACCACAAATGTCCCTGAGAATTCAACAAATACACAACCAGAAATGGGTATTTATCACAGATACAACTGTTGCTCACAATCCCCTGACATCCCATTGGTCTCTAAAAATTGAGGAATAACATTTGCAAAAGTAGTCTTCACACCAAATATTCACAACTTAGAAAGTCTGTAGAATGAAGAGCTCCAAAATGTAGAGAGCTAGTAAAAGGAATTATGTATAGATATTAGACAAACATAAACACACATGTAGATATAGATACATAGATACATACATAGACACATGCATCTTTGGGACAATTCCAGGAGCAGACAGGATGATAGGCAAAATGTTGCTCCCATGTGGTTTTGAGTTCTTCTGTTAGTTCTCTACTAGCAGAATACATGGGTGTGCATATTACATACACACACATATGTATATTTTATTTATGTTATCTTTTTTGACCTCACAACAATCTCATGAGGTAGGTGCTATTACACCATTTTACAGATGAGAAAACAAACGTGCAGAGAGTAATGGCCAGTGATCATGCAGCTAAGAAGTAAGAGACAGGAATACGCAGACCCTCCTCGACTGCATGCCCAGTATTCTTTCAAACATATCACGCTGTCTCTTGAGGAAAAAAAAAGTCATTAATGGTTCTCACCAACAGCTAGCCCATGAGGCTGGAATGGTTCCAGTAGTGATGTGAAACCCTAGTAATTTTTATTGATCAGTATATTCATTATGGGGTCAATTAGTTCACTTTAGTGGGTCCTATAGTTTTCCTGATGGTTTTCCTATAGACATGCTTTCCAAATTTTTATCAGGAAGTAGATTAATCAGGAAGGGAAGGAGAAAGGGAGGGAAAAAGGAAAGAAGGATGAAGGGAAGAAAGAAAGTGAGAGATGGTTACATGTAATCAAGACTGATTCCAAACCAGCTTTCATATTGCCATCTCTTTTAAAACACTTTTCAAATTTACTTTAGGCAACTATAAACAACTCTAGTTTTGTTAAAGCTTAAAATAAGAGGAATAGGGGGCAGCTAGGTGGCACAGTGGATAGAGCACTGGCCCTGAAGTCAGGAGGACCTGAGTTCAAATCCGGCCTCAGACCAAACACTTGACACTTACTAGCTGTGTGACCCTGGGCAAGTCACTTAACCCCAATAGCCTACAAATTAAAAAAAAAAAGAGAGAGATGCTTAAATTCTTGTGACAAGATCTCTTGAAGATGATACATGCTTACTGGATCTTAATTGATTTTTGTTCATTCATTATAGTAATAATCAATATTTGCAATATGGTTCACAAGAAAATATGACTTTGGGGTCTTGGCTCTCCAAATACCATCTCGGGACATTGAGTTTGTCAGTTAAACTTTATGGATCTCATTTTCCTCCTCTCAAAAATGCAGGTCTTAGACTGGAAGTCAGTGCTTCTTAAACTGTGGGTCTCCACCCCATATGGGGTTACCAAAAATCTGGCAACAGTAAAAGGTTTCTGAAAGCGCAATGACCAAAAATTAATTACAAATCAAATGTGTGATGAATCCAAGCTGTTTCTGGCACCACCTGCCTGACTTGCACTGCACAACTTCACTGAAGCCTTGGTTCTTAACACAAAGTGTGTGCTCTTTGCATTGTGCATGCCGTTATGCCATGAAATGCCAATGAACACTGTGGAAATGGGAAAAGGAGTCACGAGTGGAAAAAGTTTTAGAATCCCTGGGCTAAATGACTTCAATGGTCCTTTTTAGCTTTAAATCAGATGCTCCTAGGATGCTATGGAGAATAGCATGATAGAGGACCAACTTTGGAGTCAGGGAGACCTGGGTTCAGATCTTACTCCTGATACATACTAGCTCTGTGACTCTGGGCAACTCACTTAACTGATCAGCAACCCCCAAAAGGGAGGGACTCATCCATTGGTTATGCTGCGTTCAGAAGTAAGTTTGGTCAATCAAATGCTTTTTAGAAACTGCTTTGAGTTTAAACCTACTCTCCCTAGGAAAAGAGGTGGTAGAGGAGAAGAGGGTGTCTTGGGATGCTGGCAAAAATGTTTATACCTCTTTTCCTTCTATACCTTCTCAGTAAAAGATGTCTGAGAATTAGATTGGATTACCCTTTCATATATATACGACCAGCCTGCCTGTATGTGGGAGCTGTACATTCACTACCCCTGCCTTCAAAGAGCAGACAATCTCCACAAACCTTTATCTAATAAGCTTTGGCGATCTGTGTTTTCTAAGAGAGCACCTCTGGTGCACTTATGGTTTTGGGGAGCGAAAATTAACCTTACAAAAGCACCACCTTTTAATCGACGTAAAGACGCAGCGATATGGAGCAAGAGATTCTCAAAGCGACTTTGCAGAAAAGCTCAGTGTCATCCCCCTTTCAAAGCAGCTGGTCCCTAAGGCCCAGGTTTCCAGGCCATCCAAACTCATGGGGACCTCAGAGAACATTCCCATGAAGAGATCCGGAGCAGATGAAGGTTTGTGTACATTTCACAGAAACTTGGCGAGCAGGGCTGACTTTTACTCAGGCCTGAGCTGCTCTTCTAGACAGAAGTCACAAAAGAAAGGATTAGAGGGGTTACTCTCAGGCTGTCTGTCACATAAATAGCTAATTAACTCCTGATTGGATCCTGCTAAATCCCTATTTCCTTTTGAATTTCATCCAGTCACTTCCCCCCCATCCCCCACCCTAAAAATTATAAAGTACGTAGAAATGGGAAAATGTGTAGCTGAGGGTCTTAATTACCTAATCCTATGCCTGCACTGGCGGCATTTTCGTGTTTGGAAACATTGTGTTTGCTTTCCTTCTCCTCTCAAACAGTTGTTGGAATGACTGGTGGCAATGATCAACCAGGCATGAAAGAAAGAAAGAAAGGAGAGAAAGAAAGGAGAGAAAGAAAGAAAGAAAGAAAGAAAGAAAGAAAGAAAGAAAGAAAGAAAGAAAGAAAGAAAGAAAGAAAGAAAGAAAGAGAAAGAAAGAGAAAGAGGAAAGAAGGAAGGAAGGAAGGAAGAGAGAGAGAGAAAGAAAGACAGAAAGAAAGAAAGACAGACAGACAGACAGACAGAAAGAAAGAAAGAAAGAAAGAAAGAAAGAAAGAAAGAGAAAGAGGAAGGAAGGAAGGAAGAGAGAGAGAAGAAAGACAGAAGAAAGAAAGAAAGAAAGAAAGAAAGAAAGAAGAGAGAAAGAGGAAAGAAGGAAGGAAGGAAGGAAGAAAGAAAGAAAGAAAGAAAGAAAGAAAGGAGGAAAGAAAGAAAGGAGGAAGGATAGAAGGAAAGAAAGAAGGAAAGCAAGAAGGAAGGAAGGAAGAAAGAGAGAGAGAAAGAAAGAAAGAGAAAGAAAGAGGAAAGAAGGAAGGAAGGAATGGAGAGAGAAAGAAAGAAAGAAAGAAAGAAAGAAAGAACGAAAGAAAGGAGGAAGGATAGAAGGAAAGAAAGAAAGAAAGAAAGAAAGAAAGGAGGAAGGCTAGAAGGAAAGAAAGAAGGAAAGAAAGAAAGAAAGAAAGAAAGAAAGAAGAAGAAAGAAAGGAGGAAGGATAGAAGGAAAGAAAGAAGGAAAGAAAGAAGGAAGGAAGAAAGAGAGAGAAAGAAAGAAAGAAAGAAAGAAAGAAGGAAAGAAAGAAAGAAAGAGAAAGAAAGAGGAAAGAAGGAAGGAAGGAAGGGAGAAAGAAAGAAAGAAAGAAAGAAAGAAAGAAAGAAAGAAAGAAAGAAAGGAAGGAAGGAAGGAAGAAGGAAGGAAGGAAGGAAGAAAGAAAGAAAGAAAGAAAGAAAGAAAGAAAGAAAGAAAGAAAGAAAGAAAGAAAGAAAGGAGGAAGGATAGAAGGAAAGAAAGAAGGAAGGAAGGAAGGAAAGAAAGAAAGAAAGAAAGAAAGAAAGAAAGAAAGAAAGAAAGAAAGAAAGAAAGGAGGAAGGATAGAAGGAAAGAAAGAAAGAAAGGAGGAAGGATAGAAGGAAAGAAAGAAGGAAAGAAAGAAGGATAGAAGGAAAGAAAGAAGGAAGGAAGGAAAGAAGGAAGGAAGGAAGGAAGGAAGGAAGGAAGGAAGGAAGGAAGGAAGGAAGGAAGGAAGGAAGGAAGGAAGGAAGGAAGAAGCCCCACAGCCCTTGAGAAAAGGAATTTATCAGGGGGAAAGGTGATGTTTGTGTAGGCAAAAGTGGGCTAGAAATGGGCCCCATACATTTAGGTGGTAAAAGCCTGGCAACAGATTCTTGGCCCCACTATGTTTTCACAGTCAGGAGGAGAAGGATAGGTTGTCAGCTTTGAAAACCCTAATCCAGGGAAAAGATGCAGCAACACAGATTTGTACTTAAAAAATGTATGCCTCCTGACACAGCTGGCTTCTCTTTGTAGTCCAATGGCAGGAGCACTGGAATCAGAGTCTGAAGACCTGTATTCAAATCCCGGCTCTTCCATCTATTACCTGTTCTACCTTAGACAAATCATTTAATCTTACTGGGTCCCAGCATCCTCAACTGTATAATGAGCAGGTTGGACTAGGTATTTTTTAAAATACTATTTAGTTATTTTTAAATATTCTTTTCTTAATTTTGAGTTCTAAATTCTCTCTCTCCCTCCCCACCCACTGGGAAGGTAAGCAATATGACATCAATTACACATGTGAAATCATGCAAAACATATTTCCATATTAACTATATTTTTAAAAGCAAGAAAATAAAGACAGAAAATTATATGTCAGTATGCATTCAGAGTTCATTGGTTCTCTCTCTAGAGGTGGGTGGCATTTTTTTCATCAGGAGTCCTCTCTAATTGTCTTGGATCACTGTATTAATAAGAGTAGCCAAGTCTTTCACAGTTGATCATCATTATAACATTGCTGTTGTTCACAGTGATCTCCTTCTCACTTCACTTCGCATCAGTTCATAGAGGTCTTCCCAGGTTTTTCTGAAACTACCCTTTTTGTAATTTTTTATACCGTAACAGTGCTCCATCACAATCACATGCCACAACCTGTTTGGCCATTCCTTGATCAGTGAGCATCCCCTCAATCTCCAATGCTTTGACACCACAAAAAGGGAGGCTGTAGATATGTTTGTATGTATAAGTCTTTTTCCTCTTTCTTTGTAAGTGATTTCTAAGGTCTCTTTCAGATGACATTCCATCCTGGCCAAACATCTTTCCATTGGCTCTGTCTCCATTCCCATCCTCCCCACCTAGAATCACTCAGTTAATCAATAAGTATTTATCAAGCACCAATTATGTACCAGAAATGGTACTAGTTTCTTGGAACACAAGGGCAAAAACGTACATACAATGTAAGTATAAAGAATACTCTCAGAGAGCTAAGAAGGGAGTCAAAAATTCTATATAAAAATATAGACAGCATAAATATAAAACGAACAAACACAAATACACACACACACACACACACACATACACACACACACACACACAAAGAGGTTAAATACATGTTAATTTGGAAGGGAAGGCACTAGTGATTGGAGGGATCTGGAAAATCTTCATGCAAAAGATGGGAGTTGAGCTGCCCATTGAAGGAAGAGAGGGACTCCGTGAGGCAGGGGTATAACAAGGGAGGGATTTCTGGGAGTGTGGAGCTGTCAGTGCAAAGTCACAAAGATGAGAGATGGAGTGTCATATGGAGGAATAGAAGGCCTGCACTTTTGGCTGGATGGAGAAATGAAGGTAGAAGAGTAGTGTCCAGCAAAACTAGGAAGACCTTTTAGGCCAAGGTCGTGTATAGATTTAAAAGCTAAACAAAGGAGTATATATTTTAACTTAGAGGCAATAGAAATCCACTGGAGTTGACTGAGTAGAGGAGTCACATGGTCAGATCTGCACTTAGAAAAAATTATTTGGCAGCAGGATGCAGGATGGGCTTTGTGGTGAAAGATTTGAGGCAGGGGGGACAATTAGGAGTTGAGAAGCTGTGGTGGTGGGGGGAAGGGATCGCATGCAAGAGAGTTCGTGGATGTAAAAATGGCAGGATTTAGCAACTCATAGGATATGTGAGGTGAAAGAGATGAAGTAATGTTGAAATTAATCTGGAAGACTGGCAAGGTGGTGGCGCCTTCAATAGAAAGAAGGAAGTTTGGAAGAAGGTAGAATTTGGGAGGTGAGATCATGAGTTCTGTTTTAAAAATAATTGAGTTTGATACTTCTCAGGAGCATTCAGTTTGAAATGTCCAATAGTTGGCTAGTGCTGTGGGACTGAAACTCCAGAGAAGTGGTCTGGGTGTATATACAGTTCTGGCAATTATCTGTGTAGAGATGATGGTTAAACCTGGGAGCTGATAAAGTTGCTGAGAGAGTGCATAGAAGGAGAAGAGAAGAACTGTGGGGAATACCCAGTTAGGTGGCACAATATGGATGATGAACTAATAAATCAGACTGAAAAGGAGCAAGGAGAACGAAGAAAGAATAATCTTACCAAAACCCAGAGAGGATCGCCATGCTTGGTAAGCTGAGAAGGATGAGGACTGAGAAAAGACCTTTAGGTTTGTGGACTAAGAGATCATTAGTAACTCTGGAGAGAGCGATCTCCCTTTATTGAGGTTCCAAGCCATGTTTCACACAATTGAGTGAGTGAAAAAAGCAGAGGCAGTAAATATAGTTGGATTTTCAAGAGTTTGCATAAGAAAGAGAAGAGAATTATAGGACAACAGCTTGAAAGGATAGTATGATATAGTGAAGTTTTTCTAAGGATGGGAGAAGCTTGGACATCTTTGAAGGCCATAGGGGAGGAAACTTTAGACATGAGACGGTGGAAAATTAAAGGAAAGGATGAGATCAAGTATACACATAGAAGGTCTGGTCATGAAGAAGGACAACCTCTTTGTCAGAAACTGGGGGAAAGGAGGAAAGTTAGAAGATAATGTCAAGGGAGTTGTAAAAGATCATTCAAGAAGAGGGAACTCATGTTGAATGGTCTCATTTTCTCAGTAGAGTTAGAAACAAGGTCCTTAGCAGGGGAGGTGTAGGAGGTTTGAGGAGGAAAGAGAGGTTTGGAATGGCTTCTATGGGGAGTGAGATAGGGAATCAATGAGGGAGGAATGAAGGAACAGTACTCTCTGCACTGGACCTCCAGAGGTTATTCCCCACCTTTGTGGGCAGTTATTCCACTCAACTTTGAAACTCTGCCCCGGAGATGAGCTATCTTGATTGGGGAGTGACTAAGTAGAAACTGGAGACCTTGCCATCTACTCTGCTGCCAAGCATATCCTCATTACAACTCACTTTTGATCTCATTCATCCCCTCCTGGCTATGCTTCTCACTCTACAGTCTTTGCCACCATGCTGTAGCTTCCTGGAAGTCTGTTCTGGCCCCCTACTTCCATTGGTGAGTTCCTTCCTGTCCTCTATGTTTTTGTGTGTGAAAGAGTAGGAACTCAGGCTGGCCATCCTTATGATTCTATGGACTTTGCCACTATGACATTTTGGGTATCTTCTCTTCTTCCTGCCCTCTTTTTTCAGTGCCCTTTTAGGCATTGTTGCCTCCCATTAGAACGTAAGCTGCTTGAGGGCAAGGACCATCTTTCTTTTTCTGCTTGTATCACCAGCACTTAGGACAGTGTCTGGTGCATTAAGAAATCCTGGTCCCATGCCTGCCTCTTGCCACCATTGCTACTGGAAATGGATTAGCAACCTACCATGCTATGACTGAATTCATGATCCCTGTGGCTCCCCAAACCAAAACTCCTCTGCTATCACTCCCCAGATGTGCTGTCTCCCTTTATTAAAATAGAATCTTCTTGAGGAGAAGAGGTGTTTCACTTAAGTATTTTTATATTTAGTGACTAGTCTAGTGCCTTTTTAAAGTTTCCCTACCCCCAACTTCATTCATCCATTCCAGTTCTTAATCTGTTTGTATAATCTGTCAGTCTGAAAACATGGTGCTTAATACATTGCATTGAGATAAACTTTTACATTTTACTTTTATAAGAATAACTCTCAATAATGAGCAAAGAAACAAACAAAAAAAGTATTGATAGCATACAGCCACTCTTTTAAACAATATTGTAGGTGAGTTGCTAGTCTGTGTCCATGGAGAGAATTTATATTGGAGTGAACACAAGGCTGGTTAAGGTTTTCAGTTGATTACAAGCTCAGTATAATCAACAGCACAAGAGGGCAGGTCCAAACACTAAGACAAATCATGGGCTGCATTAAGAGAACAATCATGTCTAGAACAAGGGAGGTGACGGTCCTGCTATATTCTGCTCATGGGCCATATTTTAGAAGGGAGACCAAGAATTTGAAACATGTCCATAGGAACATAGGAGGATGACTAGTGTAGTGAAGGACCTTTAGATCATGTCATATCAATATTGTTTAAAGGAACTAGGCCTCTTTTACATGGAGAAGAGGAGATCATCAGTGGATGAGGAGGGCTTGATAGCTATATTTAAACCATTTAAAGGGCGGTCATATGGAGGACAGATGAACTTGTACTTCTTGATCCAAGAAGGTAGAACTAGGAGCAGGGGGTGGAAATTGCAGAGACAGAGCTAATGTTGATATAAGAAAAACCTTCCTAACATTTAGAACAATCAGAACATGGAATATGCTGCCTGGGGAGGGAATGGGCTCCCTTTCACTGGCAGCCTTCAAGCAGAGTCTGGATGACCACTTGTTGGGGAAACTGTTGAGGGAATTTCTATTCAGATACTGGTTGGATGAAGTGAACAATGGAGGACCCACCCCCCAGCAGTGAATCTGTGATTTAACATTGTGAAATGACAGAGACCAAAGAGTGGTTTTCATAAGCCTGATCCCTGTATATCATGAATACTTTCTTCAAAAGAGCCCATTACCTGGAGGTAGTGATCCTCAGACAGCATTATAAAAAAAAAATTGATTAAAAATTGCAATCTATTAATGCCAGAATCATTTGAAAATGAGCCATCTTTGTCCATTCATAGCTTCTTGTTAAAGGTCAAAATTAGTGCCAAGCTAGAGGAAAGTATAAAGATCAGAAGAAAAGACTGTGTGTACTCATAAGAGCTCCAAACCAACCTGTTAAGACATGTTGATCCTTAAAAAATAGAAACAGATAAAAGTAAAGATATTGACTCTGATTATCTCCCTCTTCTTAAAGTTTAATGGAAGCAAGTGTCACCACAAAGAAGAGGCCAAAAAGACCCAGAAATCACCTCAAACAACAAAAACCTGATCTCCTTGACAAACAGAGATAACTGTCCGAAGACAGCACCAGTTTAGAGTGCAAATTTATTTGCAAGGCAAATAATGAAGATTGGGGACAATTTTGTCTATTACTTCATGAAGCAATAGAAAATGATGGAAAATAAGCCTGCAGAGAAGCTTTCATGAAACTCAAACTCACTGTATCATTCTTTTTTTTTTTTTTTGGCTAAGCAATGGGGTTAAGTGACTTGCCCAGGGTCATATAGCTAGTAAGTGTTATGTGTCTGAGGCCAGATTTGAACTCAGGTCCTCCTGAATCCAGGGCTGGTGCTCTAACCACTGTGCCACCCAGCTGCCCCTCATTGTATCATTCTAAGGGTATCTAAAGACACAGGTGAAACTAGGTGGATAATAGTCACGAAATCATGACCATTAGGTCTAATCAATGATAATAGTCAAAGAACCATTATTTGATTCCACCCGCCTAGCTCACAGTGGGCTCTGGGAAGGAATGACAATGGTATTCAATAAAATGAAGTTGGAAACAGTGGTTGGACCTGACCAAGTATACACACACACACACACACACACACACACACACACACACACAAAATTCATGCTGGAAGTGTTGAAATATAAAAGACAAACAAGGGATCAGTTTTCAAACTATCTCATGAAAGGGAAGATGCCAAAGGAATAGGAAAAAAGGTCATAGTTGATATTAACTGAAAAAGGAAAACAACACGTATCAACTACTACCAACTCTTAGGTCTTACCTCCTGCCTGATCCCTGTAAGAGAACAATCTATACAACCCACTCATGGTATCACTGATGAAAGTAGGAGGGACAGGCAGGTTTGTGTTATATACGGTAAAGCACTGTCACGCTCACACTGTTGACTAAGAGGTTCAGAGACTGTAAGGTCCCACTGGGTCTATTGTTGATTAAAACAAAGCATTTGACTCAGTAAAAGTGAGTGCAACCTTAGAGGCTGTCTTCAAACAAGTTGTACACTGTACATGTGAAGCTCACACAAGATTCCAGTGATATTGCGAAGTAGACACATGATTATTAGGGTTTATTTTTGATTGGCAGGTGTTATATAGGATCAAATAGAATCCTGAAAGTTTATTTCCCCTGATAGCATCTCACTGTCCTATTAATCTCAATCTTCCATTAATATTAATGAATTTTAAATCTAAATATAGAATGAATATTCCTGCCGCTTGAGCCTTCATTTCCATATGGCAAATAAAGCAAATGTGGAAAATTGCTCCAAGGGGGAAAAATAGACAAGTAAACTCCATCCAGGATCTACAGTCTTTGTTTGCTTTTAACACATGTGGTCTCTAAGCCAGTCAGTGAAAATAAACCCAAGTTGGACCATGGCATAGTTCCTTGTATTGTATGAATGGAGTGGGAGAAGGAAGATGGGAGCTGCAGTAAAGAATGTCTGGTTTGAGTCCCAATTCCAACACCCACTAACTGTGTAACTGGACAATTCTCATAACGTTTATGGGCCTCAGTTTACTCACTCTGTAGTACGGAGATAAAAAAGCTGATACCTGATTCACAAAGGCTATAGTAAGAAGAGCACTTTGCAAACTTCAGACCTTCACATACTTGCCCAACACTTGCTTCCAGTGGATATTAAAATTTAACTTACCAAGACAAGTTAGAGGAAATCTAGGAGAAATCTAGCCTAACACTATTGTTTTATAGATGAAGAAGCCCATAGATGTTAATGGAACTCATTACCTTCACCTTCTCCCTTCCCCTAGTCCAGCCTTCTTCCTAATTTCCCTATTTTCTCTCACTCACTTTGGGGTCATCTTGACTCTTCACTCTCCTTCCCTTCATCTCCCATATCCAATCAGAGGCCAAGTCTTACTTTTTTTAATCTCTATCACACTTCTGGGATGGATCTGACCATGTTATCCCCATATTTAGTCCAGTTTGGCAGGTGGAGGAGGACAGCTCCTCTGATAAGAGTCCATAGTCTAGAGAATGACCACCAGTGATCATCAGTGGCTTTTATGTCCAGCTCAACATTCATACAGCACTCTATATGAATTAACATGCTATTCCCCTAATTAGTCTTTCATCCCCCATGTAGCTGCTGAAGTGATATTGCTAAATTTCACCTCTGACCACGTTACTCTCTTGCTCAAGATTGAGGTTCTTTTGCCCATTGCCTATAGGATACAATATGACTCCTCTGTTTCTTAATTAGTCTTTCCCAATCTAGCTCTGGCCTAGACTAATTACCTATTACTCCCTCTCATTTACCAAGGTGTCCAAACTGCTGTACTTGCTGTTTCATCTTCCACCTCTGCACCTTTAGCCGGGCTGTCCCCCATGCCTGAAATTCTCTTGCTCCTTACTTCTGCCTAAGCAAGTTGCTTAATCTCTCAGCGCCCCCCAAACGTTTCTGATAACCTACCCCATCAGTAAACACTTTGGAGCAAGACCCCTCTATATGTGTCTTATATATTTATAAATGACTTGCATGTAATAATAGCTGTACTAATTATTATGTACATTGTAAGAGACATAGAAGCAGGCATTTTTGAAATCTTTTTTTTTTTTTTTTTGGTGAGGCAATCGGGGCTAAGTGACTTGCCCAGGGTCACACAGCTAGTAAGTGTCAAGTGTTTGGTCTGAGGCCAGATTTGAACTCAGGTCCTCCTGACTCCGGGGCCTGTTCTCTATTTACTGCGCCACCTAGATGTCCCAGAAGCAGGCATTTTTAAAAGGATGAGATAAAGATCATCCCAGAGTCACAGGCCATTGCCAGGGAATGCAAATCCCTCTAAGAGATTTCTACCTCAGAAATGTGATGATTTGGAGAGTTAAGGGGTGGGTCTGCTGAAGTGGGTTCGGGAAATTTTTCCACTGTTACTTTGGATACTCTGATAGCACATAGGTTATAATTGCCTGAGGGGCCAAACTTGGCTCAAAACCGGGCAAGGTGAAAATTTGTTCATCAGAGGTGGGTGGAACAGTCAGGCAAAAAGGTTTTGGGCAAAGGCTGGTGTGATTTTGTTGGAGATTGTCTTTTATGGAGAGGTTGGGATGCAGCCTCTTTCCCCACCTGATGTTGGAGTAGGGACAAGGGTCTCACTTTGGAGGTCAGTGCCTTCCTCAATTTTGAGACTGTAAGTTACAGTGAAAGTGCCTGTCTGGCAAGACGCAGTAGTCAATAACTATAGTCATCTACTATTTGATAAGCCCAAAGACGCCAGCTTCTGGGATAATAACCCGCTCTTTGAAAAAAACTGCTGGGAAAACTGGAAAAGAGTATGGCAGAAAATAGGCATAGACCCAAATCTCTCACAATATACCAAAATAAAGTCAAAATGGGTTCATGATTTAGATATAAAGGCTGATACTATAAGCAAACTGGGACAACAAGGAATAGTTTACCTGTCAGATCTATGGAGAACAGAAGAATTCATGACCAAACAGGAGATAGCGAACATTATGAAAAGCAAAATGGATAATTTTGATTACATTAAATTGAAAAGTTTTTGCACAAACAAAGCCAATGCAACTAAGATTAGAAGGAAGGTAGAAAATTGGGAAAGAATTTTTACAACCAGTCTCTCTGATAAGGGGCCTCATTTCTAAAATATATAGAGAATTAAGACAAATTTATAAGAATACAAGCCATTCTCCAATTGATAAATGGTCAAAGGATATGAACAGACAGTTCTCAGATGAAGAAATTAAAGCCATCTATAGTCATATGAATAAATGCTCTAAATCATTACTGATTAGAGAAATGCAAATCAATACAACTCTGAGGGTACCACATCACACCTATCAGATTGGCCAACATGACAAAACAGGAACGTGACAAATGTTGGAGAAGATGTGGGAAAATTGGAACACTAATACATTGTTGGTGGAGTTATGAAATGATCCATCCATTTTGGAGAACAATTTGGAACTATGCCTAAAGGGCTACAAAAATGTGCATACCCTTTGACCCAGCAATAGCACTTCTAGGGCTATATCCCAAAGAGATCATACAAATGGGAAAAGGACCCACATGTACAAAAATATTCCTAGCAGCTCTTTTTGTGGTGGCAAAGAATTGGAAATTGAGAGGATGCCCATCAATTGGAGAATGGCTGAGCAAGTTGTGGTGTATGAATGTAATGGCATACTATTGTGCTATAAGAAATGATGAACAGGCTAACTTCAGAAAAACATGGAAAGACTTGTATGGTTGGATGCTGAGTGAAGTGAGCAGAACCAAGAGATTATTGTACACAATAACAACCATGTTGTACGATGACGACTAATATTAATAAACTTAACCCTTCTCAGCATTACAAGGATCTAAGACATCTCCAGAGGCCTCATGATGGAAAATGCAATCCACATGCAAAAAAAGAACTATGGAAGATGAATCCTATCTTTTTTTTTCTCTTCTGTTGAGTTTTGTTTCCTCTTTTTGATGGTTTCTCCTATTGGTTTTAATTTTTACTTACAACTTCACTAATGTGAAAATATGTTTAATAGGAATGTAAATGTATAGCCTATATCAGATCGTGTGCTGTCTTGGGGAGGGTGGTGGTGGGGGAGGGTGGTGGGGAGGAAGGGGGAGAAAAATGTTAAACTCAAAAGCATATGGAAGTGATTGTTGACAAATCAAAATAAATTAATAAAATAAATTTTAAAAAAAAGAAAGTGCTTGTCCGAATTGGTAGAGGGAGTTCCCTATGCCACCGAGTTGACAGATCCAGTCTCTATACCTCTCTTTTAGTTATCTTGTGCATTTCTCCTCCAGTAAAATACAAAATCCTTGAAAGCAGAGACTTTTTTGTTCTGTCTTTGTATCCTCTAGTGCTTAGCAAAGTGCCTTTCACATAGGAAGTGCTTAATTACTACTCGTTGAATTGAATTGACATACATTTCCCCTGGTAAAGGAGGTACTATTATTATTCCTATTATATAGATGGGAAAACTGAGGCTCAGCAAGCTTACGTGATTCATCCATGCTAGCAACCAGCTAGCAAGAGCCAGTCGTCATATTTGAATCTAGGTCTTCCCAAAATCAAATCGTGAACTGTATCCACTGTCATCCTGCCTCATGAAAAAGGAAAGAACCCATCTGTTTAAATAATAAAAAGGTTTTTTAATTAGGTTTTTTTTTTTGAGAGTTCAGGACTTTTCAAAGGCATTTCCTAGACAAATAGGAGTACTGGCTGGTCAGTTACCCAGCTCCCTGCTCCTTTTGATGTATATTAAGAAAACTAAAAGGAATATTCTTAGAAAGACATCTGTGCCTGGGGTGACTCACATTTGATCAATCTCCCCGAGCTGAGCTTTCCAGAGGATGTACAATTATTTGCTCAGTTAGGCTTAAACTTTTTATTTATCTAATCACTAATCACCCGCCTGTTCGGCTTTGATCTGAGCTTCGAAGGCCTATTTTTCCACCACTTTAGCTACATATTTTAGGTCTTATTGTCTAATCACCTTCAGCCCGTAAAACATGCAACGTCCTGCTTTAATGCAGCCTATTAGGAAATCAGCTGCCACCAGGATCCCCCAGACTCCCACTTTGCACGGAGTGCGCGGCCTGCAAATGTCATTCAGGCCATTATTCCAAGAGGCCCGGGGGAGAACCGACAGCCGCTGAGGCGGATACAGCAGCGGCGGCGGCGGCGGCGGCGGCGGCGGCGGCGGCGGCGGCAGCAGCCGCAGCATCCGAATGGAAGGAGCTGCCGGCTCTCCGCTGCCAGCGGTTGCCGAGTTACTCAGAGGTGAATCACGGGTTTCTGCAGGTGTACACGCGGGAGGGCTGGCGGGCTTCACCGCTCAGTGGTGGTAAATGTTTAGTTCGTTAGTTCATGGGGTTACTCAGCAGTCCCAACCAACTCAATTTGACCATACCGGAGTTAAAAAAGAAAAAAAAAAGGGGAGGGGAGTAGGGGAGGAGAAGAAGGAAAAAAAGTTCCAAGAGTGCAAAGTAGCTTTGAAATTGAATAGTAAACCCTGTCATTTGGTAATTAGAAAATGTATTAATTTGAAATCTTTGACTTACATGAATTCGTGCTGAATGAAGTGAGCAGAACCAGGAGAACATTGTGCACGGCAATAGTAATACTATGCGATGATCAACTGTGATTGACTTAGCTCTTGATCCAAGACGTCTCCAAAAGACTCATGATGGAAAATGCTAAATGCTATCCACATCCAGAGAAAGAACTACAGAGTCTGAATGCAGATGGAAGCATATCATTTTCTCTTTTTGTGTTTGTTGTTTTTTCTGACTTTTCCCTGTTCTGTTTCTTCTTTCACAACATGACCAATGTGGAAATATATTTCCATGATTGCACATGTATAACCTATATGAGATTGCTTGCCATCTTGGGGAGGGGGGAGGGAGGGGAGGGAGGGAGAAAAATTTGGAGCTCAAAATCTTATAAATGAATGTTGAAAACATTATGTGTAATTGGAAAAAAAAGTAAAATACTGTTTACCAAAAAAAAGAAAAAATGGAAAATAAAAAAATTGAAATCTTTGGAAAGAAAAATAATTGGCAGGCAGTGGTTCTATTACAAAGGAGGTATTCTGTAATGGTATTTCCTCCTCTCTTTTTCCCTCTTGCTGGTACTTCGATGGCCTGCTACAGATTGTAGTTGAATCCATCAACTGGCTAATGGCCATTGAGATTATTAATCAGCAAGTGAGTAGAATTTGCCTGTGTTGACACTTCTAGTTTCAACTCCAAGACCTATTTAATTAACTGTTCTCACTGGGACTCTCAGCACCTCAAAATAACCCTTTAAAAAGTAACAACATAATTTGCCTTGGGAACATAAGTGAAAACACAATTGCAATGCTTGCCCTTGCTGCATCTTCATACTCTATTCTAATATGCGAAGTCACCAATTATTACCATCACCACCACCACCACTACTACTTAGGGATAGGGACCGGAACTTTCATTTTATTAGCATAGAGAACTCCTGGAGGAGGAAATTTATCCTTTTTGTTTGTTTGTTTTTTGGTTTTAGGCAATTGGGGTTAAGTGACTTGCCCAGGGTCACACAGCTAGTAAGTGTCAAGTGTTTGGTATGAGGCTGGATGTGAACCCAGGTCCTCCTGACTTCAGGGCTGGCACTCTATCCACTGCGCCACCCCTGGCTGCCCCAGGAGGAAATTTATTCTAATAATGCAGATTATCACTGTATCTGTATAACAGAAACTATATTAATAATTAATTTTAAAAATATTAACAATTACTAAATGATTAATAATAAAATACTGTTAATAATTTACAATAATAGAATTTATGTAGCACTTTAAGCTTTGCAAGTGCTTTATATGTAATCTCTTTTAATCTTCACGACTACCCTGAGGTGCTATGTGATATTATCCCCATTTTGTAAATGAGTACAGCAAGGTAGAGAAACATTAAATGACTTTCCCAGGATCACTCAGCTAGTAAGTGCCTGAGGCAGGCTTCATACTGAAGTATTCCTGACTCCAGGTCCTACACACTAGCCATTTTGTCACCTAACTTATCATCTGAGAGAGTTGCTTGGATCGAGTAGGACAGACCACAACCTGTGAGATTCTAGAGCATTAAGGGGTTAAATGGGTTGCCCAGGGTTACTCAGCCAGTATGTGTCAGAGCCAGGACTTACACCCAGCTCCTCCTGGCTTTGAGGCCCATTACAATACTCTGCTTCTCCACCACAATCCTACTGCCATTAGGTCACATTAAATGGAGCTTTGTAGTTTGCAAAGTCTTTTCCTCACAACTAATGAAAATGTGAACCATCAATTACCCAAACAGTGAGACTGAAGGAAAGGTGTGTCCATAGAAGTGAATGGAAACAAGGATTTGGAGACTTCAGACAGGAGCAGGAAAGTAATTTCCCTCAATTATCTCGGTTATTTTCACTGAGGTCACTACTAGATCTTTTCCGGAAACTCAGAACCAAGGTCCAATTAAGTAGGATCACCACAATGTGAATGTACCCTGCAGAAGCCTGCAGGCTAAGGGGAGAATCTTTCTCCCTCTAGATTCTTCAACTCAATTCAATTCCACAGAGCCTCCTTCCTCCAGGAAATTACAGTCTAATACACACAGAGAATATGCTAAATTAATGATAACTGCTATATAGTATTAAGGTTTGCAGGGTATTTTCCATATGGCAGCCCAGTGAGATAGACAGTGCAAATATTCCTTTCTTCTTTTTACAGAAAGAAATCTGAGTCTCAGAAAGGTTAGGTGATTTGTCCAACACCAGGATTTAGAGTATAATTTTCCCTCCTCTTCCTCTTCCTCCTTCTTTCCCTCTTGCTCTTCCTTCTCCTCCTCTCTCTCCTCCAATTCCTCCTCAATAGTAAACAGCAAACATTTATTAAGCACCAACTGTGTGCCAGGCACTTTGCTAATCAGTGGGGCTACAAAGAAAGGCAAAAACAGTTCCTGCCCACAAGGAGCTCCCATTTTAATGGAGGAGACAGTACACAAACAGCTATGTCATGATTTGCCTTCCTGGAAAAGCAGTGAGGTATAGTAGACAGAGGACCAGTCTAGGAGTCAGAAAAATCTAAATTCAAGTTTTACCTCTCACTCAAACTGACTGTGAGACTCTGGGCAAGTCACTTAACTTCTCAAGTCCCTAGCAACTCTTTCCCCACTTCCAAAATTCTCTTTTTCTGTCAACACCACCACTGTTCTTCTAATCACCCCAATTCATAACCTCAGTACCCTTCTCCTCACTCTCTCACCTCAAAATATCCAAGCTGTTGCCAAATGCTTCTATGTCTGCAACATCTCTCCCATCTGAGGTCTTCTCCCTATACCCAAAACGACCAACCTACGTCAGTCCCTCGTCACCTTTCCCTTTGATTACTGCAGTGACGGAGTAATTGACTAATTGACTGCATGGTTCACATCTGTCTCTACTCTAGTCAGCCCTCCACCTAGCTCCTAAAGGGATCTGCTTAAAGCACAGGTCTGACCATTTTCCTTCCCTGCTCACTAATCAATCAACAAGCATTTATAAAGCACTCACTGTGTGCCAGGAACTATCTTAAGTACTGGGGATAGAAAGAAATGGCCAAAAGAGTCCCTGCCTCTAGGATAAATTATAAATTCCTCTGACTTTTGAATCCCTCTGTAATGTGGCCCTAATGTGGCCTTTGTGGTCTTGTTATATACACGGCGCCCCTGCCCATAGGCAGTGATCTGGCCCAATTAAGTTCTCTTCTCCCGTCTCCTTGCCTTGACCTCTGCCATTCCCCCATACCCAGAATGCATTTCCTCCTAACCTTTACCTCATAGATCAAGCAGCACCTTCTGATTCAAGTGTTTCCTGACTTCACCCCCCCCAGTTGCTAGTGCCCTTTCTCCCTAATTACCTTACCGTTGAACATCCTTGTACTTAATTGGTAAATACTCAAATATGCCTAAGTCATCTCCTATAACAGAATGTAAATTCCTTGAGAACAGGGATTGTGGCATTTTTTATTTTTGTATCTCCACTGATGGGCTCAGTGTCTGGCACGTAGTAGGAAATTAACAGATGCCTGTTGATTGACTGATTGATACATTGCAGAGCAGGTTCTGATCTGCCTTGGGGAAGGAATGGGAGTCCTATAGACCAGGGCTTCTTGAACGTTTCCCACTTGCCACTCCTGTTTGCGTTCTGGCAGCATTGGTAGGAGTTGCAAGGCCTGAGGGTATGGACAGAGCAAAGTGGGCATGCTTTGTGTTCAGAACCAAGACTGCGGTGAAGTTGCCCAGTGCAACATGGGCAGGCATTGCCAGAAACACCTTGGATTCACTACGGATTTGATTTTTAATTTTTGGTCATTGCTCATTCAGAAACCTTTTACTCTTGCCAAATTTTTAATGACCCCATATGGGGTTGTGACCCACAGTTTAAGAAGCGCTGATATAGACCCATAAAACCACGGGTTCAGATCCGAAACAAGCAAACAAACAAACCCTCAACTGTGAGTATTGATTGCCAATCATCTCATTGGGTATTTGACCATGCAGGACTTTATGGAATCCCTTGTCTTGTGTAATTCTCCAAAGGTACCTTAGTATAATGGATGAGTGTTAGACTTGTAGTCAAGAAGTCACTTTTCCAAGGTGGTACATTGGAGAGATAGAGTCAGGAAGACTTGAGTTCAAATGTAACTTTAGACACTAACTGGCTGTGTGCCTCTTGACAAGTCATTTTACCTCTGCCTCAGTTTCCTCAACTGTAAAATGAGGATGATAATAGCACCTCTCTCTCAGTGCTGTTGTGAGGATCAAGTGAGGTACTATTTGTAAAGAGCTCAGCACAGTGACTGATACATAAGTTTAATAAATACTCACCCCTTCCCTCTCTCCTCAAATCATACCTTAGTAGTGTGACTTAGGGCATGCGACTTAACTGCTCTCTGCCTCAGTTTCCTCATCTGTAAACCGGGGATGATAGCTCCTACTTCATAGGGTTGCTGTGAGGAATGCATGAAACAATACTCGTATTGTTCCCTACAAACCTTCAATATAAAGGGAGCTGCAGAAGGAAATGGAAAACCACTGCAATATCTTTGCCAAGAAAACCCTACGTGCGGTCACCAAGAGTCGAGTCGGACGTGACTGAAAGGACTGAGCAACAGCACACACAACAAACTTTCAAGAGCTATGTAAGTGTTGGCTCTTATGATTGTTATGGTGGGCACCCAGGACTTAGGGATGGGAGGGACTTAGAGACCATCCAGGCCAGTGGTGTCAAACTTAAGTAAAATGAGGCTGCTCAATAATAGATAAAGCCCTGGCAAGCTGCATGGGGATTTCAAAAAAATACATTTTAACATTATCTATGCTCTTTTGTATTTTTATTTATTTTGTTAAATATTTCCCAATTACATTTTAATTTGGCTTCTGACTTGGTGGAGAGTGTTGCCATGCACAGTACCTAGTACTTAATAAGTACTCAATTAATGCTTATTGAATGAATGAATGAATGATACTTCTTGTAAAAGCAATTTTTCTTTGAAGGAAAAATGTCCAATAGCTTGATCTCACAAAGGGGAATACCTTAAGCTACCTCTATGGGACCTGTTCATTAAATTCATCTCCTTCCATGGCCCTGATGGAGATGACATGAGTGGACTAGCAATGCCATGGGTGAGCTTGGTTGTCATGTAAAAGCATCACCTGCCGTGTCTAGTAAGCAATGTCCCTTCCCAACTAATACTTGAGAAACTGGACAACCTAAAGATGAAACATGACTTTTCTCTTTCCCTTTTGCTGCATAGATCTTATTCTCATTCCTTCCCATGCAGTTTGGTGTGCCACAGGAAATACCTCCCCTTTCCAATCCACGTCTGCCATATTCTTCTATGAGCTTGCCCCACTGCTTGTGTGTTGCTACGTATAAGAGGTGGTAAGAACGAAAAACCCATTCTCCCCCACCCCACCATCACTGTGATTCTTGAAATGCCTTCAGTCCCTATAATTCCCTTCAGTTGATCTTCCTGGGAAGTGGGACTTGTTCAGCCATTTTCAATCTATCACACCTAGTAGGAATAAATGTCTAGGTTCTATTCTCCTGTGAAAGCTCTCTGGACTTAGGTTTTCATAGGAGGAGATAATGACTCAGAGCATGCCCCTGCCTAAAGAATGCAGGACCAAGTGAATTGTCATAGAAGGGACCTCTTGGAAATGGCTTCATTTCAATTTAATAACTATTTGTTAAGTTCTTACTGTGTACCTAGCACTGGGGTGGGGAACCTGGGCCTCAAGGCCACATGTGGCCCTCTAAGCCCTCAGGTGCAGCCCTTTGACTGAATCCAAACTTCACAGGACAAATCCTTTTATTAAGGGGATTTGTTCTGTGAAGTTGTGAATCCAAACTTCATAGAACAAATCCCCTTAATAAAAGGATTTTTTTACAAAACTTGGACTCAGTCAAAAGGCCTCGAGTTCACAGGTTCCCCATCCCTGGCTAGCGCTTTGCTTGGTGCTGGCAATATAAGGACAAACGTGAAAAAGTTCCCACCCTCAGGGAGCTTACATTTTACTAAGTATTTGGACACTAAAGAGGGATGCTGGAGGATGCCCCAAACCAGACTGTCTATTCCATAATTTTGCCCAGGCCTGGTGTTGAATTGAATTGAATTTGATAAACATTCGTTCAACATCTACCATATGCCAGGCACTTTGCTAGGAGGTGGTGTTACAACATAAAAATTAAATTGTCCCTGCCCTCAAGGAGATTCCATCCTGTATACTGGAAGGATATAGCATGTACCTAGGTAAGGAAATGCAAAGTAATTTCAAGAAGGAGTGAACGTTAAAAACTGGGAAATCAGGAAAGGTTATCTCATAGAAGGTGGTACCTGAGTTGTGTTTTGAATGAAGTGAGGGATTTGAAGAGGTAAACCAAGTGAGGAAGGAAAACATCTGTGATTCGACCCTAGGAGCCCGGATAGGCAAGGATCAAAGCTAGAGTGGAAAGGGGGTGAAGGGAGAGGGTGGGGGATGGGGCCTGATGTATCAGGAGACATTTCTCTGAAGCCCCTAAGGCCATGGGAAGCCCAGCTGCCAGCCTGGAGGAAGTCAGAGCAAGGAGAGATGGCAATGGGTGCATCAGGCGTGGCTTGCAGAGGGGGGTCACTGAGATGGGGTGATAGGAGAGGAGCATAAGGATCAGAGGGCAGGAGGAGTAAACACTCAGAGTGGAGATGAGATCAGGGATAGAGAAGGTACAAATAGTGATGGGGTGATGGAAGGCGTAGGGGAAGAGGGCAGGAAGGGTCAGGCCCTCCACTTTGGCTGGCTGGATAAGATCTGCTTTTTGTGGCCATAGCATCTCAACTCAGGATCAGAATTACAGATCCAGAGGTCAGCGGGGGCAGCCCCTTCATTTTATAAAGGAGAGTATCCGAGGCCTAGAGATGTGAAGACTTCTCTGAGGTAGTAAGGGGTAGTAAGTGGAATTCATATCTATATTCAATAATCCTTCATTCAGATTGCTTCATGGTGATGGGTAGAGGGCACAGGATTTTAGAAATCGGAGTTGGAAGGGATTTTACGTATCATCTAATCTAATTCCCAGGGCAGCTAAGTGGTTCAGTGGATAGAATGTAGGGCTTGGAGTCAGGAGGACCTGAGTTCAAATCTGACCTCAGATACTGCTTAGCTGTAGGACCCTGGGCAAGTCACTTAACCCTGTTTGCCTCAGTTTCTTCATCTGTCAAATGAGCTGAAGAAGGAAATGGAAAACCATTCCAATATCTTTGACAAGAAAACCCCAAATGGGGTCATGGAGAGTCAGACAGTTCTAAAAAACAGCTGAAAACAACAGTAATCTGATTCCCAAATCTAGTTCCTCCACCTCCAAATCCTATTCCACTAAGTTTTGTTTCCTCATTAACCTCTTTCTGGTTTTCTCCTTTTTCTTTCTTCCACTCATATGGGCCCTCTGGCAAATTTTAGGAAGGAACACAGAGGAGAATCATGCCCTCCATTTGCTTGGTCACATACACGTAAAAGAGAACAAGACTAATGGTAGACCATGAGTGATTTCTTTTCTAAAATAAATTCCCCGATCTGTTGGTGTATAAGAAGATGGGGAAGAGTTGTTAATTAGACTTTGATTAGCATCCCTGTTTTTCTTGTATAACTACAGCCCAGTGGGGTTTGATATAGTGTGTTGACATGGCAAGATCCCAGATTTGGGAGTAAAGGGAAATGCTCTAAAATCCTGGCTCTGCTATTTACCATTTGTGCAAGGAATTTAATCTCTCTGGACCTCAGTTTCCTCATTTGTCAAATGGAGAGGTTTAATTAAACAATCTCTGTGGTCACTTTCATCCATAAGTACTCCATGCAATGAACAGATCACTGAACTTGAAATGAAATGGTCAGAATTCTAGTCCTGATAGCCCTATAACATACACTTATCAAATTAGATCTTGAATCATCGTGACTTCAGTTCTTTCCATGTTTCCTTATTTTACATTGTATTACAGCTCCTTAAAGACAGGAGCTATGTCTTACAGTGGCCAACGTTGTAGTATCATGGGCACTTGAAAAACATGGAGTGAAAAAAACGATTTCTGGGGTTCCTAAAACATCATCATCATCATCATCATCATCATCATCATCAAGAACAATAATCTCATATATGGAGACTGAGGCTGAAACTTTTAAAGCCAAAACTAGCCATTTTTGTTCCAATGAAAATGAGAGTGAGGAGAAACGTGAGAGGTCACCAGTGGGAGTGAGAGTGGGGAGCAGTGCCAAACAACAGGACAGCTCTTATGAAGTACACCCACCAGGATTGGTGGGGTGGGAGTGGGAGTGATCTGGGCTTTACCTGGCAGCTTATCCCATTTTAAAGTCATTGTTTTAGCCAATTAACTGCTAAGCTTAGTTGTTTCTAAGTCTCTAAAAGTCTGAAAACTGAGTGTAAGTCAATCACTTAGCCAATAAACATTTATTAAGTGCCTATTCTGTGCCAGGCACTGCGGTAGGCCATGGGGATACAAAACAAGGCAAAAGACAGTCTCTGCCCTCAAGGAACTCACAGTCTATTGGGAGAGATGACAAACAAGCTATATACAAGATAGATAGGAAATAATGAGCAAGGGGAGGGCACTGGAATTAGGGGGGTTGGGGAAGTCTTTCTGTGAAAGCTGAGATTTAAAGGAACTGAGGAGGTCGGTAGTCAGAGCAGAGGAGGGAGAGCATTTCGGGCATGGGGGACAAGAATTCCCAGAGCTGAGAGGAGTGTCTTTTTTGGTGGAACAGCCAGGGGGCCAATGTCACTGAATGTAAGAGTACATGTTAGGTGTAAGAAGAATGGAAAGGTAGGAGGGAGCTAGGTTATGAAGGGCTTTGGATGCCCAAGGGATCATTCTGTATTTGTTCTCAGAGGCATCTTAAGAAAATCACTTTAGTGGCTGAATGGAAAATGGACTGGAGTTGGGGGATACTTGAGGCAGGTAGACACACCAGCAGCCACTGCAATAGTCCAGGTGGGAGGTGATGAGGACCTGAACCAGTGTGGTGGCTGTATCAGAGGAGAGAAGGAGGCATATTTGAGAGGTGTTGCAGAAAGGAAACCAATAGTCCTTGGCAACAGACTGGACGTGGTTATATAGTTTTATGCGGTTATATAGATAGTGAGGAATTGAGGATGACGCTTTAGGTTGTGAACCTGAGGGACTGGGAGGATAGTGCTGAAAGGTGTGGGTGGTGGTGGGGAAGGCTTAGAGGGAAGGATAACGAGGTCTGTTTGGGGCATTTTGAAATCAACTTATCTAAATTTCTCTACCTGGGGACAAAGCCCCAGTCATCTCACCCTAGTTGCAATTCTAGAGATGTTTTAGATATCTTTGGTTCATCTCTCAGATCTATCACTCAAATACCAAAATTTCTTTAGAGGCCTCAGTGTACTGATCTGCAAAATAGGTATGTTAATCATGGCTCATAGGAGCATTGTGGAACCTGGTTCATCAGGGAGTCCAGTCTTTGAGGAGTTATTATACATCTGAGAACTTTGGAAATAAACCGTCATATAGAATGACCTTTGGAGGTTCTCAGATGAAAGAAGAAACAGATAGCAGAACAGCACAGTCAGTCAACAAACATTTATTAAACGCTTCTTATGTGGCAAGCACCGTACTAAGTGCAAGGGATTCCCCAAAAGGCAAGAATAGTCCCTGCCCTCAAGGAATTCACATTTTAATGGGGAACATATGAGACGTACAGAGTATATGCAAATCAATGCCAGAGAGGAAAGCATGAGTCAAAAGAACATCAGCCTGGAATTCCAGAGACCCAGATCCTAGTATTGATTGTGCCACTGCTAGCTTTGGGACCGTGGACTAGTCACTTTGCCTCAGTTTCCTCAGCTGTAGAATGAGAGGTTTGGACAAGATGGCCTCTGAGGACCTTTCCAGATTGAGACCTTTGATCCTATGACAAGGAGGGAAAGTCATCTGGCGATATGTCTCAGTATCATTCAAGCTCATTTCATATCAAACTGTGAAAACCTCACTAGAAGTGACTCTGAGCTCTCCGGGCTATGTGAGCCCCCCCCCCCCCCCCCCCCCCGGGAGCTAAGCACTAAAGTTGAAAGCAGCTATAAATATCTTGTTTTTCTAGGGGCTGATTGAAGCTGATGTAGGTGTACTTGGCGTTGGACTTAGGGAGGCTGGGTCTTTAAGGTTTTTTTCCCCCTGTGTCTAATAATACGGTTTGGCAGCTTTTCATGATATCTTACCACAGATCTTTGCCAAAACTTGAACCAACTTCCGTCAGATTAACTGTCTCTGAAAACAAGCTGGCAGGCCTTCTAAGGGCCCCTATTGAAAGGATAAGCATGAATGACATCCCCTGAAATGGCTGGAGGTTCTCACAGGGCCAGAAAAGCAAACCACGAAAGGTAGTGAGGCCTCTGTCCAAGCAGTAAGCAAGCTCTTGACTATTCACTTGAACAATGTAATAGGCCCTATTTTCATTTTCATCTTGATAAGCAGCTTGTTTGGTCCCAAAGGCAAAATTTTGAACACATATCTGTCCCTCCTGAAAGGAAAATCCCCAAAGATACTGTGGTTACTCTCTTGCCAAAGGCTGCATCCCTTCCTTCTCTGTTCTACTTTACCCCATATTTCTGCACTTTCCTGAAAACTCGTTACCTGGGTAGCCAATGATGGTGGATATCCCTAGGAAACAAAAGAAGGGCCTCCAGTCCATGTGTAGAGGCCAATGTGACTAGAATTTAAATGAGCCAGCCCTACCAGGGCAAGGGACTGCCCTTCTTTCCATGCCAATGGACCCAGAGGAGAACAAAAGAAGAGCGTAGAATGAAAGAGAGGCTTCCATGCCAGTTACTTTGCTCACCTCTCTCTGCTACAGATACCAGAGACCCAGAATCAACATCCAAATGATTTTCCAAGCAAGTATTGTTTACAATTTGAAATACTTTTTTTTCCCTTTGAAATCTGCTTACTTTCAAGGTAAGAGGGAGAACAGAGTGAAGGGGGAAGGGGTGAGAAGGGAGAATGAAGAAAGTTACAAGTCAGAAAGCTTCACTTGCACTCAGACAGCGCACGAAGTTGATCTCTAAGCAGTCATTGTCAAAATATGGTTTCTGGACAAACCTTTATATTGGACCCTAGAAGGAGTGTTTCCACTCATCCGCAAGTGTTTGAGCTATACTTGTCTTTCTCTGCTGTGCAAAACCTCTTTGCAAAAACCCAGGGAAACTTGGGAAAAATTCTCTTGGTGAAAAGCTGGAATCCGTATATGCAAAACACAACACTCACAAGTTGAATTGCATCATATTACCATGGAGGACAAAATATCAACCCTGTTTCTTCCTCCCATAATAAGAAACTGATGAATCTTTTTTTTACGTAATCATATTTTTTCCAATTACATGTAAAGATAGTTTTTAACATCCATTTTTCTAAGATTTGAAGTTCCCTTCCCTTCCCCTTCCTCCCTCCCCAAGACACCAAGCAATCTGATGCAGATTATACATGTACAATCATGTTAAATGTATTTCCACATTAGTCATGTTGTGAAAGAAGAATCAAAACAAAAGGGAAAAACCACGAGAAAGAAAAAACAACAAAACAACAAAAAAAGTGAAAATAGTATGCTTTGATCTGCATTCAGAGGCCATAGTTCTTTCTCTGGATGTGGTTAGCATTTTCCATCATGAGTCTTTTGGAATTGTTTTAAATTGTCGTATTGCTGAGAAGAGCTAAGTCTATCATAGTTGATCATCGAACAGTGGTGCTGTTACTGTATGTAATGTTCTCCTGGTTCTGCTCACTTCATTCAGCATCAGTTCATATAAGGCTTTCCAAGTTTTTCTGAAATCCACCTGTTCATCATTTCTTATAGCACAATAATATTCCATTACATTCATATACCACAACTTGTTCAGCCATTCCTCAACTGATGGGCATCTCCTCAATTGCCAGTTCTTGGCCACCACGGAAAGAGCTGCTATAAATATTTTTGTACATGTGGGTCTTTTTTCCATTTTTATAGTCTCTTTGGGATACAGCCCTAGAAGTGCTAGTGCTGGGTAAAAGGGCTGTTGGGGCATAGTTCCAAATTGCTCTCCAGAATGGTTGGAGAAACTGATAAATCTTTAAAAAAACAAAATCTGTGTCTAAATTCAAACTTCCATCTTTTACCTACAGCCCTGCTACCATTTATCACCATCATCTTCACCCCCATTTCTATAATACTTTTGGCTTTGCAAAGCACTTTATACACACTATCTCATTTGAGTCTCACAAAAACCCTGGGCAGGGGTACTATTTTACAGATGGGGAAGCTGAAGAAAACCATTAGATTGGGAGCTCCTTGAGGTCAGGAACTGTTTTTTGCTCTTCTTATTTTTTTTAAATTTCTGATTGTTTTCTACACTTAGCACAGTGCCTGGCACATTAGCAAGCCATACTTGAGGCTTAGAGGTGAGGTGACACAGGTCACATAGATAATGAATGTCCAAGGTGGGATTTTGACTTCAAGTCCAGCCCTGTAATCATCATGTCACATTTCCCAGGTCATGGATTTGGAGCTAGAAGGGACCTTGCAAATCATCTAGTCTGACCCTTATATCTGATTGATAAAGAAACTGAGATCAAAGGAAAGCAGGAGGCTAGCCCAAGGGCAAGAGTGTGAACAGGAGAAGAGCCAGAATCAGAACCCAAGTCCTTTGACTCTGAATCTAGCAGCTCTTTTGCTGTCCCTGATGCCTGATTGTATGCAGTTTGAAGGAAAGAAGAAAGAAGGGACGAGAGAGGAGATGGAAGGAAGGAAGGAAGGAAGGAAGGAAGGAAGGAAGGAAGGAAGGAAGGAAGGAAGGAAGGGAGGGAGGAAGGAAGGAAAGAAGAAAGAAGGGACAAGAGAGGAGATGAGAAGAAAGAAGGAAGGAAGGAAGAAGAAGAAGGAAGGAAGGGAAGGGAAGGGAAGAGAAGGGAAGAAGGGGAGAGGAGAGGAAAGGGAAGGAAGGAAAAGGAAAGGAAAGAAAGAAGACAGGGGTTATGATCTCTAGAGTTTCCTCTTCTCCAAACCAAACATTTCCAGTTTCTTCAACTGTTCTTCATATGGCAAGTTCTCCAGTCCTGTCACTGCCCTGGGTACCCTCTTCTGGAGATGCATGAGCTTATTTGGTACCTTCTTAAATTGTTTTATCTCAAACTAAGTCAGAGGCTCCAGACGGAGTCTGACCAGGTCTGGAAGTTGCACAACTAGTGCCAGCCATTAGGGTCCTCATGATTCAGCCCAAGATCCTTTTAGTTCCTTTGGCTGCCTTGTCACACTGTTGATTGATATTCAGCCAGAAATCCATCAAAATCCCCAGGACTCTTTTCCACGAGCTCTTCTTTCCTCTTTTTTTTTTTTTAAATCTGAAGCTGTGGAATGTAGTGAAAGAGAGATGGGCTTAGGACTCAGGAGACACCTTGGTTTGAATCCCTCCCCTCATACTTCAGGCTGTGAAACCTTGGGCAAATCATTTCACTTCTCATGGGTGAGGATCAAATGAAATAATATACATACAAAGTAGTCTGTGAATGTAGCAATGCTGTGTAAATGTCTACTTTTGTGTTATTGACTTTATTCAGCCAACTATTTGTATGGCTTGACTTTGGATGCTAGGAGCCAAGCCAAGAAAATTGGAATGTTAAACAGCTGAACTTACCACCACCTTACCAGTCAATCAAGCATCAGTCTCAATATTGCCAAATTACCACGTGCAAATAAAACCCCTCTTCCTTTAACAGGATCATCATCAAACTTACAGAAGTCTAATCTCATTAGCATTTTTCATGATTAGCTTCTTCATCATTCTTCATGACAATACCTTATGTAGAAAACGTATCTCTGTTTTATCAATGTGGAAACTGTAGTCAACCAAGCAAAGAAAATTACTCAAGATAATTATTTAGGATTCAATGCAAGAGGCCCTTGGGCCTCAAACTAGAACTCACTGATGGTCTCCCCTAAATTAAAATGAAATGTTGCTCTGTTAGTCCTATTCCTAAATAACTCCCCTGCCTTTTTTTTCAAATGCTTCAAATATTTTCATGGAATTCTTAGTGTCCTCTTTCTCATTATCCTTGCTGATGTTAGTGAATCAGTCATACAACTTGGCATGGGTTCAAGATCAGAAAGGAGTATATACTGTCTTACCCTATGGGAAAATAGTGGGAGAAGGGGACAAGAGAACAGGAGGATGATAGAGAGGAGGGCAGATTGGGAAAGGGGGCAATCAGAAGCAAATACTTCTGAGGAGGGACAGGGTCAAAAGAAAGAATAGAATAAATGGGAGGGCAGGATAGGATTAAGGGAAATAGAGTTAGTTTTTCACAACATGTCTACTATGGAAGTGTTTTGCATAACTGCACTTGTATAACCTATATTGAGTTGCTTGCCTTTTCAATGAGGGTGGGTGGGGAGGGAGGAAAGGAGAAGATTTGAAACCTAAAGTTTTAAAAACATATGTTTAAAAAAATGTTTTCACATGCTACTGGGAAATAAAAAATATAGGAAATGGGGTACAGAAGTCTGTCCTGCCCTACAGGAAAATAGAAGGGGAAGGGGATAAGAGAAGGGGGGAAGAGATAGAAAAGAAGGCAGACTAGGGGAAGGGATATTCAGAATGCATGCCATCTTGGGGTGGGGGAGAGGTGAAATGGGGTGAAAATTTGGAACTCAAAATCTTGTGGAAGTAAATATTGAAAACTGAAAATAAATTTATATAAGAAAAATAAAGTTCCCAGTGATAATGTAATAAAAGAAAAGAAAAAAAGAAAGAAAGAAGTGTGTAATTTTAAATAAATTAACTGAGGAATTTAAAGGATATTGGACATGCAACTTGGGATGCTGGGACTTTACTTTGTCATGGAGTAAAGTTTCTTAGGTAGCTCAGAACAATGGAAGAGTCCTTCAAAGACCTGGACTTTCCTCAGTGCAGGTGCTCCTTCTGCTAGCTCACATCACAGCTCTTTCATACCTAAACAGTGGGTCTTTGAGAGTCATTGTGGCTGAAAAAGTCATAAACTTCTGGTGACCCTGATGATGAACTTCTCCAAATTTGCTTGGCTTGTCCTCTGGTAACAGGCACACAGATTGGCATTAGTCACATACTTGAAGACTTTCCCCCTATGCTAAGCAGGACCTGTCAGAGCTTACAGTCTGTTAGACACAGTCTTTGAGTACCATCATGCCATGATGGCTCATCAGAGTACAACTGCAATGAAGGGAGGTGCGAACACGTGGGCAATTTGTGATTTTATGAGCTTGGGAAACTCCCAGTGAAGGAACTTTTACCACCACTGCAGATTGCATAGTCTCTTTCCATTAAACCATGCTGCTTCCAGGAGACATCTACATCTGTTGTTGGGTGTAAGCTGTGCGTTTTTTTCCAGTCACTGGGTTCACCAAGATTTGTAGTTACTCCATTGCTCCAGTATTACATAGATGTGTCATTTCAATGGGATAGGTCCTCCCTCTACCCATGGTTGGCACAAATTTTCTTTTACTTGGTCAGTGGTCAGGATTGTTATGGTTGAAAAAATGGATCCCCTTATGGACAGTTTGTTGATAGAGCTCCAACTTCATTTAAATTGGTCCTTAGACAACTGATGTACTATCCATCAATAGGGCCAAACTCAAAATCTCTCTGGCTTCATAGAACCTGACACAGTCTGTTGTCATTGCATTGATAACCATGATTGTGGTCATGTTCACTACTCATTGTATAGCACTCTGAAGCTCATAAACAGTTTTATGTAAATTAGCCCTCAGACGGCCATGTGTTGAGTCAGTACTGGAAGAAGACATTAAGTATCATCTCAGTAGACCTTGGCAAACAGGTCACTAACGATTATTTCAGTATTTTACTAATCTGTAATTTCATTGCTGTTGGTGATGCTTCCATTGACACACATTACATAACTTCTCTATAACTGAAAGATGGTCTTCCTGACTTCTTGTGGCTGAAGAATTCATTATGCACTCACCAGTCCATTGATAAATCTTTATGAACTTCTGTAGCCTGACTTGTCAGAAGACAGACATACAGTCTATCACCAGACCTGTGTTCAAAGCCCTTCCAGTTTGGTCAGACCAGAGGGAATATATGGTCCAGATCCACTGGCATAGCCTCTGATAAGCCCTTTGTACATCACAATGAGGAACTGATCAATGTTGGACTTTAGCAAAGGTTAAGGTGATAAACAGTAATTTCCAAAATAGCATCAATAACTCTTGAATCCTCCCAGTAGGCTGCTGGTCTTGGGTGAAGATTAGAAAACAAAAGACATCTGCTGTGCCAGGACTCTTACTCTTGGATGTAGCCTGACACCGATATTTAGCATCCCATTTCCTTATACATGCAGAATCAAGCTTGCAACCAACCTCATGTCGCATGGAGCTGTTTTCAGAATGCTAGATGGTGTTGTCATCACAACACACTAGCCTAGGTAACCAAAGAGCCATTCTGGGACTCACAGCAAATTGGGGCTCAGTTCTTCTCCCTCCTGTGTGTGTTTATTGATGTTAGTCATCGTGTATAAAGAGCAGACACATGGAGGGAAGCACTAGAGACGGGAAACGTTAGCTGCACACTTTGTTTATGAAACTTATGCGTCAGTTAAAGGAGGGGAAGGCTCATAAAGGTGCCAAGGAAACAACACAGAAAACAAAATGATCTGGGGAAAAAAAAGATCCCGTTTGGATTTTCTCACAAACCCCTTCAGAATATTCAAGGCCCTGCCCTCATCACCCGGGAAATGTTTAATAGGCTTGAGGCTCTTTTACTTACCTGGCAGAATTTCACTTATGCCCTTACAAAAAATGGAAATAGGACTGCCTGCTTCCTTGAAACAATTTTGAAACCCTGTTGAAAGCACCTCATACAAAACTGAGAAGATGGAAGAGCAGAGGGGTCTAGGGAAGGGAGTCTACTGCAAATCAGAGGAAGGAAAAGGAAAAAAAGTCATCTGTGAAACTGCAGAAGGATTGTGTCTGGGTCAGATGGGCTTTGGAATGGCTCCGTTTAAAGGCCAGAGGGCTTTAATACTAGAGTTCCAGAGCAAATTTTAAAGAACTGACAGGTGCTAGTGGTGGCTACTGGGTGGGCCACCCAGATGTTCATAGGATCATGGATATGGAACTGGTTGGAAGCTAAGTCACTAAATCCAACAATCTCCTTTTATAGATGAGGGCACTGAGGATCAGAAAAGAGAAGTGTCTTGGCCGGTCACAAAGCTAGCAAATTCTTGAGGCAGGATTTGAACCCACACCTTTTAAATTTCAATTCCAGTGCTCTGGGGAAGTGGTGAGCACTAATCACCTGGGAAAACCAGGAAAGACCTGCTGTGGAAGGTGGCACCCAAACTGGGCTTTGACGCTTTTGAAGCTAGGCCTTCCAAGAGTCTGAGGGAAGAAAGGACACGGTTTCAGGCAGTGGGAGACAGCCTGTGTATGCATCTGCTAAAATGTAACCAAAGTCACTTGAAAAATGGCAGGCAGAGAAAGCAGTTGCTGAAATCGGGCTCCACAAAGGCTAGGTTAGATGAGATTACTTATGTTTTTTTAAACAATAAAAATAACATAAACCTCATTTTAAAAAACCCACTAGTGAGCTTTTCCTAAGACGAAATGAGCCTCACAGCCTGCAGAATTTTCCAGATCTTTGCTGGTTGGCATTTTTTAAGAGAATAAAGAAAATGTGATGGGTTGATTTGGGGATAGGCGGATGGGGGAGTAAGGAAGGTCAGGAAACATAGCACACTCTTTCCTTAACGATCTTTTGGGGTTTCTAGCCAATTCAGTTCAAAGCAAGATGAATTAATTGGTGGAAAGTGAGATTTCAAATAAAACAATAAGCGCTTTAATCCAGTGTGGTCCAGGGTGAGGACCTCAGAGAGGCTCTTGCTTTTTGTTCGAGTGCCATCGCAAAGTTAATTTAGAAATGAACAGCACAGCCTTGGATATGTATGGACAGATGTAACTATCGGCCATGTGCAGGTTTCTATCTGTCCGCAGGCTACTCTTTTAAAGCTTATTTCTGATCTTAGGTTTTAAGAGGAAGAAATACTGTGTTCTTGTCTTTAATTGATGCCCTTTGATCATGTCACCATCATTTCCTCCCTTATACCAAAAACCACCAAGTAAAACCAAATGGCAAAGCAACCGTGTCTAATGATGTGCGCAGCATTCTACGCTCAAAGTCTCCCTCTTCTCTCCTGGGAGGAGAGTTGTGTTTTCCATCTTCTATTCTCTAGGACCAAGATTGTTCATTGCAACTCACCTGATGCCTTCTAGTGTTGCTTTCATTACATTATTTTACACAATTGTGCTTTCTTTGCTCAGTATCACTTCATATACATCTTCTCATGTTTCTCTGAATATCTCATATTTGCTGTTTCTTAGGGAGTAGTAGAATTTCATTTATAGTTATACGCCATAGTTTGTTCAGCCATTCTACAGTCTACGTGCACCTATTTTATTTTTAGTTGTCCTCCACAACACTAAGAGTGCTGCTATGAACATTTTGTTATAGAAAAGCCTTTTTTTCCAAAAGTCATTGAGGCATATGCCTAATAGGGGGTTGGTCAAAGGATAGGAATCACTTTTATTACATAATTACAAATTATCTTCTAGAACTATTGGACCAATTCACAAGCATGTCAGTGTGCCTGCTCTGTCATAGCCCCTCCAGCATTGACTGTTTCTAATATTGCCTTTTCCAATTTGCTTAGCATGAGACTAAAATCTAAGAGTTTTTAAAATATGCGTTTCTCTTACTACTGGCGATTTGGAGAATACATTCCTGTTGTTGTTGTTGTATACTATTGTTCCCAAAAGCCGTTTAATTCATTTCAATTCGATAAGTAATTATTAAGTATCTTCTATCTTCCAGGCAATTATGCCAGAAGCTAGGGACAGAAAGATAAGAAATGAAAAACAGTCCCTGTCCTCAAAGAGCTGACATTCTGCCAGGGAAATGCCATATGTAAACAGACAAGTAAACAGAAGGTAATTTGAGGAGAGAGAGGGCACTACAACTAAGGACATCAGGAAGACTGCCCATAGGAAGTGGCTCCTGAAATCAATACTGAATGAAGCTAAATATTCTAAGAGGAGATGAGAAGGGAACACATTCTAGGGGTGGGAAATAGCTTAGGCAAAATCACAGAGGTGGGAAACAGAATATCTAGGAAGTAACAAGTGGGGCAGGAATTGAGTAAAATACAGAATATATGAAAGCTAGAGTCGTGTCATGTAGGTGGTACAGTGCATACCACACTGGGCTTGGAGTTAGGAAGACCTGAGTTCATTCTGCAGACACACTAATAAGCTGTGTAACTCTGGGCAAACCTTGGTTCACTTCAATTTCCTCATCTATAAAATGGAGATAATAATAACACCTACTTCTGTGAGGATCAGATGGGATAACATATGGAAAATATTTTGAAAATCTTCAAATTTGATTTTTTTGAGCATGAATTCAATTTTTTATTATTAGTGTGAAATATATCTGGAAAGGGGTTTTGGGGTAATTGTGAGGTCATGTTGAAAAAGCCATTTGTCACTTAATAAGAAACAATAACAATCACTAATGTTTACAGGATGCCTTAAGGTTTACAAAGAACTTTACACAATTCATTTCATTAGAATTCCACAGTAACCCTGTGGAGCAGGTGCTATTATTCCCATTTTAGAGATGAGGAAACTGAGACTCAGGTTAGATATCTTGCTGATGTCCATATAGCAAGTAAATGTCAAAGGTGGGATTCAAACCCATGTCTCTCTTGACTCCAACTCCAAACTGTAACAGAAACACCAAGATCACTATACCTGAGGCTTACATGAATGACTTGCAGTGTATAAGAAGGGAAAACCATTAGCTTTTGAAATATTTAATTTGGCATTTTTTTAAGATTAAGAAAACTTCAGTTTTTGGACTATGAACCAGAGGATTTAGAGCCAGGAGGGATCTTAGAGGACATTAGTCCACATAGACAACATTTACAGCAGCAGCAGACAATATGAATTAGAACATGCAGACAGCATGCTCATTGTTTAAGGCAAATCATCAAAGCACTAATATTTGCTTACAGAATCTCTTTTGAAGTTTTAGGAGTTTCCCCTATAGAGTAATTAGAGAATTAGACATTATCTGGGACTTGTTTTAAAGGAATAACTAAAAATTACTCCTTTCAGTTTCCTGTATTTTTGGTAGCCAGGAAAAACAAGGGCTGACCCCAACCTGGTACCTATGATGTAATTGGACAGAGCTCTCTAGCAGCTCCAGGAGAAGTTTTAATGGAGGAGTGCTATTGAGCAGTATTGATCTTGGAAAGAAAACCAATTCTGTGAACATAAACCCAACCATGCAGCAAGTCTCAGTGACAAGCTTAAAACTAAGCATACTAATATCCAACCTAATGGGCACCCACCAAGACAGAGCCATGGGAAGACTGATCAAACATTTAGATA
The DNA here is from genome assembly GCF_003287225.1 of Phascolarctos cinereus. NCBI lineage: Eukaryota > Metazoa > Chordata > Mammalia > Diprotodontia > Phascolarctidae > Phascolarctos > Phascolarctos cinereus. The sequence continues at coordinate 42,840,621 of NW_027556180.1, read as the reverse complement.
GGAGAAAAATGGATTCTTGTTTGTTTCATTAGTGCCCATCCATTGGGCAGTCATCCAACAGTACTTCTGCATGCTCACACTCAGCTGGCTTTCTCACTGAAGTAATGTCTTCTTCAAGCTTGGTATGAATAAACTAGATGATATGGTAGCCACCAAAAGCTAATGAGGGACAGCTAGGTGGTACAGTGGATAGAGTGGCTGGCCTGAAGCCAAGAAGACTAATCTTCATGAGTTCAAATCCAGCCTCAGACATTTACTAGTTGTGTGACCCTAGACAGGTCACTTAATCCTGTTTGCCTCAGTTTCCTCATCTGGAAAATAAACTGGAAAAGGAAATAACAAACCACTCCAGTATCTTTGCCAAGAAAACCCAAATGAGGTCATGAAGAGTCAAACATGACTGAAAAATAACTCAACAACAACAACAAAAAGCTAATGAGATCTTAGGCTTCATTGAGAAAGGCACAGTGTTCAGGAGTGAAAAGGTGATAGCATTACTGTCACCTGTCTTCACCAGATCTCATTTGGAGGACTGTATTCAGTTCTAGGCATCATGGTTTATGAAGCATATTGACAATATGGACATTTTCCAGAGGAGTACAACCAAGATGGTGAAGGTTCTTGAGACCACGTCATATGAGGTTTTGTTGAAGGAGCCGAGCATGGTTAGCCTGGAGGAAAAAAAAAAGACTCAGAAGGGGAGTATTACAGTTTTCTTCAAGTGTCTGAAAATATTTCATAGAGATGAATAGACGAATACGTAGATAGATAGATAGATAGATAGATAGATAGATAGATGGATAGAGCATTTATTAAGTGTTTACTGTGTGCCAGGCATTATGATAAGCACTAGGGATACAAAAAGCAAGAAAGATACTTCCTGCCCTCAGGGAGCTTACCTGGTGAAAGACAACATAAAGGGGTGATAAAAAGGGGAATAATGTGGGCATGGTCTGGAAATAGCCAGGAAATGAGGTAAAGGCCTAGATCCAGGCAAGTAAAGCACAAATCCATCTATCAGAGCCCAAGGTGATTATAAGGATGATGTCTTAGTTTCTAGTGGGGAGGATGTGGGGATGCATGAAGACCTGAGTGGAGGTGTCATGGTCTGGAGATGGCTGGAGGTGTTAGATTTATTCTGTTTGGCATCAGGAAAGCAAGCAAGAATGATGGGTGGAAGTTACAGAGGTAAATTTAGGTTTGATTTCAGAATTTTTAAAAAAGCCTTCCTGACAAAGATAGCCATCCCAGTATGAAACAAGCAGTCTCAGGAGGCAGTGGGCTCCCCCTCAATGGAGATCTCCAAGGAAAGAATGAATGACTATTTCTCAAGGATGTTATAAAAGAGACTTTTGCTTGGGTAAACTTAGAAATTTGTGTGACAAATATAAACCCTTACTTTGAAGAAGGCTGCACCTCCATAGCTAAAGGCTGCCCTCCACATCCCCAGATGAACACAGATGATAAGCATTATTTGTTCAATGACATCGTTAATTGCTCTGCTATTACTTTTCCCTTTAATTTAAAACAACTGCATGCACACACACACACACACACACACACACACACACACACATACACACACACACATGCACACACACACATGCGCACACACAATCAGCAAGCACAGTCAGAATGGGACTGGATTTTTTTCCCTTCAAAATTGGATTAATTAGCATTATCAGAAAAACAAAAGGAATGAAGCCTTCCAGTAAGTAGAGCATTAATCATAATGCTAGTAATTAGTGCCACGAGAGAAAGACAAAACAGAGAAGTTAGAAATATTTCTAAAACTAGTCATAGCCTATAGGTATCAGTAGCTAGGAAACCAACACAGTTATGTATATTGAACGAGCAATGACAGCCAGTGACTATGTGGAATCTCAGAACTATTTAAAATCAAGATATCTAATTTCATAAATCCAGACCTCCCCTCCCCTCCCCCAAGTAATGACACCACTAACATATACCCAACTTAGAAACTCTACATTGCTGTCTCAATCTGATACGTCATTGTGACCTAAAGGTGATTCTGGATTCTTACAGGCTAGGCCAGAGGAATACAAGTCCTACCTTCTGGATACTCTTCCTCCTTGGGTTTTCATGATGGTGTTCTATCCTAGTTCTGTTTCCACCTGTCTGATGGATCACTTCTTTTCAATATCCATGTCTCATCTTCAATGTGTGGGTATATCCCAAGGCTCTGCTAGCACTGAGTCATTTTCTCTGACTACAAACATTGACGTGGTTTCACTAGTTATCCCTGCCTCACTAAGGTAATAGGTGGGAGAGTGGATAAAGAGCTGAGCCTTGAGTCAGGAAGACCTGAGTTCAAATCTAGCATCAGACACTTTCTAGCTATGTGACCCTGAGCAAACCACTTGACCTCTGCTGGTCTCAGTTTCCTCAGTCGTAAAATGGGGGTAATAATAAATAGCCCCTACCTCATAAGATTGTAAGGATCAAATGAGATATTTGTAAAAGGTGCTTAGCATAGCGACTGGCACATAGAAGGCGCTATGTAAATGCTTACTCTTCCCCCTTTCCCTTCCCCTTATCACCATGCAGATGACTCCCAGATCTATATATTCAGCTCTCATCTCTATCTTGAGCTCCAGGCCTACGTCACCAGCTATCTGCTTGGTATCTCCACCTGGATGGCCATAGGCATCTCAAACTCAACATGTCCAAAACAGAACTCATTATCTTTCTCCCTAAATCCATCCCTCTTCCTGACTTCCCTGGCTTTTTTGAGGCCCTCACCATTCTCCCAGTCACACAAGTTCACAGGCTTTAAATTATTTTCAACTCTTGATTCTCCTTTACCATCCTCCATAATCAATCAGTTGCCAAACCTTGCTGATCCCACTCCATCCCCTTCTTTCTACTCATGTGGCCACCATTCTACTTCAGGCTCTTGTCACCTCCTACCTGGACTATTGCAATGGCCGACCTATTGATCTCCCTGCCTCTCACCTCTCTCCTCTCCAAGCCACTCTTCAAGTGGGTACTACATTTTTATTCCTAAAGCTCAGGCCTGACAACAAAGACAGTAAAATGATTTCCTACTGTCTCTGGGGCAAAATACAGATGCCTCTGCTTTCCATTTAAAGCCCTTCACAATCTTGGTCCATTCATCTTTTCAGACTGACATCAAATTGCTCCCCTCATGAACAATATATGTCCTTTCCAACTGACTTACTTGCTATATCTTATACCTGATAATCTATCTCTTGTCTCTACCTTTGGATGGATTGTTTCCCATCCCTAGAATGTTCTCCCTCCTAATTTACATCTCTTAAAGTCCCTGACTCCATCCAATGCAACGTTCAAACGCTGTTTGTGACAATATATCTTTCCTGATAGCCCCAGTGTTACCTCTCCCACCCCACCCCAATCTTGAAAATGCCGTTGTATTTTCTGTGTATATTTTGCATACTTATCTGTATAACTTTATTTCCCCTCAGAATTTGTGTGCCTCAAATTCAAGGACAGTTTAATTTTTTTCTTTGTCTCTCCACTGCCTACCACACAGTGGGTATTTAATATTGCTTGTGCCATCAAAGTGAATTGAATTGAACTGAATTGAACTGATTTGAAGAGCAACGCCTAAGTCAGCAGCAACATTTGAGGGAAGATGCACGCTGAGATGTTAATGGCTCCTCAAATCACTGGTGGAAGAGGAAAATTGTGAGTTGTTTGAAAAGACTGATTGGGTGGCACCAGGAGCTCACCAACTAACTTAGAGCTAATAAAAATGCGTATGAAAAGCTAGAACAAATAGCAGGTAGCAAGAGAAATGCAAAAATGTAGCAAAGTCCTGCAAGAATAATGTGTGGAGGTGGCAGCACAGAATGAGCAGATCCTTCCAAAGAAGGCCGAGAAGCAAGGAGAAGGGTTTCATTGACATTTATTTTTTTGTCTATATCAGGAAAAAGACGAGGCTCTAAGAAGGAATAGGGCATCTGCCCAGGATAAATGCAACAGTGACAACTAGCAAGGGAGAAAAAGTACAGCTGCTCAATTCTACCAGTTTTCTCTGGCAAGAAGAATGCCCTTTGGACTTGGGAAAGGATAGAGCAAAAGTGGTTAATAAGGAGTGGATACCCACCATAACATAACAGGGCATGAGGTGGCTTCATAGTGTACAGAGTGCCAGGCCTGCAGTCAGGAAGACTCATCTTCCTGAGTTCAAATCTGGCCTCAGACACTTACTAGCTGTGTGACCCTGGGTAAGTCACTTCATCCTGTTTGCCTCAGTTTCCTCATCTGTAAAATGAACTGGAGAAGGAAATGGCAAACCACTCCAGCATCTTTACCAAGAAAACCCCAAAGGGGGTCACAAAGAGTTGGACATGACTGGAATAACAACAACAACAACCCAACATAAATGAGGAGATAGTAAGAGAGTACTCACTTGTCCTTGCTGAATGCCAGTCACCTGGGTCCAATGAACCATGTGAAAGAGTACGAAACAACAGCAACAACAAACTGACCGGTGAGATCACTAAGCAAACTTGAGAGATCATGGAAAATGCTGATGCTGTAAGATCAGAGAAGGGCAAATATTCTCTCAATTAAAAAAAAAAAGGTAGGAAGGAGGTGGAGAGAACAATCCGCACCCTCTAGGCCAGTGAGTTTGACTTTGGTTCCTGGGAAAATTCCAGAATGGATTATTAAAGACATGGCTGGTGAACATGTAAAAGAGAAAGCAATGCTGTGAAAGAGTCAGTACAGCTTCAGTCAGAACAGGTTATGCCAGACCAACTTTACTTCCCTTTTTGACAGGGTCACTAAACTCATCAACCAAAGGAATGCTATAGTTTGCCTAGGTTTTAGCAACATGTATGTCATGGAATAATGGAAAGATTTGGGCTGAATGATAGTGCAACTAGATGGATTGGGAATTAAAGGTGGAAGAGCAGTCATTCATGTTGCGAAGTCCACTTGAAGGGAGGGCTCCAGTGGAGGGGACCAAGTATCTGCGATTGGCCCTGATGCTGTTTGTGCTTTTTGCCAGTGCCTTGGAGAAAGGCAGAGTTGGAAAGAGCTTTTTCACATTGCAGATGACACAAAGTTGGGTGAGATTGCTAGCACAATGAATAATAGTGTCAGAATCAAAAGCTATCTTGACAGGCTAGAGCATTGGGATGAATTGAATAAGATGGAATTTAATAGGGGAAAATGGGAAGTCAGTGTGTGGTACCAACAAAATTTGACTTGTGAGTATGAGGTGGGGAAAATGTGGTTAGATAGGTGTTTGCAGAGATCTGTATCGTTTAGAATGCTGGGAGCTACAGGTATGTCAACAGTAGCCAGAAATCCATATCTATGTTTTATGTACATGTGTGTATGTATATACATATATATACATATATATACATATATATACATATATATACGTACATATATATATATGTATGTATATAAAATCTTGGGTTACATTCAAAGCAGTGTGCATGCTAGGACCTAAAAAAAAGTCAACAGTAGCACGCACGTGCACATGTGCACCCACGTACACACACACACACACACACACACACACACACACACACACATACACACATGATCTTGTTCTACATCCAAAGAGGTTTATCTTCCAGGAATAGGCCTAGATGGCTATCAAGATCCCTTCCGATTTTCTGTGACTGTAAGTATAGTTAACCTCCTAAATTCATCACCCTCTAAATGAACTGACCTTGAACAGAGCCCTCATTGTCTCAGCCTAGTTACAGCTTTGCCACCACTCCTCCTATTGCAGTTTTTAATTCTCTTGACACCCAGTTTTCCTCATCTCTTTCTTTCCAAAGCATTTTCTAGATTCAGCTCCTGATCACTCTGTCCTTGTGAAATGAGCCTGGGAGTTAGCCATGCTTCTACCTGCTCTGTCTGCCCTCTCTCATGCAGCCATTTTGGCCAAGTTCTTATATTCTCTGGGCTGAGGTTTTCCTTTGTATTCAACAATAATACCATCGACTGTTGGTGGGGTCTCAGCCTCTCAGATGAAGTTTCCCCCAGAAGAGAAAGTGGGGTAGAGTGGATAGCGCTACATCTGGAGTCAGGAAAGTCTGGATTCATCTCTCATCCTGAGGACCCAGAAGAAGTAACCCAAGCCTCCCTTTTGTTATTTGCAAAATAGGGAAAATAGTACCTACCTTACAGCACTGTTGCGAAGCTTATTGTGACACTCTACATAAGGTATAAATGAATAATTAATGAATGAATAAATGATGGGTAGCACTTTGAAGGAATGATATTAGGAAATAACAGTGATATTTTTAAAGCATCAATAAAACATTCAAAAAAGAAATCTATTAACATAAAAGGGATATTTAGAATAGCATTTTGGGGAGGTGAGGCAATATTGCATAATGGCTAGTATGCTGGGCTTGGAATCAGGAAGACTTGGATTCAAATCTTGCTTCCTATACTTTTGAGTTGTGTAGCCATGGACAAGTTGTTTTATTTCTCTATGCATTTAACAACTCGATAAGGTTTATCTACTAAGAAATTCACAAATCCTTGACATATTTCTGGGTGGGAGGGGCAGTGTTCATGGAAAGCCCATGGTGCACTTTATGTTAAAATGTTTCTCCCAGCAAATATCAATCATCTTCCTGAATCCTTTTTCCTTCATAAGAAATGATACTCATATTAGGATCTCTGGAGCAATTCTGGAAATAGACATTCACCAACTTGGTAAACAAACAGGAAGTTTAATGTTGTTCTACTGGGGACCTTTCCTAGATAATTGCTCCAATTTAAATGTCTAAGAAGAATACTCTGAAATTTCTTCAGACAGAAAACATGCTGCCTGGTAGTTTTGTATAATTGGCTGAATTGTCTAATTAGAAAACAATGCCAAAAAAAATTAACTTTCTCATCTTTGGAAAAATATATCTCTAGAAAAGATGAAAACTGGTGGAATTATTTTGTCTTACAAAAAAAAAATTTCCTGAAAGGGAAGAGAAATTTTCCCCAAAATTCTTGTCATATTTCTTTGTCTTTTCACTTAACATCAAAAGGATCAATAAAGCAGCATTTGCAGGGAGTGGCTGACAACACGGCACAGTGACTAACATACTACCTTGGAACTGGAAAAACTTGGTTCAAATCTTGCCAATACATGTTAGCTCTGTGCCCATGGGCAGGTCATTTAATTTCTCTGAGTATCAGGTGACTCTAAAATGTACCTATTACTCTAATCGATTCAATGTCCAATCATTAATCTAGAGGACCAATGATGAAGCATGCTTCCCAGCTCCTGAGGTTGAGTGGAACATGATTCCTGTCCTCAAAGAGCTTACAGTTGAATAGGGGGATATGATATGCACAGTGATAAGTATGATGCAAAAAAAAAAAAAGTGTATGAGAGTTATGAAACCCAGTGTGGTGTGCAGTCTTGAGGGGGGTTGGCTATTACTCACTAAGCAAGATCAGGGAAGGTTTCTTGGAGAAGATGGTGTTTAGGTGGAACTTTAAAAGAATGCGCAGGACTTCCATAGGCAAAGGGAAGAAGCATGGAGAATGGCATAAGCAAGGACAGGGAAGTGGGAAAGCACAGAGGGTATTTGTAGGGCAGAGAATTAACCAATTTATTGAGATTCTAGGACAATGCTTTGGAGTGGAATAAACTAAGACGAAGCTGGAAGGATTGAATGATGCTGGGTGGTCAGCATGCAATACTGAACTCCACATTTTTCTTTTCTTCTGGAGTGCACCTTTGATTTCCTCAGAATGGGGAGCTCCTTGTTCTGGGAGCCCCCTCCAAATGATCCAGAACCTTACAGAGTTGTCTGGGACATCAAGCATTAAGTGACTTTCCCAGGATCACAAAGCTAGGATGTGGGAACTTTCATCCAGATCTTCTTGCTTCTGAGGCTAGGCCATGCTGCCCCTAAATGTTCACACAGGAAATGCAAACCACTTAATGATGTGTATTATTGCTCCCAGTTCTCCTTCCGTGGTGACTTTCCAGGGCTGGTAATGATACAAATAAGACCTAGACTGATCAAAGTATAGTCCTTGCCCACATAGCTCTAGCCAGCAGCTATAGGGCATGAGATCTCCATGAAAAGTATGATTAAAATCTACCACCAGCCCTCATAAGCCATAGGATCCCAGATTTAGAGATGGAAGAATCCTTGAAAGTCAAATCCAACTCCTCATTTCACAGAAGAAGAAACTAAGGCTCAGAGTCCAATAACTTTCCCAAGGTAGTATAGATAGTGAATGGTCCAAGGTAGGAATTAAAACAATGTCTTTGTGACTCCAAGGCAAACATGCTATGCACTACAGAACATGACCATTCTCAAGTTTATCCCCCCCCTTCCCAACCCCATGGCCCTTGAAGGTGTTGCTTCCCTGTAACCCTCCCTCCAGTGCCACCTAACTAAGGATCCAAGGCATTTTGCCTCGAGAGCTGTGTTCCCTCACACTAATACCACTGGCAGAGTTAGGCACATGTCCAGTCCAGACTTCAGAGAACAGACTCCTCAATTGTCCAGGTAATGATCTTACCACCTTCACCCATGGGTATGTTCAGCTAGGGTTTGGGTTTGGTATTTGGCTGGTCCTTGGGGATAGTCTCCTTTGACTGATGGCCAGCTAGGCTTGTTTGACCTCAGTTCCAATGCTTTTTTTGTTCACACTTGTTTTTCATGAGATGAAATACTTGAAAAAATAATGACAAAATGTCCAAAAGAAGTAAAAATAACTTCTTCCTCTCCACCTACTGGCTTCCCTGGCTTCTTTTAAGTCTCAACTAAAATCTGATTTCCTATAGGAAGCCTTTCCCAACCCCTCTTAATCCTAGTGCCTTCCCTCTGTTAGTTATTTCTGACATATATAGCTTGTTTGTATATAATTGTTTCCTTGTTGTCTTCCCCATTAGATTGTGAGTTCCTTGAGGGCAGGCACTATCTTTTGCCTCTTTTTTGTATGCCCAGTACTTAACATGGTGCCTGGCACATGGTAGGCACTTAGTAAATATTTACTGATTACTAGACTCTCCTCTCCTCTCCTCTTTTCCTCTGCCCTTATCTGAGGTTGTTCTGCCCAAAGGAGGGTAAATTTTGATGGCCAAAAGTTACCTAGTTAACTTGGGGTTTACTTGCTAGATTTCTTTCTGGAAGACCAAGCCTTAAACCCAATTCATTCTGGATCTCATGGATTGTACAACAATAGGTCCCTGCCTAATTTTTTGGGCCCTCCTGGCTCAGAGTGAATGTAAATAGTAACTGCTTCTCTTTTGACCAGCAACCCCAAAGGTCTTCCCCTTCCAATTTGATTTTTTTTTTATTAAAAGGGCCATCTCTTGACTCACTTCTTAAAGAAGCCTATTCATTGAATGGGTGTTGCCTCACTCAAAGTGAGAAATTGGATAGACCTTACCTTAAAAAGGCCAAGGTCTCCCATTGCATTCTGGGCCTTCACCTGTCATCCTGATTGATATCTGGCTACTGGACCCAGATGGCTGTAGAGGAGAAAGTGAGGCTGATGACTTTTCACAGCCTTCCCTCACTCAAATCAAAGTCAATTGTCATATCATCATCTCCCTGATGTCATAGGGAATGCAGAAACAAACCACAAGTAAATATTTACTAATTACTGGACTAAGTGATAGGATTATTCTGGGGAGTCCAGGGCCATCATGGCTTTATCTATCTCCTTCATTTCTTGTTAGTAGTTTTTGTTTTATTTTGGTAGCATATCCATAGATCTGTATTGCAGTTATTTTCTCAGGTGAGGATTTCCCCCACAAAACACAGTGACTCTCTGTTGTCTCTCCCATCAAACGCAATCTTCTCTATTGGATGTTTTTTAGGCAGAGTAGTTTCTGCAAGAATGTGAAGGACTGCTCATCCCTTATTGTTTATTAGTGTGTATGTTGCCTGTTTTGTTGTGGATAGAAGGCTGAACTTAAGGTCAAGAAACATGAATTCAAATCACACATTGTCTACTTAGTAGGAATGGGCAGCATGGTATAATGTTGAGAATTACTGGATTTTAAATATGAGGCAAGTCAATTAACTTCTCTCAGTTTCTCATCCGTAAAATTAAAGAGTTGGACTAGATGGCCTTTGAGATCCTTTCCAGATCCAAGCCCATTCTCCCAGGTCACTTCTCCCTGAGTCTGTAAAAGTGGGGATCTTAATGTTTGCATTATCTGCCTCCCAGGGTGGTCACTGGAAGAGACTTTGTAAACCTGAAAGCACTAGAAGAATGTGAGAGACTCTTACTAGAGAGAAGAAAACAAACTTTTTCACCTCTTCAAAGTGTGCCAAGTCTCTCAGCACCCTGAGGGTAAGGTTGAGCTCACAGGGCATCACTTAAAACACCCTGAGGGTCAGAGTTAATGCACTTTCCCAAAATGAGCCCAGGGTTCACTTATCACCTGCAGGAACAGGCTGAGGGCTTTAGCTTCCCCAGTGCCACATTCCATCCTCACTTCTTAAGCAGCATTTTGAAAAATCAGCCTCTGCCTGATTATATAGGCTTAGCTATATCATGTTTCCCTATGATGAAGCATAATGTTACTATGCCCATTTGATGCAGGAAATACATTTTAAAATTTCACCAGATACATAGTAATTTCATCTCTGTTTCCAATCCACTACCAATCCACACACAATTATTAAGTGCCTGCTGTGTTCCAGGCACTGATGTCTTTTACTCTGTTAATATTCTGTATTCTAATAGTTTGGCTAACTGATCTGGCCAGAAAGCTACTTAATATCTTATCTAATTTTATCTTATCTCACCTTGTTTTATCTAATCTTATCTTCCCAAAGTATCTCATCTAATATTAAGATACCTTTTTAAGGAAAAGCCTTTGTCCTCAGGAAGACCTTCCTAAGCCCTCCCAGACCTGCAATGTGTCTTACCTTTCTTTCTCTGTGGTTCAACATGTGAACACGGAAGAAAGAGAAAGCAAAGTGGGTGCATTTGTTTCTGTAGCTACAAGTGAACATGTGCTGAGGTGTGGGCACGTGCTTACACACACACACACACACACACACACACACACACACACACACGTCTGGCAAAGCCCTCCCCCACAAACAGCATGTAAGACGAAGAGAGCATATGTCCTTTTGTGTAAGCAGGTGCTTGGAAACAAGAAGGTATGAGCCGGATTCCGTGTATCGTGTGAAGATCTGGCTTCAATCATCACTCATTGTTTAGTAATGGGAGCGAAAATGTGGTAAACAATGCACAGAAAATCCTCGCTCCAAGATCTGGGCACAAGAGCTAATCCGGGCAGGCTCAGCTTGAGCCTCTGCTGCTCCTCACAAGGCCATTCTCTGGGCTGGAATGTGGGATGGGGTGGGCTCTTTTTGCTTGATCCTAGAGGAAAATATCTTGCTTATCTGTTACCGAGACAGAGGAGGCAAAGCAGGGGAGGACACAGAGGCTATCTATTTTATTTTTCCACAATTATGCTAGCATAGAGTTAGTATGTAGCGGATCCAAATTTACCAACTTTTTAAAAGGACTTCCTATTGATTGATCGATCAGCAAGCATTTCAGGTACCAGGCATTGTGGATACAAGGACAAAAAACAAATCAATAGCCCCCACTCTCAAGGAGCTTATATTCTAATGGGGAAAACCAATATGCACATATATAGTGTAGGGATGGCAGTATAGACCAGACCTGTGATTTCATTGGTGTAGGAAAGTCCCAGGTGCTCCTTATAGTCTTAGAGAGTGGCTTTGGCTCAATCTAAGGTGGGATCCTCCTGGCTCACTTTCCTCATTATGTTCCTTTGAAAGGGAACATTACCCACCTGGCTATTCCTGAGTCTGGCTATGAGGTGGATTTGATACTGCATGACTGGAAAACTGAATTATCTGAGTCCAAACAGAGCTAAGGATGTTTTATCCTTTCAAAGTTGGGCCCTAAATCTAGTGCTTGTTTTATATAAGGGCCCTGCAGTCTTTTCTGTCAGATTTGTGTCTTCCAGACTACAGGCCATTCACCTACAGTTGATAGCAAACAGTGAGTACCAGCCAATGTCCCCCCATTGTTCCCTGGATGCAGCCTGTTCTTGGCTTCAGTCAACCTCCTCTTTGGGACTCCCTCGAAGCAGGGACAGCTCTATGCCCTTGCACAGAAAATCTATGCCTTTTGGAAGTAGTTTCAGAAGCCAAGACCTTCGCCCCTTACCCCCAAAAGAATTTGGGTCCCATTTGTTTGAGGGGGAAATGATGAGGATGGGATCTAGACCCCCAAAAGGAAAAACCCTGGACTTTCCCACATGGCCAAATCTCTGGCATTCTTCTTAGGCTATAATCCCATCAACCGGCCTTTCATTGTGGCTGCACCCAATCTCCCAAATCTCTTGTTACCCTTAACCTAGCCTAGACCTCCCTATTCTCCCAGCCACTTCCCACCCTTAATCCTGTCTAGGCTCCATTCTCCCTTGCCCACCCTTGGAGTTCTATTACCTCATAGACTACTTGGCCACTTCTAGATCCCTCCCATAGTCTTTCTATATGTAAGGTCCATCTTGTCTCCATTAAGATGTTTAGATTCTTATAATCTAGCCACTGCTCTGATTCTTAGAATCTAGCCAAAACCTCACAGACTCTCAGATTCCTCAAGAGTTTGACTAATATGGCAGATCTTTAATAAACCTTGTCTTTGGCTGAAAAAAAAAAAAGAGAGAGAGTGGCTTTGGAGATTCTGTGATTTGTTCAGGGTCACACAGCCAGTAAATGTCAAAGACAAGGTTGAACTCAGGTCTTTCTGGCTTGGAGGTCTACTCTACTCACTCTAGTCAGTCACTATACTATACTGCCATATGTGTGTATATGAATATGTTTATATTACATTGTATTGTATTGTATTATGTATACTACATTTCATCGTACCACATCGTATCACATGTGTGTTTGTGTATAGTTGCATGAGTTTAGTACATACTTACATATGAATTTGTGTCTCTCTCTCCTATCACCCTGTTCAGAATATAAGCTCCTTCAGAGCAGAAATTGTTTCGTTCTTTGTGTTTTAGGCCAGCACTGTGCTAGGTGATGTGAATAAAAGGCAAAGAATGACAATCCTTCTTCTCAAGAAGCTTATATTCGAACAGAGGAAACATATATACACACACATATACATACATATGTGTATCAACACATAGATGTATAAAAGTATCTGTACATTGATGTATATATACATATGTCTATGTATATATACAGAATAAATATAAAAAATTAATGCAAATAACTAGAGTTAGGAAGACAGGACAGTGCAGTTTGGGGGTGGCAGATCAGGAAAGGCTTCAGGTAGAAAGTGGTACTTCAGCTGTGTATTGAAGGAAGCTGTGGCTTCTGTGAGGCAGGAATAAAGAGGGAGCAAATGCCAGGTGTGGTGGACAGCCATCAGAAAGGCATGAAAATGGGAGATGGAGTGTTGTGTGTGAGGAACATAGAGAAGGCCAGTGTAGCTAGACTGTATAGTTAGAGAAGGCAATAATGTATGAGAAGGCTGGAAAGATAGGTGAGGGACAGGTTGTGAGGAGCTTTAAATGTTTACATTTGATCCTAGACATAATCAGCAGTCATTGAAGTGCATTGAGTAGGGGAGTGTTGTAGTCAGATGGAAGCTTAAGGACAGTCACTCTAATAGCAATGTAGAGGATAGATCAGAAAAAGTAAAGACTTGAGGCAGGGAAAGCAATTGAGAGGCCATTATAATAGTCCAGGTGATGGGTAACAAAGAGCCAAAATAAGGTGATAAAGGAGAGAGAAGGGGTTAATGGGGAAAAGGTGGTTTTTGTTGTTGAGCTGTTTCAGTTGTGTCTGACGCTTCCTGGCCCCATTTAGGGTTTTCTTGGCAATGATACTAAATGGTTTGCCATTCCCTTCTCTAGCTCATTTTACAGGTGGAGAAACTGAGGCAAACAGGGCTAAGTGACTTGCCCAGGGTCACGCAGCTTGTAAGTGTTTGAGGCTGGATTTGAACTCAGGAAGATGAGTTTGCCTGACATCAGGCACTCTAACTATTGTGTCACCTAGCTACCCCCAGTAGCAGATGTCGTAAAAATGGCAAATTTGGCAACTGTTTGGATGTGTGAGGTGAGGGAGGGTTGAGGAACTATGGACAATACTGAAATTACAAACTTGGGGAATTGAAGAGAGTGTCTTTGATAGAAGTAGGCAATTTTGGAAGATGGGAGGACTTTTATGGATATATAATGAGTTCTATTTTGGGTCACGGTGAGTTTGAGATGTCTCCAAGGAATCCACTTTGAAATATTCGATAGGCAATTGGTGACATGAGACTGAGGGTCAGTCAAGAAACTGGTACTGGATCAATAGATCTATGAGTCATGAGTATAGAAGTGATAATTAAACCCTTGGGGGTTTATTTAATGAGGTCACCAGTGGAGAGAGTGGAGAGAGAGAAGTGCAGAGAGCCAGGGATAGATCTCATGTGTTACAGTTAGAGAGAATGATAGGGGTGATGAGGCAGCAAAGGAGAATGATGAAGAATGGTCATTGAGGTAGAAGAAGAACCGGGAGGCAGCAGCATCGTGAAAATCCAAAGGAAAGAAAATACACAATCAATCTGACTATGTCATTTCTCTACTTAATGAACCCCAATGGCTCCTGATTATGTCTAGGATCAAATATAAACTTAGCCTTTGCTCTTTTAAAGCTCCTCACAACCTGTCCCTCGCCTATCTTTTCAGCCTTATTAGACATTACTACCTTGCCTAGCTATACAGTCCAGTCACGCTGGCCTTCTCTATGTTCCTCACACACAACACTTCATCTCCCATTTTCATTCCTTTCTGATGGCTGTTCACCACACCTGGAATGCACTCCCTCTTCATTCCTGCCTCACAGAATCCATAGCTTCCTTCAATACACAGCTGAAACATCACTTTCCTGGGAGAAAATGTGCATGAAATACTCGTACTATTTATCTGGAAAGATTTTTTTTTTGGGGGGGAAGGAGGGAGAGAAAAGTGCTCCATAAATGAGATATTATTACAGAAACTGCAGTCCAGAGACAGGTGGTGACTTTCCCAAGGTCACACAAATAATTATTGACAGTTGGTGGCAGGTACTGGAGAGACAACTTGGAATAGTGAAATAGAGTGCTAAATTTTGAGACTGGAAGACCATGATTCAAACCTTAATCTAGATGATTCTGTGCTGTGTGTACACTGGTGAATCAAAGACTCTTAAGGCTTGCTTCTTTATCTGTATAGTGGGCAAATCACAATTCCTCAAAATTTCAGTTTCCTTGACTGTCTAATGGGATTACCATACCAGTTGTACTCATCTGTCAGAGTCATTTGGAAGGTCTGATGAAACAACATATGTAAAGTGCTTTGCATGCCCAGGAGCTGCACATGAATGAATGTCAGCTATTATTATTAGGAGGATCCAGAACCAGGGTCTCCAGGCCAAGGCAATTACCACTTGACTATAGTGCCTTCCACTATAATGCAGTGGAAAAAACTGTTGTTGAAATCCTCAGATATTGGCTGTGGACAGAATCTTCTGGAGTGCCCTTTGGCACACCTGGTGCCAGCTGTCTGTGAGTGGTCAGGCAATGAGAGAGATGCTACTCTTGGCCAAAATACAGGCTTCCACCTGGGGTGGCTGAGGGTAGGTTATCTTACTTGCTCTCTGTTTCTTGGTGCCTAACCCACTCTTCCCTGTCCTATTTCTTTCTGCTTCCCTTCCAGTTCCTTACTTTTCTGGTTTCTCCATCATTGACTCTTTTCCCTACACTTTATCAAGGCATCTCCAGGACTCATTCAGGGCAGGAAGTGGGAACTGTGATGGCAACAGCTCAGCCACTATCTGGGTGGGAATGTCGAAGGGAATGCCTGACCAAGGAGGGAAGAGAAGAAGATCTGGAAAGCCTTGCTGAGGTTGGGGAGGAGAAAAACCTGAACCACAGTAGTGTGGGAGCCCTGTCACAGACTCAAAAAAGGGCTTCCCAGGACCAAACTTGTCTCAGCAATGATTCATTTTCTTCCAAATTATTTGATGCCAGCAATAGATAACTTTTGCATAGTGCTTTAAGGTTTGTGAAGTGCAGGCACGCATATTATCTTATTCCAGCCTCATTGCAATTCTGCAAGGGAGGTACTGCAGGGAGTATTCGTTTCATTTTATAGTTTAGGAAATGGAGACTCAGAAAGGTTAATGACTTGTCTGTGATCACACAGCTTGTAACAAAGGTCTTTCTAGACACCAAGTCTAGCAATTTTTCTGGGATGCCACCCTTCATAATCTTACATTGCCCTCACCATTCAAATGTACAAAAAAATTCTGAGTTTCAAAAGGACAGGGAGATGGAGACTGCTCCCTCCTTTACTCCTTGCCCTTGCATCTTCATTACCCTATGAGTAAAGCACTACTTACCTGTTTCTTCTTACTCCAAGTCTAGCATCCTATCCACTCTGCACTTAGCTTCTCTGAGAGTCAGCTTCCACACTTACTGTTTGACCAGGGGCAAGATACTTGACCTCTCTAAGCCTCAGTTTCCTTCTCTGTAAAATGGGGATAATAATAGTTTTAGTACTTAGCTCACAAGGTTGATGTGAGAGTCAAATGAGACCACGCATGTAAAGAGTTTTGTAAGCCCTAAAAATTCTATTTCAGTATGAGTTGCTGCTATTATTCTTCTTTCTACCTCATTATTTGCATGTTTTTCAGATAGAGATTGTCCTTGAACAAGTTTCCAGTGGCAGGTATCAATTATCAGCCTTCAATGTTGTTTAACCAAGTCATGGCAGCTTATTTCTGAAGTATGTTGATATATTTTTGACTTGTAGGTCTTGTGCTCTGGAATGTCTACCAATCCCTTTGTCATGTTAATATTTCTATTGCTGCTTATGGTGATGAGTCCTATTTTTCATTAATATCATTTGGGTTTTTGTTAGGGTAATTTCCAAGTTTACTGTGGTCCATTTTTACAGTTCTTGAGGCACCAATGCCGTAAGAAATAATGAAAGAGACAGTTTCAGAGAAAGCTGTGAAGACTTAATATGACATAATGTAGACAATATGATAGCTGGAGCAGAGTAGAGTGAGCAGAACCAGATGAATAATATCAACAACTACAACATTAGAAAAGGGATCTAAAAGACTTAAGATACCTGATCAATGCAATGACTATTATGCTAGAGCATGAAGAATATTCCTCATCCCTCTCCCCCACAAGAGACAATGTGTTAAGGACTCAAAGTACACAACATGGTATATATTTTTTTATCTTGGCCAATATTGGGATTTCTTTTGCTTAACTATTCATATTTATTACAAAAATTTTCCTTTGCTTTTTTTAGTAGTGCTGGAAAAAGGGTAGAAAAAAGACAAAATAGATACTGGAAAAAGTAAAATTTTGACAATTGTTTTTTCAAAAAAAATTAATTTAAAAGATTGGTCTTTTGTAGGTGTTATTTGCTTTAAACATATTTTTATCATTCAGTTTTGATTTTCAGGATGCCCACAAGTCTCTTATTATAGTCAAACCACCTTCTCCTTCATCTCTCTACTAATGTATCTTACCTGGGGGAGACTAAGGTATTTGTAGTTATAGACCTACTTTCATTGGTTCAATGAGGCATCTGGATTCAAGCTGAAAACTTTCAATTTCTTTCCTTGGTGTATGCTAAGAATTTTGCACTTATCAAGTCTAAATGGAATATGGATATCAGTGGTGTGGCAGGAACAATATCCATAACCCTGCCCCCCATGCAGGTTAGGTTCATTTTTCCTTAAAAGGTAGTGAGACTACTCTAGACTTTGTGGGATCAGGGGACTAAAGGTTCAGAGTGCTGGTGTCACTTCTTCATTGCCTGGGTGCAAAAAATGTCCACGAACAGCTTGATCCTTGTTATCAGATCCTCGGCTGGTAGATTGAGATGGGAGCTTAGCTCAGCTGGACCAACTCAAAGGGTTCTCAATTCCTTACTTTGTTGAATATCCTACTCCTGGCATGGCTAAGTCAATCTTCTTTTGTTAACTGTTGAATGACCCATGAGTGTCTCATTTAGTTCCAATATCCAACTCAAACTACTAGGGAATTGGCCTGAGTCAGATTCTGCCCAGAACATTTGGAGAAAGATTCCATGAGATGAAGAAGCTATTTAATTCATTTTTTAGTCAAGCCATATGTTGTTGCTGTGGTTACACCTTGCTGGACAATTGGAATTCTTGTTTTTACTTTCTCACTGATAACTTGCTGTTCTTGGATCTGCCTTATGCGATGTTATTAAGAAATCACTGGTTGCAAAAAAATAAAGGAAGAAAGGAGGGAGAGGGAGAGAGAGAAGGAGGAAGGGAGAGAGAGAGAAAGGAGAGAAGGAAGGAAGGAAGGAAGGAAGGAAGGAAGGAAGGAAGGAAGGAAGGAAGGAAGGAAAGAGAGAGAGAAGGAAAAAGAGAGAGAGAGAGAGAGAGAGAAAGAAAGAAAGAAAGAAAGAAAGAAAGAAAGAAAGAAAGAAAGAAAGAAAGAAAGAAAGAAAGAAAGAAAGTCATTGGCTGTATGTCTTTAGAATCAACCTGGTGTCCTCTCTTCAGCTTTCTGGATTGCATAGACCCTGTCCTTGCCCCAGCACAGTGAGCCAACAATGACAGAGCCTGTGGGATTATTTGCCATCCACAGACAAGACCAGCAAATCACCAGGAGAGAGGTCAAATGATGGGCCCAGGTAACACAGTGTGTCCCAGCCAGTGCCTGCTGGGAGTGTCTGCTGCCTGGGCCTGGGCTCCATTCCCCTCCATTCCACTGCCTGCCTTTGTCATTATCTTCCCAGAATGACCATTCCCTGAAATACCATGTTCTGAGACAATAATAATCACAGCTGATTTGTATCCTCTTTTGTGAGGCTCTTAGGGACCACAGAGATAAGTGCAGCATACATATCCATTGGATGGGGAAATGCATCAAGAAACCAGAAGGCAATTGGAGGCATGCAGAACAGAATGGCTGAAATGGAAATTCAGGATGTCTAATGCTCAGTGTTATGAGCATAATGGAAATAGAGAAGTGGTAGGGGGAAAGGGGATAGGTCAGGATACTACCTAATTGTTAATATGAGTGCAGCATTTTGAAGGCCAAATTTTCTAAGGTGCTCTTCACATTTATCCTGTGTATTTATCCATACTATTAAATGAAATCAGTGCATTTAGAATTCAGTTCAATTTAAGTCAACAAACATTATAGAAATTTGAGGGTTTTGAGAGACGTCCATGGCCATTCCTGAAAGGAATGATAGCCGTAACACACCACATAAGTAATCATTCAGCCTCTCCTTGAAGGCTTTCATTGAAAGACATATTACTATCTCAAAGGAAGACCATTCACCTTTGTTACAGTTCTAATTGTAAGAAAATCATTTTCTGACATCAATACTAATTTTAAATTCTACCCAATTCTCCTCCTTCTGCCCTCTGGGGTCAGTCAAAGTAGGCTTAATCTTCTTCCTTATGACAGCCCTTCAAATAATTCTTGTAGCTATCGTACCTACCCAGAATCTTCTTTTCTCTTAAGGTAAACATTTCTAGTTCCTTCAACCAATCCTCATATGATACAGGCTTTTAAAAAAATGTGGCTTCTTCTTTAATTGGTCAGTTCCTCTCAGAACTTCAATTTGAAAGCAGAGCCCTAAGCCATCCGTGGTCACTAATTTATGTTTCTTTGGGCTCTACTCCTGGATCTACACCTTCCCCCTCTTAAGCTTTCTTTTACTTATTATTTTTCCCTATTAGAATGTAAGTTCCTTTAGGGCACAGACTATCTTTTTGCTTCTTTCGAAGTTCCTGGAACATAATAAGTACTTAAGAAATGCTCATGGATTTGCCCTGGACTATGTATTATCTGTCAGGTGCTAGGGATGCAAAGACAAAAGTGAAACAGCCCCGATGTCAAAGATATTACATTTTACTGGATGGCAACTACATGTGTCTAAATATTCAGATACTCCAGTGACTCTGTGATCTCATTGATCTCTCTAACAGCACAGCTGACAGCCCATGCATGCCTCCCCATCCTCTATAACTCACGATTTCCCATAGGCTCAGCATAGAGGGCCAGGGATCAGATAAAGGAATACAAAGCAATCCAGGATGGAGAGAACAGACATCTGTTTGCTCAGCCGTGTGTGGCACTGGAAACCTTTAGGTGCACTTGTTTTTTTTTTAATTTTTTTTTTAAATTTTATTCATTTATTTTGATTTATCAACATTCACTTCCATATGCTTTTGAGCTTAAAATTTTTCTCCTCCTTCCTCCTCACCACCCTCCCCAAGACGGTGCACAACCTGATATAGGCTATACATTTACATTCCCATTAAACATATTTTCACATTGGTGAAGTTGTAAGTAAAAATTAAAATCAATAGGAGGAACCATCAGAAAGAGGAAACAAAACTCAACAGAAGAGGAAAAAAAATGATAGTGATTCAACTTCCATAGTTCTTTCTTTGGATGTGGATTGCATTTTCCATCACGAGGCCTCTGGAGACGTCTTAGATCCTTGTAATGCTGAGAAGGGTTAAGTTTATTAATATTAGTCATTGCACAATGTGGCTGTTATTGTGTACAAAGTTCTCTTGGTTCTGCTCACTTTACTCAGCATTAGACCATACAAGTCTTTCCAGGTTTTTCTGAAGTCAACCTGTTCATCATTTCTTATAGCACAATAGTATGCCATTACATTCATGTACCACAACTTGCTCGGCCATTCCCCAGTTGATGAGCATCCTCTCAATTTCCAATTCTTTGCCACCACAAAAAGAGCTGCTATGAATATTTTTGTACATGTGGGTCCTTTTCCCATTTGTATGATCTCTTTGGGATATAGCCCTAGAAGTGCTATTGCTGGGTCAAAAAGGCAAGCACATTTTTATAGCCCTTTGGGCATAGTTCCAAACTGTTCTCCAAAATGGTTGGATCATTTCATAACTCCACCAACAATGTATTAGTGTTCCAATTTTCCCACATCTTCTCCA
This sequence comes from Phascolarctos cinereus, assembly GCF_003287225.1. Taxonomy (NCBI): domain Eukaryota; kingdom Metazoa; phylum Chordata; class Mammalia; order Diprotodontia; family Phascolarctidae; genus Phascolarctos; species Phascolarctos cinereus. The sequence goes on along the minus strand of NW_027556180.1, from coordinate 42,819,631 downwards.
ACATTTATCATGTTCCTGTTTTGTCATGTTGGCCAATCTGATAGGTGTGATGTGGTACCTCAGAATTGTTTTGATTTGCATTTCTCTAATCAACAATGATTTAGAGCATTTTTTCATATGGCTATAGATGGCTTTAATTTCTTCGTCTGAGAACTGTCTGTTCATATCCTTTGACCATTTATCAATTGGAGAATGGCTTGTATTCTTATAAATTTGTCTTAGTTCTCTATATATTTTAGAAATGAGGCCCCTTATCAGAGAGACTGGTTGTAAAAATTCTTTCCCAATTTTCTACCTTCCTTCTAATCTTAGTTTCATTGGCTTTGTTTGTGCAAAAACTTTTCAATTTAATGTAATTTGTATCTTGTATTTGTGCCATGACATTGTCCCTAGAACATGGTTCCCAATGATGCATCTTCAGAGATGAACTTAGAAAACCAAGAATACTTTGATACTTTGGCAGGTCTATGCTCTCCTCTACACGGACACCATTCCACTTGTACAGATCACAAGCCATCCATACCCTGTCTTCCTATGTGATTCTTGTCTACACCTTTCCGCAAAACCACTATGGACAACCTACCCAATGAACTGGAGACCTCATTCTGACACATTTAGTCCTATGTAACACTTGAGCTGGGCATCTTTTATCTCTCATTCTATATGACCCACCCACCTCCTTTTCCAGTTCTGCATGTCCTTGACAGCATCTCTCTTGATGCTACTTCTTACAAGCATCATCCTGCCTAATATACTACAGCCAACGTATAGCAACCATGCTGTATTCCATTGCCCAGTTCGTCTCCTGTACTGTTGATTCTTTCAAGATCATTAGGTTTGCATGATTTGCAGCCATATAATGGGAGAATTTATGGAGGCTATTGATGTTGAGAAGATGGGCTTGTGGGCCATGACCGTGGTAAGCTCATCAAAAGTGCTATGCAGTTACCCAAATGTGATTCAGCCCACTTTCCTCTTCCAATATAGTTCTAGTACCCCCTTATTGTCTTTCTGCAGAGCCTGTGCAATGTGTGTGTGTGTGTGTGTGTGTGTGTGTGTGTGTGTTCATATGTGTGTATGCATGCTCCTCCTAGCTTTCTGACTGGTCCTTCTCAATCTTCTTTGCTGGATCTTCATCCAGATCATGCTCACTAACCTTACATGTCCCAGAGGGCTCTGTCCTGGGTCCTCTTCTCTCCATATGCTCTTGCACTTGGGGATCTCATCAGCTCTCATGATTGCAACTATCACATCTGCAGGTAATTCTCAGATCTATTTGTTCATTTCTAACCATTTTCCTGACCTTCCTAGGCAGCTTGAACTGAATGTCCTTCAAATATCTTAAACCAATATCCAAAACTGATCTGATTACCTTCATTCCCCACCCAACTCTCTCTTCTTCCTAACTTCTCTATTACTGTCCAAGGTACCACCATCCTCCCAGGCACCCAGTCTCACAATTGAGGTGTCATCCTCAACCCCTCACTCTCTCTCACCTCCCCACTTCCCATGTCCAGTCACTTACCAAGTCCTTTCATTTCTACCTCCATAACATCTCTCACGTATGCTCCCTTCTCCCTTCTGACAATACCACCATTCTGCGGCAAGCTTCAACACCTTATGCTTGAACTATAGCAATCACTGACTGGGCTGGTTGGTCCCCCTATCTCAAGTGTCTCCCATACCAGTCCATCCTTCTATCCTCAATCAAAGTGATCTTTCTAAAGTACAGACCATATCATCTCCCTAGTCAATAAATTCCACTGGCTCTTTACTACCTTTATAATCAAATATAAAATCTGCTATTTGGTTTTTAAAGCCTTTCATAACTGGGTCCCTTCCTACCTTTCTGGTTTTATACTTTACACTCTTTTCATGTACTCTGTGATCCAATCATACTGGCCTCTTTGCTGTCCCGCAAATTTGGCACTCCATCTCCAGATTCTGGGCATTTTACTGGCTGTCTCCCATGTCTGGAATGTGTTCCCTCCTCATTTCCATTTTCTTCACTCTCTGGCTTCCTTCCACCTCAGCTAAAAGCCCTTTTTCTAAAATAATCTTTTCCTTGTTTCAGTCATGTCCAACTCTTCATGACCCCAATTGGAGTTTTCTTGGTAAAGATTCTGGAATGGTTTGCCATTTCCTTCTCCAGCTCATTTTACAGATGAGGAAACTGAGGCAAACAGAGTTAAGTGACTCGCCCAGGGTCACACAGCTAGCAAGGGAGGCTGGATTTGAACTCAGAAAGATGAGTCTTCCCGATTCCAGGCCCAGAGCTCTCTACATTATGGTGCCAACTTGCTATCCTTCCTTGTCCTCCTTAACCTTAGTGGCTTTACTCTGAGCATCTCTAATTTAGCCTGTATGTGTCTTATTCATAAATAATTATCGACATGTCTCCTCTATTAGACCGTGAGCCCCTTGAGAGCAGGGATTATTTTCTTTGCATACTCAGCACTTAACACAGTGCTTGGCACATGGCAGGCACTTAATAAATGTTTGCTGATCACTTGATTGATTGTTATTTAGTCTCAGATTTTCAGAGCTGGAGAAGAGCTCCAGTCCCCTTAGTTAATAGATGAAGAAGCCCCGAATAAAATGACCCAGCTAAGACTGCCCAGAGAGCTGCCTGGGAGACTTCCTTAAAGGCTAATGGCTTCTGGGGACCAGAGACAAAAGTGAGGATTTTCTGGATGTGAACATGCTTTGCAGCTTAGCTTGAGGACAATGTGAAACCTTGGGTCAGTGAAAGATGTATTGGATCTGTTGACTACAGGTCACAAGATCTGTGTTTGAATTCTGCCACTTGGGGTCTGTGAGGCCTGATACAAATAGCCTTAGTTTCTTCATCTGCAAAATGAGAGAATAGAACTAGGCCCATTAAAGCCCTAAAAAGCCCGTGTTCTTGTCTTGATCAATCATCAGTTTTTATATATTATGTGTGTGTATATGTATACATATATCTACATATTTATATTTTAAAATATACTTATCTATTTAACGGAGCCAAGCTGTACCTTCCTTATTTAGGTATTTCCCACAAAAGGCCAAGGCAAAAAGCCTCTTGACAGGAGCCCCTCAATTGATGATGTATGTATTGTCACATCTAGTGCTTGTACACAGTAGGCATTTAATAGATATGTTCTGAAAACTGGCACTATTTTCCACATTTCACAGATCTGGGACTTTCTTTTTCCTCCTGCCAGTGCCATCTCAGCCTGTTGACTCTTTAGCGGTTCTAATTCACTAGGGAATTCAGTTTCAGTTTTGAGGGCTGCGATTCAAGCTGCCGACTTCATACCTGGACTGCTGCATTTTTGTGTTTCTGCCAGCTTCAGGGGCTTTGTTCGACTTTGCATTGGACTTAATATTTCTACCTGCACCTGGGACAGAGCTTTCCTACCCCTAATCCCTAGGAGATGGAATTTTCTTCTGCTAAATAGTCCTGCCAGCGACAAGCTCTCTTTCCATCTTTCAAACCCTTTTGAAAGCATTTTATTTAGCTCCAAGCTAATGCACTAACCTTGTTTTATCAGCAACACGTTCCTGGTGAAAGCCTCAACAGGGAGGTTTTTGTTGTTGTTGTTAATTACTGTAGTTGGCTATTCATTTCATTTCCTTTTAAATTTTTTTAAAAAGTCTCTTACTTTGTGCTATGGCAAGTATACTGAAACTTACTAAAAGATTTCCCAACCAAAGGCAGCAAATAGCTAGGCATCAGAATGAAAGGAGATGGAAATACTGAAATTCACCATCTGCACCCCAAAGGTACCGAACCTCCAAGCTGGAAAGGACCTCCGAACTCATCAGATCCGACTCATACCTGAAAAAAAGCCCCTTCTTCGACATAGCCAGCAAAAGGTCATCCAACCTCTGGTCAAGCAGCTCCAATGTTGCAGAACTCCCTCCTTCTCAAGGCAGTCCCTTCATTTTCTAAATAACTGTAATTGTAGGCAAGTTTTTCTTTACATCAAGTCTAAATTTATCTCTGAGTAAAACTTAAATTTAATACTAATAAAAATAGATAAAGCATTTATTAAATGCTCATTTTGTGTCAGGGACTTTAGTAGTCATTCAACAATAATAAAAAATAATAAATAATATCTGCCTATGTATATAGCATTTTATTATTTGCAAAGCACTTGATATATATAAATGTAGATATACATACCTGATATACTATATATATGCATCTATATATATATTATTTGATCCACATGACAACCCTATCAAGTCAGTACTATAGATATGAGGATACAGAGACTCAGAGATTAATTAACTTGCCTGAGGTCATACAGATTTTCATTATCAGTGGTGGGAATTGAAGTCAGATCTCCAAGCCCAGGGCTCTCTTCTACTGTATACCACTGCCTTCTATAACATCTTTTATTTTTTGTTGTTGTTGATGTTTTTCAGTCCTGTCTGACTCTTCATGATCCCATTTGGGGTTTTCTTAGGGCTGATACTATGGTGATTTGCCATTTCCTTCTCAAGCTCCTTTTACAGATGAGGAAACTGAGGCAAACAGGGTGAAGTGACATGCCCAGGGTCCCACAAATAGTAAGTGTCTGAGGCTGGATTTGAACTCAGGAAGATGAATCTTCCTGACTTCAGGCCTGGCACTCTGTCCACTGTGCCACATAACTGCCCTAACAACATTCATAGTTGTCTTCAGCATTCAAATCTTTTCAAATTTTTTTTTTCTGAGTTTGAAAAAAGGGAGTGGAGGGTCTACATGCCCTCATCCTCAACCTTCCTCTGCCCCATTTTGGCTACCCTCATTAAAAGCAATAATTACATATTTCCAATTTGCAAGTTTCTTTCAATATTTATTTCTTCTTGAAGCCCATTTTTCATTGGAGTGTCATGTTCCTCCGATAAGACAGCCCTCCCCTGCTTCCATATCTCCCAGCCAAAAGAGGCTCACCTGTTATCTCTGATTGCAGGCAATTGGAACTTTAAGTAAGCCTGTCTTTATCAACTACTGTTTTAACAGCTGATTAATTAGTGCTGGGAGATCCAGGGGAGGCCTTTATCTGAAGAGCGGCTCAGCCATTAGCCCCAGAAACTTCCTTGTGGACCAGCAGCTCAGATAACAAGGGAAGATAGCCAGCCCCAATGCTTCTCTCATGAAGACAAATAAAGGCCTCCCTCCCTCTTATCCTAATACAGAACCCAAACAGAAACAGCACCTGAATTCGCAAAATATTCTGGGGATTCCATAGTCAAAACTCCTCTTTCCCTTGGGGCTCTTGAGGGAAGAAGTCAACCTCCTACTTGGAGAGCACCTGAAATGGGAGCCCAAGGGCCCAAAGAATATTAGGAAGATGTGAGGGCTTTTTCTGGGTGAAATCAAGGGAAATCTTAGACAGGGCCAGTCTCCTGAGGTGCTGTGATCAGCCAGGGCTAGAATGGGAGGAAAATGCCAGTTCAGAGCTCCTGTGCCATGTCTTCAACCCTGGAAAATAATTGCAATAATATTCACTGACATATTTACTTTGCACTGATTCCATCCATTCTTTCGATGAACATTTAAAGCACTGACAGTGCGGAAGACACTGAAGATGCTAAGAGAAAGCAGAAAAAATTTCTGTCCTCAGGAAGCTTACTATCTATTGGGAGGAAACCTGTTCACAAGTAAGCAAATATACACACAAAGTGATTTGGGGGAGGAGGGAGGCAGTAGCAAGAGGAGGGAGAAGGAAAGGGCCTATTGGAGTTGAGGAAGTCAATGTTGGGAATAGAGAATTGTTGGGGAGGGAAATGGCATAACTGTTGCCTGGGATTAGAGGAGATGTCCCGGAGAAGAGGAATTACGTTGATTATGTTTGGCCCTAGATCAGAGATGTAGGAACAAAGGGTAAAAGTTTCTTAGGAGTAGAATTTAGCCCTACTATTGGAGCTCTCCAAAGTGCTGCAGGGCTTGGCTTAGCTTAGCATGTGGATGACCGCAGATGCTGGAGAGGGCATGAGGTGGACTGTGATCTGATTCCCCTTCCTACTGTCAGATTCTATGGCTATGTCTGCCTGGTTCCTTAGCCTCTCTTAACAGATCTTTAAATTGAAATTTTCATGTGTCACAAAATCCCTTCTCTTATGATTGATTAGTGAGGCTGTCTGTTGTAAATATTCCTACACTGTGAACAGAGAAGTAATGAATAGCGAGCTTACCTTGGAGTTAGGAAGACCTGGATTCAGGTTTTGCCTCTGATATTAGATGAACATAAACAAGTCATTTCAAGTTTTGGTGCCCCAGGAAACTCTCTAAGACTATTGATTATTGGTTAGTTGCTAATTTATATTGTTAGAGGGAGTTTCTGTATTGGATGGCTTCCTTATAGGGGTGTAACCACACCAGAGGGATGAGATTCTAGAAGAAACCACTTCAGTGGGGGAGGGCAAATGAGTTAACTAAAGTAGGCAGTATTACAATAGAAGTAGCTCAGGATTCGTACCTAATTTGTAGCCCGGGGGTGCTAAGGCTTTCACCATCTGCTCCCACAGGATTGTTTTGGGGAAAATCCTAAATGTGAGTCATTATTTCATTATTTAAAGAGATCTCATATTTCCTTGAGTGGACACTCCCTCTACTAAGACCATACCCCCTCCATGCCTTTAGCCGATGGCTTCATACCTTTCAGTAACCAGAAATTTCAGCCCCTTTTGACCAATCTTGTAGTGTTGAACATTTCAGCATTTATCTAGGCTGGTTGGTGGACGGGCAACAGGAACTTGGTAGAGACTCCAAAGTGAAAGAATGGGTTTCAAATAAGAAGAAAAGTCTGTGGATTATAGGGGAAACTAACAAGCAGATTAGCCCAGGAAAATGAGTACCAAGGTGCATGTCCCCTAAGAGGAACTAGCCTCAGATATTAATCTTGAGCAAAAGGGAATGAAAGCAACCTTTCATTGGAAAAGCAGAACTGGCCTTAGTAAGCAGCTAGTAAATTTGTTTGGGGCAACTTGACCAGAAGAGAGATGAGTAGGTTGAGAGTAAGATAAGACTTTTCAAAGGGTCACAGTCACTGAAACCTTGTGTGAGAGCAGTCTGAAGGAGAACTGCAGGCCATGGGAAGAATCTAGTATAAAAGAAAGGAAAGTAGGTCCCTCACATAGGTGTCCCATCCCGGGGTTTAAGATTAAGGAGCAGGTTCTGAAAGGCACTGAAGAATAGAGGTATTGTTAAAACACTAGAAAGATCAGGCACGTCAATTGATGCAAAAAATGTATTCTAATTTTGCTGGAAATAGAAATGTTCATCTTATCTCTATTTTCTTTTCATTATGAATTTCTAAAAAAATGCGATGCATCAATTGCCACAGCTTAGTTCTTTGAGACACTCTTAAATTCTGGTCCTTCTATTAAGCCGAATCATCCACCCAGAGAGAGCCCAAGTGAGTAAATTATGATCAGCTGGGGACAGGTGACCTGCCTGGCATGTGCCTTCGGTATGAGAGGCAGATCAAACTGCACATACTGAGGTAAACCCTAACCTGATGAGTTGCTTCCTGAAGATAGGAGAGCATTAATGGGTACATACATATTAATTGGTTTCTCTAAAAGACAAAAGGAGTTATTTCCCCGGACTTAGGGCCATTGAAATAGGTTGTTCTAAGTAGCAACCAAGAAAGGTCGATGTGATATTTAACATTCCTTAAGAGCTGAGAATAAGTGAGGATATGTGGGGCCCAAGCTATGGAAAGGCCTGAGGTAACTTGTAAGTAGGAGTTGGTTAAACCAAGCAAATAATTAGAATTGGAACTTAATCACAGTTAAGAAGTGACAGAGTATGGCCTTTGTATTTGAAAAGTTTTTTTTTTACTCGAAATGATATTGAGCAGTCTTTATATTAGAACTAGCACAACTATGATAAAGCAGATATTTGCTATGAAAAGCCTTGTTATAAATATTTATATTTGTTTACATACTATGATAAATGTGTGTGTTCATATAAAACAGGAGTGAGTATGAAGAGGGTATTTCTTTTCACACTTGAGAAACAGAGTAATGTAGTGGAATGTAGTGGGAAAAGTATGGAATGTAGAACCAAAAGAACCTTTTTCAAATCCCAGATCTGCTACTTTTTCTAGCTATGTGATTCTGGGTAAATCACTTAATTTCCCAGAGTCTCAATTTCTTCATCTGTAAAATGGGAATATTTGTATAATGGGAAAATTGTAGAATGAATCATTATGACTTGGCTAGTGAGCATCTAGAAAAGAAAGCAGTGATTACAAAGAACAAGCCCAGCTTTCAGGACAGGTCATACCTGACTAAATATATTGACTTTTTTGTTAAAGTAATTCAACTGGTCAACTAGGGAAATGCTGCAAATACAGTTTGTCTAGATTTTCAGTCTAGATTTTGGGCAGCTAGGCAGGGCAGTGGTTAGAGTGCCAGGCTTGAGGTCAGGAAGACTCATCTTCATGAGTCTTCAAATCCAGCCTCAGACACTAGCTGTGGGACCCTGGGTAAGTCACTTAACCCTGTTTGCTTTGGTTTCCTCATCTGTAAAATGAGCTGGAGAAGGAAATGGCAAACTGCTATAGTATCATTCCTAAGAAAACCAAATGGGGTTACAAAGAGTCAGACAAGACTGAAAAATAACTGAAAAACAATAAAGATTCTAGTAAAACATTTGGAAAGTGATTAAAATGGAGATGTAAGGATTAAATGAGAATACATTTAGATCACTCCAGAACTGGTTGAATGGACTCAAAGAATAGTTATTAATGGTTCAATGTCACTTTGTTAGGTGTGGGAGTATCTCAGAGATATGTCCTTGGCCCAGTGCTGTTTAGCATCTTCCCTGGACAGCAGTTTAAATTACAAGTGACTTGGATAAAAGCACATGTGGCATTCTTATCAAATTTACAGCTACCCCAGAATTGAGGAAGATCCTTGATGCCTAAGCAGGAGGACCAAGAATCACTGTCTTAATCTTCAGCAGATTGGACTTGAAGGAAGAATAACTTGGATTCAGATTCAACCATGACAACCCTGACACGCTGTGTGATTCTGAACCAGTCATAGTTTCTTTGAGCATCTACCAACTCCTTGTTTATAGACAGATTATAATCTGCATTGATAAAGGGAGTTCCCACATCAGTGAGGTCTCAGGAACTTGACATATTGATGTAATCAAGTGATAAAAATTTATTGAGTTCCAGGCACTGTCCTCGGTGCTGGAGATACAGGGACAAAAATGAAACAATCCCTGCCCAAAAGGAGTTTAGATTCTATTCAGATATGATCCTATAATGTATTTTTCTGATATCAGAATTATATCTTTGAAGACGTTAGAATCCTTTATCAATAATTGTCAAAGGGTTGAAATATTGGCAGCCATTTCCCCCATCTTTTAACTCCCATTTTGCCTTCTTTGAGGGATTCATAGAATCATAGGATTTAGAGCATGGAGGAACTTTAAAGATGATCTAGTTTAGCCCCTTCCTTTTAAAGGTGATGAAACAAGAGTAAATACCTTGTTCAGAGTCATACAGGAAGCAAATTACAGAGCCCTATAATATGAACTTGGATCTTAGGACAACACTCAGTCCAGCAATAGGAATTCAATTCAAAATTACCCCTCTTCAGAGGCATAACTAGCAGGTTTTGTGTCCAGATCAAGTTAACACAGCAACACATCCTTGAATGCTGCTAGGGGAGAAGGGAACTGCTGTGAAGGCAGTAAGGGGAAAGGAAGCAGCAGCAGACTAGGTCAGGGTCCCTCTAGTTGCACCTGCTGGCACACCATCTGGTAGCTTTGACTTTTTATTCTGTGTTCCTTGCTAAGTAACTGCAAATTTCAGTTATTTCTACATTGCTGAGTGACTACAAATGTTACTGATGCCCTCAAAATTTTCACACTCTGGGGAAAAGTGCCAGTGGCCCTGCCCTAGGTACAGCTCTGTCTCTCCCATCCCACCTTTTGGTCAGCTTCTATTCAACAAAACTACTTTCCATCAAAAGGAGAGTTCAACCACCTCCTCATTCTCTGGAGGCTTTGGCATCCATATCCCTCCACAGTGACTGCTCCTTTATCTTGGCAAGGCTGAATTATTTACTTTAATGTGGCACTTCCAGCAGTGCTATGATCTGAAGAATAAACAGATGGCTTGTCAAATTCATTGCCTGCTCTCCTGAGACCTGCTAACATTTACATGGCTTTGGAGGGCCTAGCAAAGTGCTGATTTGTCTACATTCTCTCACTTACAAACTCCTTTTTTTCCTCCTAAAAACAGTTGTAGAGAAAAAGATGATCTTCTGAGGTTCTACTATTTTTATAAAAGTATCATGGAAGATGAGGTTGCCTCCCACCACCTTTCAGTTCAGCACAGATGAGGCCATAGAGAAAGAACTCTCTGGGCACATGCCTCCTGGCACCCTCATCACAAGGTCATGACCATTGAATGACAGTGGGGCAGAATACTTAAGCCCCATAATGAGTAGTCTGTGGGTTGCAAGTCATCTCAGATGAACCCACTGCACTGATGAAAGATCTCAGCACTAACCTCTTTCCATCAAGTCATTGTTTTTGAAGTCTTTTTTTCTCCTGTGGTCTTCTTATGGCACAGACATTTCTAAGGAAGCTCAGTTTTCTTCTATAAATGTTTTGATTGATGCTTTTTCTGCCTCGCTCTCATTTTCCCCAAGAACTCCACGATTTCCAATATCAAGTGAAATAATATTTGTAAAGGGCTTAATAAATGCTTATTTTTCTCTCCCAATAGAACTCTCCCTGATTAGAATCAAAATACACATTTCCATTGGCTCTTTCTGGCAATATCCCATTCCACATCCAAAGTCCTTTCTGACAAGAGGAGGGAGCTATACTCAACCATTATTTGTTCTTTGTCATCAAGATTGAGCCATGACTTGATTATATGGAATGAACATCATGCAAAGTAAAATGATTCCTATGTCTACACCAGTGTAAACTCCATGATGATAAAATGAAATTAGATAGGCAGGAGGAAAGATGTCAATAGTAAAGACCAGCTCTTCCTGGACATCTATTGTGATTATTTACTATGGAAAAAAAAATCCAAACTATGGCTTTTAAAAAGTGTCTTCTGTTTTGCAGAAGAAGATATGTGGTACAGTGGATAGAGCACTACAACTGAAGTCAGGAAGACCTGAGTTCAAATCTAGCCTCAGACATTTCCTAGCTCTGTGACCTTGGACACGGTTCCTCAGTTTCCTCAACTGCAAAATGAAGACAGGATAACAGTACCTACCTCTTAGGGTTGTTGTGAGGATGAGGTGAGATAATAGAAGAATATGATAAGTATTTAGCACAAAGCCTGGTACAGAATAGGTACTTGATTAATGTTTGTTTCCTTCTTTATGACCAGGAATCTAAATCATCATATTATCAGACATAAAGATCTTATTCCCATCTTTTCAGCAGTGATATTCTTCTATCACTGTCATGGAATATCATGGTGTCCAAAGAATTAAATTGGCATATTACACAAAGGACAGTGGAGAGTTGCATGCTAGGCAGGAGTAGTCTGTAACTTCCTGCTAATGAAGTGTGCTTTATGGGAGAAGTGGTATAAAAGATCTCGAATCTGAGAGATGTATGCATGGTGCCAAAAGATGGACCAGTCTTTAGTGGGAATAAAGGATAACTAATGGGTAGTCCATGTGCTCCATTGGTATCTATGAAATGGGAAGAGCTCCAGAAGATCTTGTCATGGATCCCTTGGGATTCTCAGAAGGATATGGTCAAGAGTACCTCAGGATAAGTAGGCTTGGGTAGATCTTTTGGATGGGAGATCACAAACCTCTCAATATATCAGTGTAAGTATAGGAAACATCAAGAAGTGGTGTGATGTGCTGGATAGAGAGCTGATCTCAGATTGAGAAAGATGTGCCTTTGATACATACTGGCTGTGTCATCCTGGGCAAGTTCTTTAACCTCTGGTGTCCTGGGTAGTTCTCTAAGACAATAATTGCAGAGCAGGTACTGAGCTGCATTGGTAGAGGAGGTTTTCTCACCTCTCTGGGAATTCCCTATATCAGTGAAATCATAGCTCTAGTAGTGTAAAGGGTTGGGGGGTGGAGGATGTGTGGTGGATGGGAACTGGCCAGTAAAGACCCACTTCTTGGAGCATGCTCAGATTTGCCATTTCTTTTGAGTTTCACAGATGCGCAGATATTACCTCTTGCTACCAATTGAACACATAAAAATTCAGATACCAGTTTCTAAAGACTTGGGGTTAGTACTAAGTGATGATGAGAAGTCTTCTAGTTGGCTGGGGAGGGAGAAGGACTAATGACTCATTAGAGGTTGACTGAAGAGTATAAACTAATGGTTCAAGGGGATGGTCACTCCCCCCCCACTTGCCCCCCGGAAGCTCTCCAGTGTGAGGGGAACAGTGGTCAGCTACTCTCTGGGGACCAAGCCTGTTAGTATGAAGGGGAACTGGGAAAGTAGTGAAGGCAGAGGGGTGGCTACACAGCTTCTTTTCATGTAAAACAGAACCTTTTCTTTGGCTGGTTAGAAAGAGAAATCAGTATTTTTCTGATGGTGGTGAATTTTGGTAGTGGATCTTTGAAATTTTAGGGAAGTACTGTGACTTTCTTTGATCACTCATGCCAAGGCTTCACTATGAATCACTATAAGTAATGTGGGCTCATTCTATCCATCTGATATTCAAGTCAATTCAACCCAACAAGTATTTATAAGGTCTTTCCAAACTGGTCTCTCCAAAGTTAGCAATGATCCCTTAATTGTTAAATTAAGAGGCCTTTGCAATGGCCATTCCCTGTGCCTTGAATGTACTCCCTTCTTACCTCCATTTCATACAGTCCTTCTCATTTAAATTCAAGAGCCATCTTCAGCATGAAATCTTTCTGGATCCCTCTCAATTGCTGGTGCTTTCCTTTCCGAACTACTTTGTGTTTAAGTGCTTTGTATATATTTGTATTTATCCACTTCATGTTTGTGCTTTTGTATTTTTGTATGTACCCTCCCATTAGAATGTAATTTCCCTGAGAGTAGAGACCTGTTTCACTCTTTGGACTTGTGTCCCTGGTGTCTAGGACAGTGCCAAGCACTGCTTTGTTGTTGAATCATTTTTAGTTGTGTCTGACCTCACGTCCGTGACCCCATTTGGGATTTTCTTGAGAAGATACTGGAGTGGTTTGCCATTTTCTTTCCCAGCTCATTTTACAGATGAGGAAACTGAGGCCAAGAATGTTAAGTGATTTGCCCAGGGTCACACAGCTAGTAAGTGTCTGAGGCTGGATTTGAACTCATGAAGATGAGTCTTCCTGACTTCAGGTCTGGCACTCTATCTGCTTCACCACCTAGCTATCTAGCATGTGTTAGGCCCTTAATAATTACTTGTTGATTGATTGATTAATGGCAGTCATTAGGAGATGTATAGAAAGACAGAAACTAAACAATAACCTACTCTGAAAAAAAATATTCTACTGATATTTTCATGTAAAACAGGACGTTTTCTTTGGCTGGTTGGAAAGAGAAAATCAATGTTTTTCCAATGGTAAATTTTTTCTTACTTTGATAAGAATTTTCAAGGAGTGTTGTATGGCTAAACTTTGTATCTTCCCTGATACTTAGTATATCACTGTAGGTATTAACAGTTCTTAAGAAATATCTTTAGAATTGGAAAAAAAAAGAAAAGAAAAAAGCAAACAAACTCTTTGTGCATACCTACATCTTAGAACACATAGGAATGTACAATTCAGCTCTTGCTTCGGTGACCTCCTGATGAAAGAGCCTGCTGCAAGGACTTGAGGTGGCTTATACTGACCCAAATTACCAGATGATTCCTTAGTTCTCGACTCTGTCAAAAAGTGAAATGATTTCATTCCATGAGAGTATCCGGGAGCATTTAGGCAATTGAGGGGGTGAAAGGTGGGGGAGTTTCAGGCAAGGGAGGGGCACCTTTTCTCCCCTGGTGTTTGAATTGGGGAATGAATGGCTGATACACAAATGAGAGTAGTGCTTAGGCCCTAGCTCATGAAGCCTCCCACTGTACTTAAAAGGCACACAGGTCAGAGAGGTAGTCACATTGAAAGAATCATAGAGGAGGCCACTGGAAAGGCCTGAAGATACATCCCATATCAAATGGGTGACCCCCTGCACTCATCCCGCAGGTCAGCTTCCCCTTTTTAGCTAGAGGCCTTCATTGCACCCACACAAGCTGTCGTTCAATGAGTCCCTTTAGTACCAATCTGGCCACAAAGGCCCAGGCTCTCAGCTTTCTGGGAAGCCTTGCTGGGCCAGCCAGACTCATGGCTCAGCTCATCAGCCTTGGACCTTTTTGCAAACAAGATGATTTCTTTCAAAGAGAGAGAACGGCCAGCAAGGTTACCATCATTCTTCCCTTCTCTCATTTTCTCACTGCTTTTTTTTTCCCCCCTGCATTTGTATTTCAAGGGTTCAGAGGCTGTCAGAGAGAAAAAAATCCAGGTTTGCAGGTCAGTGGTGCCAACTTTGGACAAAATTTCACTCCTGGAGCTTCAGACGATTCGATTCAGCCCGTGTCAGAGCAACGACTTGCAGAGACAAGTAACCATCTCGAAAAACCTGTTCACTTTTTGGCTTTGTCATCTGATTTCTGAAGGGAAATACCAGCCTGGTTAGATTGTCACATCCTGCATGGGCCTTTCAAAAAGTGGGGGAAAATGTCACTGGAAATCAAGCTTGATGGGAGAGCCTCGTGTGGGGGAATTTATTTCATGAGAGGCTGTATCCCTTCTGAGGCGGAGCCAGGGATGGTGAACTGGAAGTCAAAGAGATCGACTTTGGACTCACTCCTTCAAATCACTGAAAGATGTTGACGTGCCTCGGGATCCCTGCAGTGCCATTGGCCAAGGCTAAGGCAATGGTGAGAAAATAGGGATTGGGGGCAGCTAGATGGCGCAGTGGATACAGCACCAGCCCTGAAGTCAGGAGGACCTGAGTTCAAATCCAGCCTCAGACCAAACATTTCTCATGTTACTAGCTGTGTGGCCCTGGGCAAGTCACTTAACCCCAACTGCCTACAAAACAAAACAAAAGAAAGAAAAAGAAAATAGGGGTTGACCTGATTGATGCCTTGTAGCTTATTAAAGTGGGAGATTCTTGCAGGAAGGAATAGGAGGCCATCTCACAATGCTAAATGATCAGCTTTGTGTGTTCATTTAGCTGTAGCCTTTAATCAGAAACATTTATTAAGCACCTTTGTGCAGAGTCCACGATGTACCTCAGTTTCCGTATGTGTAAAAGGGGGTGGTGATGTACCTTGCAACATTAGCGTCATAAGAAATGACGATAAGAAAAGTATGATTTCAGTCTCCTGAAATTTCATAGGATCATAGCTTTGGAGCTGAAAGGATTTGATAGAAACGTGAAGTCCAACCTCTCGTTTAGGAAAGGAAGAGCTGGAGGTCTAAGAGGTTACAAGGTCTAACGGTTAGTAAGTAAATGGCAGAGCCAGGATTCAAATCTCGGTAGTCTGTTTCTAAATCCAGGGCTTTTCCCACTGTAACCACACTCTACTTTTAGAAAAATGAGGCAGTTGACAAGAAAACAAGGTGACATATGGAATTTATTTGTCCTGGAGTCAGAACATATTGAGTCCAATTTCTCACGCCCTGTGCCTGGCATATAGTTGGTACTCCATAAATGCCTATTCGTTGATTGTGGATGGCTTCTCCAAGTTTTATCAATATGTGGTAGATAGAGTCAGGAAAACTTGCGTTTGAACTCTGCCTCAGACACTAACTAGCTGTGTGATCCTAAGCAAGGCTCTTCATATTTGTGAACCTCAGTTTCCTCATTCGTTCACTGGAAATGATAATAGCACCTACAGATATCCAAGGACAAAATGAGATTACATAAGTAAATTGCTTTGTAAACTTCAAAGTGCTGAAGAAATATAGTCAATTATTACTAAAAATGATTTTTCCTTTAGCATTATCAAAGTAAAGGGCATTTCTATAGCACTTCAAAGTTTCCAAAGCAATTCACGTATGTGATGTCATTTTATCCTCAAAACAGCCCCCTGACTGCCAACAACAAGCATTTATTAAGTACTTACTGTATGCTAGCCACTGTACTAAGTGTTTGGGATAACAAAGAAAGGCAAAAACATGATCCTTATCCTCAAAGAGCTCAAATTCAAAAGGGGAGGACAACTTGCAAACAACTATGTAAGTAGCAGAT
The DNA here is from genome assembly GCF_003287225.1 of Phascolarctos cinereus. Taxonomy (NCBI): domain Eukaryota; kingdom Metazoa; phylum Chordata; class Mammalia; order Diprotodontia; family Phascolarctidae; genus Phascolarctos; species Phascolarctos cinereus. The sequence goes on along the minus strand of NW_027556180.1, from coordinate 42,803,445 downwards.
GTATATGGTGCAATTGGAGGGAAGTCTCAGAGGGAAGACCCAGCCGCTGGGGAGGTTTGGGCTAAAATGTGGCAGCTAGGTAGAACAGTGGATAGAGTGCTGGTCCTGGAATCAGGATGTTATTGTTGTCCTTCATTTTTGAAGAGGACCAGTGATATCACGAGTGACGTTTTGACTTGCACATGAATCAGATTTAAGTGAGGCAGACTTCTACAAAGTCATCAGCCCACTCTCTCTTCCCGAGTCATTAATGTCCAGTGACAAGGCAAAAGTTAGGACCACTGGTATTCCTGCTTCAGCTGCCTTCATAGCCATTGGAACAAATTGTTCTCATCCACCTATTCCACTGGGGGAACCCTTTACATGCTTTTACATCCCCTAACTCACCAACAGGTTTGAGACCATTCAATTACCTCAACCCGGGTTAGCCCATCCGCTGAGACGGTTTTGCTAAGACGTGGCCACTGTGCGTGCCATAGCTTCTTGGAGCCACAGAAGAGAGTTGAGTGAAAGGTAGACACCATAGGTAAATGAGCAGCCCCAAAAAGGACTCAATAAGCCCTCACACCAGAGGTGTTAGTCCTTCCAGAACACCCCAAACACCCTGGAGTCAGGAAAGAGCTTAGTTCAAATCCAGCCTCAGAAACTTGGTAGCTTGGAAATCCTGGATGAGTCACTTAACCTCAGTTTTTTCACCTGTAAAATGGGGATAATAATAGCACCTACATCTTAGGGTTGTTTTAATGATCAAATGTCACTTAGCACAGGGTTTGGCATATAAGAAGCACTATATAGGTGTTAGCTGCTATTATTAAAATGGTAACTTTAATAAAGGGTTACATTTTGGTTGGATACTGAAATCACAGATTTAAAGCTGCGGAGAAACTTAGAGGTCATTGAGTCCACCTTCTTCATTTTATACATGAGTAAACTAAGGCAACAAGAGATGAAGTGAGTTGGCCAGGGCCACACCACAAGTATCTGAGGTAGGATTTGAAACCAGGTCCCCCTGATTCCAAGCCCAGGGTACTTGCCACTATACCACATTATACTAAGCAAACAAACGCCTCCCTGTTACCTAAACCATTTGGATCTCACTGCTACAGATATCATGTTCATTTTACAAGTAAGGAAACTGAGGTTCAGAGAGGTTCAGTGACCTGCCTATGGTCACACAGCTGAAGTAGGCTTTGAAACCAAATCATCTTGACTCCAAGCCCTCCCACACTGACATTTCTGACTCATCAAAGAAAAATGGACTGTTGTTCAATGCTTATTCTCAACAAGGAAGAAAGAGGAATGGGAGAGTTTTAAAAAGCTGTCCAATCTGATAGATTGAGAAAAGAAAAGCTTGATGATTAACTTTAAAAAAGCAGAAAATCCAGCTAGCTAGAACCCTTCCCTTCTGCTACTCTGTTTTCTGGTGACTGTTGAAGGCATCATTATTTTTTTAACCAGAAATGCTAAGAAATAAGGCATTCAGACCTCCCAGGACTTGGAGCAAAGGCAAAAAAATATACTTTCCCTTCCAGAAAACATTTGGAAGGGTAGCTTCCCAGTGTGGACTTTGCCAGGCAAGATGTGAGAAGGAAAACATTGTGTTCGAGGACAGCAGCTAGGCTTGCCTTGAATGTGAATGAGATAGTGGCAGTTTCTGAATGCCCCTTCACACTTCTTTTTTTTTTTAAACCCTGGCAGAAAAAAGAAAATTAAGTAATTATTGCTTATGTGAGAGAAACACGGTGAGTCTCAATAATTTAGGTAAAATAAAATAAACCCTGCTTTCCTCACAAATGTTTAGAGCTTGATATGTCTAGACAATTGAATAAACTTCACACTTGCATATCCATGTGTTCCAAGTTAATATCACAACAACTGGCCTTTCTGGATTATTTAAAAGTTTATAAAGCATTTACGATGCATTGTCTCATTTGCAACTGACAGCAGTCAGTCTTTTGAAGGCAGATAGTAAATGTGTTACCCCACTTTACAGATGAGAAAACTAAGGCTCAGAAAAGTGAGGTGATTAAAGTATCCATGGTCCTATCTCTAATAAGCATTAGTGGCAAGATCTGAGCACAAGAATTCCTGACTCCAAGACCAACCACGTTTCAATGCCTTTGTGTAGTGCATCTTACTCTGAGAGCAGAACCAAATGCTAGAAGGCCCTGCTTAGTCTCTGGGAAGCTTTACTTCCACACAACTCTCAAGGACACTGGATGAGACGTTGTACATTTCTATACCTCCAGGGAAGTCAAGAAGGGATAAACATTCACAGAATCTGGAGCTGGGAGAAATGAACACTCATAATGCTGAGCCTTGGCATGAGGCTTTCATTTGTTTGTTCAACAAACATTTCTTGAATGCTTACTATGCGTTAGGCACTGTAGATACAAAAGACAAAATGAGATTATTCCTGCCCTCAATGAGCTTGGCTTGTATTTGAGGGAAAATGCATGTATATGGTTAAGTAAACTCAAAAATATGTGGAGAGGAAATACAAGGAAATTAGAAAGAAGGAGATCCCAAGGCACTGGGAGTATCAGAAAGGGCTTCATGTAGAAAGTGTCTTTTTAGTTGATCTTTAAAAGAAGCTAGGGCTTCCAACGGGCAGAAGTGAAGAGAAAGAGAGCATTCCAAGTATGAGGTCAGTCTATGCAAAGGAACAGGGATGGGATATGGAATGGTGAATATGGGAAATGACTAGTTGGTTTGAGAAGTGACTTTAGATTTTCCTTTGTGTTCTTACAGTGAATTTTGATGTCATCCAGGCTGAGGACTTTCTTTTCTAAATGGTTTTGGCAGTCTTGAATTCTATGGCTAAAGATGTGGGCTATACTAGAGGTGGCAGAGGTGAAGATCCCCTTGGCAACATTGGACTTTTTTTTAAGACGGAAGACTGGAGCCAGGGAATAGAGCTCTGAGGAAGGCAAAGCTAGGCTGTGTGTAGCCTCTTTAGATGTAAAGAGAAATTCCAGGGGGAGATGGGAGCTCAGAGAGCCTCTGCTTGCTTAACAGCTGAATAGTGCTGCTCTGTTTAGAGGCCTTATACAATCCAGCAGCTTAGCTCTGAGCCTTAATGCCATGAGAAAGGGGTGAAGGGGAGCAGCATCCAAGACTCATGTTTGAGCAAAACACTAGCTCTCTGTTATGTTTGTCTTACTGCAGAAGCTTTCCTGGGAAAAACTTAAATGGGAAATGTGGAAATGTGACTCAAGATTACAAAAAAAAAACCCTAATCAAATACCTGAAAAGATCTCTCTCTGTCTCAGTCTCTCTCTCTCTCTCTCTCTCTCTCTCTCTCTCTCTCTCTCTCTCTCTGTCTGGCTATTTATCTACCATTTAACAATCTATCTATCCACCTATGTCTATCTGTGTGTGTCTGTACACACACACACATACACACACATATATATACACACATATACATATATAAAATTTACTAATCTGTTTGTCTATCATCTATCTATCTATCTATCTATCTATCTATCTATCTGTCTGTCTGTCTGTCTGTCTATATCTATCCATTTATCTATCATTTACCAGTCAATCTGTCTGTCTATCTATGTCTATATATCTATCATTTACCAATCTATCTGTTATATCTACCTATGTCTGTCTATATAGCTATCATTTACCTGTCTATCTAATCTATCTATAGCTATGTCTATCTATTTATCTATCATTTACCAGTCAATCTATCTGTCTGTCTATCTATGTCTATATAGCTATCATTTACCAGTCTGTCTATCTATCTACCTCTGCCTGTCTATATAGCTATCATTTACCTGTCTATCTAATCTATCTATATCTATGTCTTGTCTATTTATCTATCATTTACCAGTCTATCTGTCTAGCTACTTATGTCTGTCTCTATATCTATCATTTACCTGTCTGTCTGTCTGTCTGTCTATCTATCTATCTATCTATCTATCTATCTACCTGTAAATCTATCTATCATCTGCTAGCTATCTGTTCTTATATATATAATGTATGCATATGCATATATAAAACATATAATAATAGCATACATCTCACTATAAAGTTTGCAAAGTGTTTCCTACGTGTATGTGCACATGTATTTGTATATCTACAATTTTGGGGGAAAACCAGAACTATGATTTCATCAGTGTGGGGAACTCCCAGTGAGGTACTTCCTCTGCCAATGCTGGTCCACATTTTCTCTGTGGACTTATCATCTTATAGAGTTGCCTGGGACCCTGAGAGTTTTATTGACTTACCCAGAGTCAAAAGCAAATATGTGTTAGAGGGAAAACCTCAACCCAGGTCTTCCTGAATCTAAGGCCAGCTCTCTATCCACTACATTATGCTGCCAATGAAATCACAGATCCAGTAAACATCATCGTCATCATCATCTTCATCATAATAGCTGATGGTTAGTTAGCATGTTAAGGTTTGCCAAGGACACTACATACCTCATATCATCTGATCCTCAAAACAACCCTATAAGACAGATATTATTATCATTCCATTTTACAGATTAGGAAACTGGGGTTCAAGGAAGTTAAGTAATTTGCTCATGGTCATGTGTAAGGGCCAGAGGTGGGATCTGAACCCCAGGTCTTTCCATCCCATAACACTGCCTCTCACCTTTTTAGTCTAGGAAAGTAGGAAGCTATAGCCAGAACATGGTGCTATGAACCAGAGGAACAGGGAGAGATCAAGGAAGCAGAGGTTATTGAGAAAGCAAAGAAGGAGTTAGGAATGCTGGAGGCAGCAGGAGATGACAGAAGACTGTGAACAAAAAGAGGTTAATTCCAGACTTCTGGGTTGTCAGGGTAAGACAAATTCAGGTCTTGGCATAATCTCCACATGAGTGGCTGAGATAGAATGGAAATGAAGGTCATGGGTGATCAGGAGTTTGAAGGATGTTAAAGGGCCCAAGTCCCCAAACACGAGTTCAAGGGTTAGGGTAAAGACCCAGCCTGCAAAGCCAGGTACTGAAGCCATTGAGCAAAGTGAGATTGAGTCCTAAAGGTTAGTTGGTTGGTTGATATAATTAACTGGTATAAACTTCAAAGAATAATTTGTTGAGGTCATGGAGCAGAGGATGGCTCTGGAAATAGCTATGGGGAGAAACATATAGCCTGCTTCTTCTTGATCCTGTAAGTTGGGAGTAATTGTGGGTAGGAAATGAGAAAAAGAATAGTCAACATCAGAGAAGGTGACAAAGGCTTTGTAGTGTTGAGGGAAACCCAGTTTCCATTAGTTCTAGGAGGGACAAGGAGGAACAGAATGTGACAGTAAGTGTTCAAGGATGAACGGGAATTTGTTAATCTCTACACCTCAGGGTCCTCATTGAAGAATGAAGGAGTTGGATTAGATGGCCTCTAAGGGCCCTCCAGCTCTTTATCTATGGTCACATGATCCTCTGAGCCAGGACGCCAGAGGGCAAATTTGGAAAATGAGAGTAGAGCAGGATGGACTTTTTTTTTTTGACAGTGATCAGTACCAAATCACTCCCACTGTGTGACCTTGAGCAAATCCTATAACCTCTGTGAGCCAAAGTTCTTCATCTATAAAAGGAGGAAGTTGAACCAGATAACTTCTGAATCCCCTCTAGTCCACACCTTCCCATAATTCCTCAACAAACAATCCACCCAATGTTGGAAGCCTTCTTCTAGGTCTCTTGGTATTTTGTGGATGTCAATGGAGCACAAGGGATGTCCCCTGACCATTTCTCATTCTCATCACATGACAGGCCCACCTCCTTTTCCAGTCATGCATCTCTCTGATGTCATTTTTTATCCTACTTCTCCTTCCCTGGTGATATGAAATAGCTTATTTACACTCCACATTCCATTGCCCTTTGGGAGATCCTTAACTTTAATTATTCTAATATTAATACATTTATTAAAATATATATGAATCATATTTATAAACTATAATAGTCACATGATTATATCATATAAAATGCCACAAATTATAATGTAGCATAATCAGTATCTTCCATTTTATTTTTAACTTTGAAAATACTTTATCTGATACTATTATTTTATCTCTGTCTCCACCCACCAAACTACATCTTCCACTGAAAGGCCTCCCTTATTACAGATATGTACAGTCAAGCAGAACAAATTAAGACATTGGCCACATCTGACAATGCATTCTAGTTCTTGAGCTCTGGTAACACACACACACACACACACACACACACACACACACACACATCAGCCAGTCTGCCAGCTGCTTGGCTTGTCCTGCCTACCATCTAGAGAACAGGCAGTGTGCATCCATTCGGTTTTCCCTGTGTGAATAGTTAGGTTTAATTCTTTTGAGTGATTATTGAAGTAACTTAAAAGTCTCTGTGATATTCCACAGCTTGATATAATCAGTCAATGTCAACTGCAAATGGGAGCATCTAGAGGCCTTCACCACTTATAGGGACTTCAAAAAAATCTTCATGCATATATTAAAATCACACAAGTTTCCTTGTAAAATATGGCATCAGAGAAAGTTTTAACAACCCATTGATCATGAATACAAAACAAGGCAAAGAATGGAGAGATGTATGCTTGCCATCAGCATGGAGGATATCCAACACAGAATTCAGATGAAAGTGAGATTCCCTAGAGATGAAGGGAGTTAACCATTGGCCCAAGTGACCAAATAAATGAAATACTCATCCATCGCATTGTCCTTTCTCAAATATGGCTTATGATTTGGCAGCTTTCTTGGGCATAAAGTGATCCCCCAAAGTTGTTTTGATTGACATTTCTCTTTCTAACAGTTATTAGTGATTTGGAACAATCTCCCACAGTGTTCTTAATAGTTTGCATTTCTTTTGAGAAATGTTTGTTTTTATTGTTTGACCATTTATCTTTTAGGGAATGGCTTTTGGTCTTATCTGTTTGTGTTAGTTCCCTACAGATCTGAGATAGCAGACCTTTATCAAAGATATTTGATGCAAATATTTCTTCCGATTGATTGCTTCCTTTCTTATCATAGTTTCAAAGAATTTCTTAGTATAGCAACTGTATTTGTGAACTTTAGGCAGTGTGGACACAGGATAAGACCTAAGCAATATTATCACATTTTTCTTCATAGGATGATAGATACAGAACTGGAAGGGTCCTTAGAGGCCATGTAGTCTAAACCCTCTTATTTTACAGATGAGGAAACTGAGACCCAGCGAAAGTAAATAATGCCCAAGTAGCAGAATCTGGTTCAAACCTGGTTCACCTCCAAATTTAAGTCTCTTCCTCCTGCAATACAACTTCCTTGCAGCTGCAGCATCCTTCCACTATAAAGTCCTAGCCTTTCTTTTCTGTTTCTCCCATATCACTGGCCTTCAAATATTGCTTTCTAGCTTCTTGTTTCAGAACCTGTCACAAAAAAAGTGTTACTCCTCTGCTCCAGAAGCTTCAATGACTCCCTATGCACTCTAGAATCAAATGAAAACTCCTACATTGTACATTTAAAGTTCCTTTACAGTATGACTCCAACTATTCTTTCCAAACTAATTTTACTCCCTCTCATACAGTTTATAGTCCAGACAGACTGGCCTATTTGCTGTTATCTGTCCATGATGTTTCATTTCCCATCTTTGTGCCTCTGTACAGACTGGCTCCCATACTTGGAAAGTTCTCTTTCTTCACCTCCACCTCTTGGAATCCCTAGCTCCCTTCAGAACTTGGCTTAGGTACCATCTTTCTAGGAGGACTACACTGAACCCCTTAATCGTGAGTACCCCTTTAAATTACTTTGTAATGACTTATCTGTAAGCAAGTTTTTTCTCTCCAGTGGAATGTAAGCTCCTAGAAAGCAGGGGCTGCTTTTTTTTTTGTCTTTGTATTAGTATGCACTTAAATACTTACAGTATTTTATAGTATTTTATTTATTTTATTTATCAGTAATTGCATCCCTTTATGCAATTGGTTTATAATAAAATTTATAATAAAGCTATTCTCCACCCCCACATTACTAGCAGAATGGTTTCTTTGCTTCAGTAGCAAGGACAAGGATGCAGAATCACTGCATTTACGGTAGTTATTTTCCAGGTTCAGCTACATGGTCCCCAAGCAGCTACAATTCCTATTGCAACATCAAGAGAGAATTATCTCAAGTGGGCTGTTTACCAATAATCACCAAGGACAGATGTTGGCAGGTTGGTGGGAAGGAACTGGAATTAGTCAGTTTTTTAGACTTAGCTACGCAACATTCTGCCTCCCATCGTACATCTATGAGTGTGAGAATGGTTGGCTTGGAAGGACTCCCTGGGTGTGAGTCCTCTAGAATGAGCTGACCAAGCATTCTACAGATGCTTGTACCCCCAATCCCACCCCTGGGGTATTGGCAGGGTCAGGCAAGGTATCCTGACCCAACCCTGTCTCTCTCTTCCCAAGGCATCTTGGTGATTGGGATTGTATAAGTTCAAGTTTGTCTGTTAAGTCTTTCACCATTGCTTCAGATCCAGCCATTGCACAAAAACTTGACCAACCTGAACTGCCTGTGAGTGAATAAACTTCCTTCCCTCCCTGACACCCCCACCATCATGAGTGATGTTCATGGCAGGCATTAGGCAGAGTGTAACAGGAACTGAACTAGGACACCCCTGCTTTGTGGCTTGGGGGCGTATCAAGCTGTACAGCCTTGACTCATGGGACATTTTGTTATGAATTGTTGTTGATGGTAGCAAGTTCATTGGTTGTCTGAGATTCTTTTATCAGAGGCATATTTGGCAGAGAAACAATAAAACACAGTAGATAGAAGGTTGGCCTTAGAGCTAGGAAGACCTGGGTTCAAATCCTGATTTTGATAAATATCGACTGTGTGACTCTGGACAAGTGGTCAGCCTTACAGTGACCCAGGCAAGTTGTTGTTGTTGGGACTTGCCTATGATTCTCTACCCAGTCAGTGGCCAAGTTGGGACCTGACCTCACATCTTCTGACTATGCCAAGATGCATACCTAAGGTATGGCTTCCTCTTCCTCACAGCAATAGTTGATCCTAGCATCTTCCCAGAAAAGTCTAGAAAAGAAGGCGTCCACCGCTGAATGAACTCAGTTGGTGCTATGGCAAATGATGATGGAGGTGATAGTGTAAGCTCCCTAGCTGAAGGAATTTCAGTAGAAATTGGAGGATGCAGATGAAGCTAGATACACATAGCTGAACACTAAAAAAGCACACTTGCTCACAGACAAACAATGTGACAAATTGAGATAATTCTTCATCCAGGTTAACATCCTGTTCCTTGCCCAGTTGCCAGATGATTACAGCCTGAACTGGAAACTTGATAACCTCACCTTTCAACCTTCTTGTAACTCTGGGTTTCACCTCCACTTTTTGATATTTGACTCTGGATTTTTCAGCTCCATGACTCATATCTGCCGTCTATATGATAGTGGCTTGTTGTCCTGCATCTCTGACCCTCACCTGCATAAGACTGTCTTGGCTACCTTGTTTTACTCTTTCTCCTCCATTTCCCAAACCGAGGAGATAACAAAGGACGCTACTTACTTTCTTCCAGACTGATAGATGGCACAGTGACTCAGGCAACTTTAGGACTATAAATTACAGACAAATGGCCTCTCTAACTTTCACAATGGGAGGGTCTCACATTGATGAAATCATATAATCGTACATCAAGAGCTGGACGAGATCTCAGACACAAGGGTTCTTTACCTGGGATCTATGAACCTGTTTTCCTAAACATATTTTGGATATTTTAATAATTGCATTTCAGTATAATTGGTTTCCTTTATAAGACCATGAATTTTATTTTATACATTTAAAGACTTTATTCTCAGAAGGGGCTCATAACCTTTACCAGACTTCCAAAAGTATCCATGACACAAAAAAGGTTATGAATTACTGCTCTATGGTCTATGTCCTCCCCATTTTACAGATGAGGAAACTGAGGCCTCAAAAGGTTAATTGACTTCCTTATATCACAGATAGTAAGCCTCAGAGGCTGGGTTTTAATCCAGGACCTCTGACTACAAAGCTAGTACTATGCTACCTCTTTTAATTCTTTTAATTTCCAATTAATGGCCATTTGTTCTATGATTTCATCAATGTGAGACCTTCCCATTTTGAAAGTTAGAGAGGCAATTTGTCTATAATTTGTGGACTTAAAGTTGCCTGGGTCACTATATGACAGGTGAGCTCCTCAGAATATTAGATCTAGTTCTGGAAAGGACCTTAGAAGTAAGTCATCTAACCAGTCTTCTTTATTTTCTAAGTGAGCAGACTTGGGCCCAGATAAGGCTGTGATGTGCCTAAAGTCTTCTACAGTTGTAGAAGTAAATTGAAGCTCTAGGACCGGGGCCCAGGTCTTGTCCCTCCAGATCTAGTGCCCTTTTCATCACACCCCACTCAGTTAAGCAAGAATGTATGCTTACAGATGAGTCATTACGAAGTTCATTGAAAAGGAAACTGAATGAGAAAAATTTAGGAAACTGAGAAACTGGGTTGGGTAAATTAGGGAAAACTTCCTGAAGGAGGTGGGGCCTTTTTAAAAATTTTGTTTTAAGGAAAGAAAAGATTAAGTTTAGGCAGGAGGCCAGATTTCTAAACCACAGAACAAGCTATGGTCCTATACCTTGATGCACATCAGATGAAAACTTACAGAATGTAAAGTCCTTAAAGGCATGGACCATGTAGTCCTTCAAAACCTACTGTGTGCTATATACTCTGTGTTAGGTGGGGAGCATGAAAGGTTAAAAAAAAAGTTAATAGTTCTTGTCCTCAAGGAATTTACATTCTACTAGATAGAAATAGGAAATAGGGTTAGGGATAGAACTTAAAATTTGTCTTATTTTGCTTTTTTTTTTCTTCTTAAGAAAAAGGAGGGGGTACAGTGGCTAGAGCTCTGACTTTGGGATCAGGAGGACCTGAGTTCAAATCCAGCCTCAGACACGTAACACTTGCTAGCTGTGTGACCCTGGGGAAGTCACTTAACCCTGATTGCCTCACCAAAAAAAAAAAGAAGAAAGAAAGAAAAAGAAAAAGAAAAAGGAGATGTAAAGACTTGTAGGCTAAAGAGGAAGAACCAAGAGAACAATAGATATTGAAGACTTATTAGAATGAGTGAATAGTCAATGGAGCAAGGTCATGGAAAGGCCTTTTGCTGATGATACAATTTGAGCTAAGTATTGAAGGAAACAATTCCACAATCACTGAGAAAATCTGTTGTGTCCAGTTCTTTGCTCCTACAAAAAAAAAGTGTTGCTATAAATATTCTTGTACTTATGGGTCTTTTTCTTCTATCTGTGATCTTGGAATATATATCTAATAGTAGTAGTGTATGTAACATCTGTGCTATGGACATTGCTATGGAAATGAGAGATTCAAGTAGATAATTTCACAGTCTTTGTCCTCTTGAAGCTCACAATCTAATGATCATAGGCTTTTTGGTTTTGTTCAACATGAGTTCTGCGGGAGGAAATCATCAAGTGTCCTATAAAATGTTTTTGTTTTTGTGTCCTTCTTCAACATACTTTTTCTTCCATATATTTTCCATATTTTGTGAAATGAGATTTCATGAAAGATGTTGCTATAATGATTAGTGCAATAAATATATGTCAATCAATGAGCAATTATTAAGCATCTGTTACATGGCAGGTATTGTGTAAGGTACTAGGGATACAACAACATAATTAAACCATCTCTGCCTTCAATGAGCTTACATTCTATTTGGGGTGGAGGTCATGGAAACTCTTTGTGTCACAGAACCCTTTGGAAATCTGGTGAGAACTATGGACTCTTCAGAACAATACTTTTAAATCCATCAAATAAAATGCAAATGATAACAATAAAGATCAATTATATTGAAAAATAGTTACCAAAATATATTAAAAAAAACAAGTTCACAGACCCTATGTAAAGAAGGAGATACCACATACATAAACATGTCTAAGATATATATATATAGATATATATATAGATATATACATAAAGTAAATATAAGGTAATTTTTTGGCTAGTATCTGGGGTGGGAGGGATTGGAAAAGGCCTAAGACTTGAAGGAAACTAGAGACTCTGAAAAATAGAAATGAAGTGGGAATATGTCCCAGGTATGTGAGACAGCCTATTGAAAAGCACAGATATGAAAGGGTCAATAAGAAAAGTAGTTTAAGTGGAACACTGAATGGGATGAAAAGCAGTCATGTCCAGTCAAACTGGAAAAAATAAGGCAAAGCCAATGTATAATCAACTTTGAACGTCAAACAGAGTAGTTCGTGTTTGATCCTAGAGGTAATAGAGAGCTACCAAAGAATATTGAGGAGGGAAATTGCAAAGTCAGACTAGAGGAACATAGCTTTGGCAGCTGTGTGAAAGATGGATTGGTGAAACAGAAAGGGTTTATTGTGGGGAAACCAATTGAGAAGCCATTGCAATGGTCCAGATAAGAAGGGATGAAGCCCTGAATCAGAGTGATGGCCATATGGGTGGAGAGGTGAAAGAACCATGGAGATGGGATCACCATGACTCAGCTGCTGAAGAGGGAGCCCACTTGGATATGGATTGCCCAGGGAAGGGTGTGTGAATGTTAGGTATTGTATATGTTATGTATCCTTTTGAGTTAGGGTGTTAAAACAAATGGCACCATTTCCAACGTGGGGGGAGGGGTTGGACTTTATTTACCAATCCATTCATTTCTGTGAAAAATAAGTTGATCCCAAGACAAAGAACTAAAGACAAATAATCCCTTGCTACCACTCACCACCTTCATTCTGTTGTGGGCCTTTAAGAGAGCAGTGACTTCATTTTTCAAACCAAAATTCAGGCTCATGGGCTCATAAGAGATATTATTTTAGCAAAACATCATAAAAATCCAGGATCCATAAGTCCAGAACATGTGATATGCCATGTCACAGAGAAGACAAGATACCTTCCTATTCATCCTGACCAATCATTTACCATGGGCTTTCTAGCTTCCCAGCACTCCTCCTTTCATCTGTGTGCTCTGTGAATCAGCACAAAGTTTTTAAAAGTTTGAAGTGTGTCCTAATGGATAACTCTGTTTCTTCTGACTTGGTTCATTCCTTCGCTCAAACAGTGTCAGATATATCAAGCTCTCCGGAAGGTTATTCCACAGTTCATTTGATGGGCATTTGCTGTCCATCACCCAGGATTCCTTTTAAGTGCTGTCTTAGTGATGGGCACTTTGTCTTCTTCATCTAGATGTCATGTCACTGCCAGACCTTGTACTGGGAAGAGTGAGATTCGCTTCCTCAGTAATTCAAAAGGCCTGTGATCTCATCCATGGGGGCTCTTCCTCCAACAGATCACAGCTCTTTTGCCCCTGAGGAGACTGTTTCATGAGTAACCATGTCCCAAAATAACCATCTCTAGGTGCCTGCCCTTTTGGTGGTGAGCTTCTGTCTGTTCCTAGCAAGACTGATCATTGCATGAAATACACAAAATCTGCTAGACCCAAAGACTTTCCAATTGGGAAGGACTTTCCAGAAGGTGTGAGGATGAAATGAGGTAACTTTGTAAACCTTAAAGAACCATATAAATGCTAAATATTATGATTATTATTGTCCAAAGTCACATGCTAGTAAGTGAAAGAGTCAAGATTTAAACCTGGTTTCTCTGTCTCCAAATCCAGTGTTCTTTCCACTGCATCCCTCTATGAAGCTTAATAAACACTTTGGAATTGAATTGAATTGAATCATTACCCATACCCTTATCCATACCCTTTCACTTGACCCTCTTATAATACCAGAGGTTTTTAATCAGTAGTGTGTGACTTTTAAAAAATATATATTGACAATTATTTAAATATAATTGGTTTCTTTTGCTTCCCTGTAGTCCCTGACTGTAGTCAGATAACACAGCTTTCCAGATAACATGCCCCCTCCCCCCAGATGAAGCATCAGAATAAGAATTTAGTGGAGACTAAATTGGAGAATGGAAGCTGCTTGAGGGCAGGAACTATTTTATTTTTGTCTTTGTATCTCCAGCACCTTGGACAGTGCCTGACACCTATGGCCCCTTAATCATTGCTTGCTTGTCGATAGTGATATTACACATAGTAGGTGCTTAATAAGTGCTTTTCATTCAATCTTACAGAACAGAACTGGTTCACACTTGATTTTATTTGACTTAGACATTGAAGTGGCATATCCTGAGCCCATGTGACACTGTAATCTCATCCCCAAACCTCCCCTTTGTACTAGCTTTCTCCCATGCCTGGAATGCTCTTCCTCCTCTCCTCCACCTCTTACATGTGGTCCTTCCTGCAGTTATTAGTGCCTCCCTTTCCCCTGAAGTGGCCTTAGATTAACTTTGTATATACTTTGTATTTCCTTATGTAGGTAGTGTTGTTTCCCTTGATTGAATGTAATCACCTGAGGGCAGGGACTGTTTAATTTTTGTCTTTATATACTCAACACCTAGTACAGAGCCTGGCATGTACCAGGGGGTTAATAAATTCTGACTGATTGACCTACGCCATTGGTCAATCAACAGTTGTTTCTGTGTGTGAATGGGTGGATAACACCCAGTGCAAGGGATAGCACCCTTGACCTCAAAACTCTCAGCCTCCTCACTGCATAGATTACAGATGGACCTATCCCAAACCCTACTTTGTGTTTTTTAGCCATCTTATTTCTGAATAACTTCATTTAAAGGTATTGTGAATGAAAATCAGTCCACTCATAAACTCATCTGAATCCCTTTATCTGACTTTTATTGTTAGATCTATTAAAGATTCCAACTTAATATAATAAAAAGGCTTGAGAAATACTAGTACAAGTAACCATCCCTATTTCCATATGAACACGGTGTGCTCAGTAGCTAAGAAACAGCCAAAAATTGATTTAGTGGGGGGTGGGGTAGGTGAGATCCAACAACATGCAAAAACACCGTTAGGAAACTGGAATTAGGCATAATCCCTGGCCCTCTTTCCTAAATCCAAACTAGGTATAAGTCTAGGAATTCTTAACCTTATATTATTGAGCCATTTGTATCATTGGGCAATTTGGTTGAAAACTTAAGTACCAATTCTCAGGATAATATTTTCAAATATGATATATACACACACACACACACACACACATATACATATATATTTAAATAATTGTCAAAATATTTTTTAAAAAGTCATGCACTACAGATTAAAAAACTCTGGTATAAGGGGTCAAGTGAAAGGGTATGGGTAAGGGTATGGGTTAGGGTTAGGGTTAGGGATTCGATTCAATTCAATTTCAAAGTGTTTATTAAGCTTCATAGAGGGATGCAGTGGAAAGAACACTGGATTTGGAGACAGAGGAACCAGGTTTAAATCTTGACTCTTTCACTTACTAGCATGTGACTTTGGACAATCATAATCATAATATTTAGCATTTATATTGTTCTTTAAGGTTTACAAAGTTACCTCATTTCATCCTCACAACAACCCTGGGAGGTAGGTGCTATGATTAAACTCATTTTACACATGAAGAAACTAAGGCCAATCAAGGTAAAGTGACTTGCCCAGGGTCACATAGCTAGTTAAGTGTCTGAGGTCAGATTTGAACTCAGGTCTCTCTGACTCCAGGTTGGACATTCTAGCCACTGCTCCACCGACCTGCCTGGCACTTAATTTAACCTCTCTGAGCTTCAGTTTCTCATATGTAAAATGAAACGACTGGGCAAAATGGCCTCTAAGGTCCCTTCCAGCTTTACCTCAATGATCCTAAGTACTCAGGGGTACAGTGAAGAGAACGTCGGCTCTGGAATCAAAAGACCTGGTCTGAAATCTCACCTCTGATGCTTACTATTTGTGTAATGCTGGACAAGTCACTTTACCTTGATCAGCCTCAGTTTCCACCTCTGTAAAATGAATGATTGGATTAGACTTTGAAGATCTTTTCTAGCTTTGTATAGTTCTAAACCTCGGGTTCTGGGCATTGGAGATACAGGGATAAAAACACAACAGCTGCTCTCTTTGGGGAGCTTATATTCTGCTTGGAGTGGGGAAGGGAAGGACAGGGAAAGAAAGAAGGGCAACATGTACATTTTAGTAGTCAGTAAATATGAAATCTATACAAAAAATATGAAGGAATTTCCAGGAGAGTGAAGGCAAGCATAAACGAGGAGGATTAAGAAGTGGCGGATGCCTGGGTTGAGCCTTAAGTTTAGGACGCTTGGGATTCTGAAAGGCATAAATGGAGGAGAAAGCTGACAGTTTTTGGCAGCAGAAAAAAGTCTCAAAAATATACCAAAGAATGGGGATGAAAAGCAGCTTGATAGACCTGTATAGTGACACTGAAATAATATAATTTATCCTATGATTACTATTATTTGATCCCCAGTTAATCAATAGCTGCCTGAGCTAGAATGGTCCCCCCTATCCTAACCTCCAACTTTTTCTTTCCCTAACCCCTACTTTATTCTCTTGAAACACAATAGCAACCCAGACCTAGGGCACAATGACTTTGAGTTGGTTTATCCCACCCATGGAAATACAATCCTGCCTGTGTTGGAGGGTCAGGGGTGGACCCTTCTGGTAAATTCCTGGTCTTTTCTTCTGCTTATACAATTTCATTCCTGCCCATCAATGATGGATATTCTTCTCAAAGGAAGAAAAGTTAAAGAAGCAGATCTGGGGGTGAGGGTGGGGTAGAAAAATAATAATAACTCCCATTCCTCAAGCCCTTTAAGTTTACAAAGTCTATTTTTCCAACAACAGTAAGGAAAGTTGGGCAAAGAATACTGTCCCCATTAAACAGATAATGACACTGAGACTTTGGTTTAATAATTTGACTCTTACCTCTATCCTACATCCCACCCCTCTAACCTTTCCAGTTCTGGAAACTTAATTTAACTCTTTCCCCTATGATTCTAATCATTTTCCCTGTAAATTTCCAAACCAAATTATCCCTCCCTGGCCACAACTTGCATATCTATATCTATATCTATATCCATATCCATATCTATATCTATATCTATATCTATATCTATATCTATATCTATATCTATGTCTATGTCTATGTCTATGTCTATGTCTATGTCTATGTCTATGTCTATGTCTATGTCTATGTCTATGTCTATGTCTATATCTATGTCTATGTCTATATCTATATGTGTATATATGTGTATGTGTATATGTGTGTATATGTATGTGTCTGTATATACATATACATACATATACATATATATACATATATATATATATATATATATATATAAATTTTTCCTACTAGAAAGTAAGTTCTTTAAGGGCACGAACTGTATTGCTTCCATATTTGTATCCCCAGCACTTACTACAGAGTTTGGCATGTAGTAAGCACTTAATAAATGATTTTTTCATTCATCCATTAATTGAGGGCAGGCACTGTTTCACTTTTGGCTTTATATCTCCAGCACCGCCATATAGAGCCTGGCACATAGAAATGCTTAATAAATGTTTATTGATCAAATGTCTCAATAACCCTAACAAAACAAAGGAATAAGGTTAGTTTGGCATAACTTGAGCTTAAGGAGCTTATGCAGTCTCCTACTGATAACTGCTTTTTTTTCTACGTGCTAATGAATTATCTTTTCAATAATCAGTACCAGAAACTTGATGGAGACTGAAGTCATGACCCTCCCTCTAATGACTAGAATCTTCTTTTTTCCCATTTTTGATGACCCAGATATTTTGCTGTATTATTTTCTAGTGCTTTTAAAAAATATCTTATGAAATTATGCCAAAGTGATTCCATGGCCACATCTGTAAATTCCTTGATTATCCCATAGAGTTAGTAGGTGTTTGAGGCAGGATTTGAATCCAGGTCTTCCTGACCCTAAGTCCAGGGTTCTAGCCACTGCTCCACCTCACTGCATTAGTTGATTCCATGGTGATACATCCAAATGGCTAACCTTTCTCATTGATTGGGCCACCTCTTGACAAGGGACACTTACTCTTTCACATCCTAAGGGGATAAAGGCCAAACAGAAGTGGATTTGGAATTGGGATAGTTGACTTTTTCACTTGCTACCTGTATGATCTTGGTCAAAATGTCCAAATCCACTGACCTTAATTCCTTCATTTGTAAAAATGAGGGGGTTGGACAAGATGACCTCTAAAGTCCTTCTACCTCTAGATCCTGAGATGTTTCTGAAATCCTACCCCACAACTCTCAACTTGAAATGGAATCCTGAATCATGTAGAATTTTATACACACACACATACACACACATATACACATATACATACACACACACACACACACATATATATAGATATATATATATATCTATATATATCTATATATAGATATATACACACACACACACACACACACACACACACACACACACACATAATCCCTACCTTCTGTTTTCCTTGGCTTTCTTCAAGCCTCAACTAAAGTTGCACCTTCTACAGGAAGCCTTTTCTAATCCACTTAATGATGGTGCATTTTCTTTGAGATTCTCTCTCATTTATCCCATGTACATCTTGTTTAGACATAGTTGTTTGTACATTGTTTCCCCCATTAGACCATGAACTCCCTGAGAGCATCTCTTGATATTGCAAATGAAAAAAGAAGGTGATATTCACATCGTCTGACCTTTGGGGCAAGCCAGGTTCTTCAGAGGCTCATCAAAGAATCAGACCGTCAAATGAGGAGAGAGAGGAGGGGAGAGAGAGACAGACAGAGATACAGAAGGAGAGACAGAAAAAGAGAACAGAGACTGTCATTTGTCTTTCTCTGTATCCCTAACACTTAGCACGGTGCCTTGTATGTAGTAGGTGCTTAATAAATGCTTGTTGACTGACTCCTTCTCTGCTTTCCCCATTTCTTCTTATTCTTCTCTCTGATTGCTTGGGCTCTGTCAGAAACCGACTTAATAAATGTTTGCTTATTTTTGATCATTAGAGGAAAGATCAAACTATATTGGCTTTATCCATAGTACTCTCTTAAATTCTGAAAAGTCATTGAACCAATAAAATTACTCATATTTAGGACATTTTAAAAAAATCTTCACTCAACTATTTATATTTGTGTGCATTTTTGCACCTGATCTTGGCTCTGCCTGCATTTTTCTCTGTCTTCAATTATATAAGACTCTACTGATGTCTTCAACATGATATCACTGCACTATATATATAATATGTGTGTATGTTATATATTTCCGGTGTTGAAGATGAAGGAGCTTGTGTGGGTTTAACCTTCCTTGGTCGGGTTCCTTGCAGGCTTTCTGTATTTAATACTTGTTTTATCTGAAGCCTGTGGAGGTTCTAAAATATTAGAAGACACACTTTCTGAGAACCACCTTTCTAGTGGCCTGAAGCTCGATCCTTGATGTTGGGCAACAAAGTCATCCTCTGTAATCTCTTGATGTTGCAAATGAAAAAAAGAAGATGGTGCTCACATCATCTGAACTTTGGGGCAAGCCAGGTTCTCCAAAGGCTCATCAAAGAATCAGACCCTCAAATGAGGAGAGAGAGGAGGGGAGAGTGAGACAGAGACACAGAGGGAGAGATAGAAAAAGAGAAAGAGGGGGAGAGAGAGAGAGAGAGGGGGAGAGGGGGAGAGAGAGAGAGAAGAGAGAGAGAGAGAGAGAGAGAGAGAGAGAGAGAGAGAGAGAGAGAAGGAGGAGGAGGAGGCAGAAGGGAGAGAGACACAGAGACAAACTCAAAACTCAAATGTCCAGAAACATACACAAAATGAAATCCGAATGGGAGGGTTAATTCCACTGTGGCTGAAGAGGACCCCCAAACAAGCTCAGGCCAGGTTTAAAGGGAAACCGAAGAAGACAAGGGAGTGAAGTTGCGGTTTTTGCAGCAGCCATCTTTGAACATCCTCTTTTCTTTAAGCTTTAACCTTTTAAAAAAAAACCTTTCCATTGTTATAGCCCCCATTCATCCTTCATTCAAAGTCATTCACTCTGCATTAATTACCACTTTCTTCCAGGCACCGGGAAGTTGGGGTTTTCAAAGCAACATACTTCCAGGCCTCAGCTTTTTATATGCAGAGGCTGCTGGAATGGCCCTCCCCCACTTGGAGATTGCCCCCTCCCCTCATTTTTGCATACTGTAATTGTTCATAAAAAAAAAGACAAAAGGATGATTTCATGCTTCTAGGACAGCTGTTTGCATCTCTTTTATTGCTCCTTCCAGCTGTGACTGGCAGCAGAAGGTCCTTTAGCAGGTGTCCTGGCCGCCTCATGGTAATTTTTAACTTTCCCCCACGTTCTTTTATGTCTGTCGCATTTGGAGGGACATTCTTCCCCTGTCCTCTTTCCTGATGCTGTTTCTCTCAACCCCACCCCCACCTCTTTCTTAAATCAACCTGCCCTGGTTTTCTCTTCTTTTGGAGTCATTTAAGAAGGAAAAGGATTGCCTTTAGACTTCAAAATCCCATTTAGACATGTTAAATATACCGTAATTGGATCTCTGACACCGCCTTTGCTCTCGTTCCCATGGGTTTGGCCACTCTGGAATTTATGCAGTCGGCAAGGGGTGTTGTTGATGGAAAATTAGTACATGGGTGACAAAAGAAAACTGGACGCTGATGGTAAAAAAAAAATCCTCACAACTCATTTCCTTTCTAATCCAATTCATAATCGACAACTTCACATAAGCAACCTTTAACAGTCTAAAATTAAATGATGAAAAGCTCATGTTTTGAGTCAGTCCAGATGTACTGGGTGGCCCAAACGTCTTTGTACATTAAAAAAAAAAGGCTTAATTGCTCTAATACTTTTGAGACACCCTGTATTCACATATTTCCTAGAATTATGAATTTAGAACTGAAAGGAACCTTGGACCCCATCTAGTCCAGCTCCCCATATCAACAAATGAGAACACTGAGGTTCAGAGAAGTTAAATGCCTAATCTAAGTGACAGAATTATGATTTCGATCCTGGTCTTCTGACTCCAAATCCAATTCCCTTTCCACTGCACAATTCTGCCTTCCCAGATATTTCTCTCTATTTGGGGCAGTTATAATCATTGTTCTACGAATAAAAGAAGAAAGAAAACAAGTGTATTTGTTTAAATGCATTTGAAACAATAATTGTATTGCTATATTGTGTTACAACTTATTATATCATATTACAATGGTGTCTGGCACTTACATCACATTTCTAAGGTTTGCAAAGCACTTTGATCATGCAATCCTCGTAATAACTCTTTGAGGTAGATTTATTATTACCCAGTTTTTCAGGTGTGGAAACTAAGACCATTAAGTGACTTGTCCAGGGTCACAAAAGTACATATCTAAGGCAAGATTTGAACTCAGATCCTTCTGTTTACAAGTCTAGCCTCAGTCCACCACAACACTTAGCTACCTCCCAACAAGTCAACAAGCTTTTATCAAGTGACTACCATGTACCAGGTACTGTGCAAGGTAGTGAGACTACAGAGACAAAAATTATATAGTCTACTTTCCTACAATGAGTTTTCACTCTATCAGGAGAGCCAGATTGCATATAATTTTAAAAATCATGTGAGAGACATCTCCCTCCCAAATGGTCATATGGATTATTTTTGCCCAACCCGTGGCAGAACCTTCTGAGCTTGTATTGGTCTGATCAGCCATAGCCAAGACCCATTGTACATTGACCCGGGGCATCATGATGCCATTTTGATTCTCTTCAAGCACAGAAGACAAACAACAACAATTTTTAAAATGATAAGTAAGATGGATAAAATTGTCATGTATATATTGTATCGTGCTGTGTTGTATATCAGAGTATATTTATTATGTTATAGGAATGACTTGGTATATCCCTCTTAAGATCATTGTGAATCAGGATTGTTTCATTCTCTGCACTCTTACCTCAATGCCTGAAATGCGGTAGATATTTAATAAATACTGATTCATTGGTTGGTTGATATTTAAGAAAGGCTTAACAGTTCTAGACAGGTTTTTGAAAGAATTGCAATTGTCACATAGCAAGAAACTTTTCTAGGTCCCTGTTAATTCCAGTGCTTTTCTTCTATTGATTATTTCCACTTTATCTTGCATATAGCTCTTTGCACATTTTCTCTCCCACTAGACTGTAAGCTCCTTGGGGACAAGGACTATCATTTGCCTTTCTTTATACCCCCAGTGCTTAGCACAGTCCCTGACACACAGTAAGTGCTTAATAAATGCTAATTGACTGATGGACTAGCTTGGAACGAAATGTAACAATCCTTTGGTCCATTGCCTTTATAGATGAAGAAACAAGGTCCGGAGAGATGGAGCCCAGGTGCTATTGAAAAAGCCCTGCGGTTGCAGTGAGAAGATGTGTGTTCAAATCCTGGCACGCAAGCCTACCTATGTGGCCTCAGGCAAATCATTTCCTCACTCTGGGCTTCATTTTCTTCATCTGAAAATGAAAAGCGTCAGAATAAATGACCTTTAAGGATGTTTTCAGTTGTAGAGTTGAAGTCTAGGAATTGCCATAAAGGGCAGTATGATTTAGAACATAGAACCGTGGACCTGGAATCAAGAAGAGTTCAAATCTCACTTCCTACACTTACCAGATGTGTGATCTTGGACAAGTCACTGAAACTTTCGAGCCTCAATTTCTTCATCTGTTAAGGGGAGACAGAGGTGGTTGATTGGGAAATAATGTATGGAAATAATGTAAAGAGCTTAGTAAACCTTAAAGAGCTATAAAATATTAGCTATTATTGTTATTATTATCTGTGAAACAAAGGGATGGAAGACCACTTCAAGCTCTGAAATCTTCTTATCCTAACCAGAACTTACTTTCCTAAAATCATGTGATTTTAATTAGGATGACAGCCTGGATTAAAACTCAACTGTGTCGAGCCAAGACGCCACTACAGCATTCAGCCTCAGTTTGTACAAACCTGGCTAATTGGAAAAAAGATAGTTCCAAAGGCAGGATGTCATGGTTAAAATGCCGGACTTGGAAGCAAGAAGACCCTGGCTCAAGTTCTGCCTCAGATACTTACTGTGTGTGACCTTGGCCAGGTCATTTCAACATGCTGACATCAGTTTCCCCATTTGTAAAATGGTGAAAATAAATTATTTGGGGGGTTGTTATATATATGAGATAATGTATGTAAAAGTGAAGGTAGTTTTTCATTTCCCTGATGCTTACTTCTTAATCCTCATTTGTCTAACTATTGACCTTTTTTTTTTTTAAAAAATAAACTTCATCTAATAACCTTTCAAAAAGCCTATCAGCTTCCCTGACTTCCTCTGAATCCCACCTTCTACTGGAAACCTTTCCCCAACCCCTCTTAATTCTAGTGTCTTCTCTCTGTTTATTATTTCCTATTTATCCTGTGTAAAGCTTGTTTGTCCCTATTTGTTTGGTTGTTGTCTGCCTCATTAGAGTGTAAGCTCCTTGAGGGCAGGGACTATCTTTTGCTTCTTTTTATATCCCCAGCACTGAGCACAGTACCTGGCATATAGTAGGTGCTTAATAAATGTTTATTGATTGATTGATCGTTGAATTTGGATCATAGAATTTAAAGCTAACAGGGACATGAAAGGTCATCTGTCTAAGCTCCTCATTTCATAGATAGAGAAACTGAGGCCCAGAGAGGGAAAATGATGTCTCCCTGGTCATAACATCTTCTAAAATGGCAGACACAGGATCTAACAGCCTTTTAAACTTCTCACATTCCATAAACATATAAACATCCATCCAGAAATTAAACATGCTTATTGATGGTACCTAGATGTTCACAGAAGAAATTCCCTATATGGAGACTCCCTCTACCAATGTAGATCGAAGGCCACCTGTCAATAATAATAATTTACATTTATATAATATTTTAAGGTTTGCAAAATGCTTTAGGCCAGGGGTTATTAACCTTGTTGTGTCATAGAACCCTTTGGCAAAGCCTATGGCTGTTGACTTATAGAACCCTTCTCACACCAAATTTTTAAAAATAAATTTTATTTTTAATTTATGGAATAAAACAAACATTTCTATAACATAGTACAATAAAAATGATGATTGCTCATGAAACTGCAAATCTATTGTGAATAACTTGCTATTCCTTTTAAACATATAATAAAATTATGTAAATTTCTTTTTTTTCCTTCTATTTCCCCTTGGAGTGGTGGGTGGGATGGGGAGTAAGGGTGGGGGAGAGAAGATAAGGTAATAGGGATCAGGTAAAAAGAGAGACTGAGAGAGAAAATAGTGGGTAAAAATAAAATGGGGGGAAATTTACTAATAGTAATTATAACTTTGGGGTGTTTGTAACTGCTATCTGTAGTGGCAAAGAACTGGAAATTGCAGTAATCTCCATCAATTGGGGAAAGGCTGAACAAGTTTTGGTGTATGCCTGTGATGGAATACAAGTTCATGGGTCTCCTAATATCTATCCATAGATGCTTTGGGAAGTCTATGGATGGCAGAAAAGGAGCCCCTGCCTTAGATCTATTATCTCATTTCATCTTTACTACAACTCTGTGCGACAAATACCATTACTTTCCTAATTTAACAGATGAAGCAACTGAGGTACTGAAAGGTTAGGTGACCTACCCAATGTCATATAGTTACTAAATGTCTGGGATGGGACTGGAATGCAGGTCTGCTTGACTCCAAGCACAGCACTCCGTCCATTGCCCCAAAGCTGCTCCTATGAAGCCTGTTGTCTTTATCAAGGTGAAAAGGTCGTGTCTTTGGCCATACAAACGGCAGCATTAACACTTGAAAGGTAGGGTCCCGCCAAGGCCTTGGATGGATTGCTTATTATTTCAGCTATCGGTCCATTGGATTGCTCCCTTAATGATCCACGAAGCAGATCTTGTTTCCGAGGAGTTCATTTTCAGTAAATAATACCCAATACTCAAATGGGCCTGATGAGACAAAGGGAGGGGATCATTTTGTTTAGGATCACAGGTTTTTAAATCTAAATGGGACCTTGGGGACAAAAATAGTCTCACTCCCTCATTTTACAGTTAAGCAAAGGAAGGCTCAAGGAGTTGAATCTTCTTACCTGAGGACACAGGTATTAAGTGGCACAGCTGAGCTTGGAACCTAGGTCCAGAATTTCACTTTCTCTGAAGTCAAAATGCCATGTGTTTCCCTGCAGTCCCCCTCTGTCATCCTGCCCCTAAGTCTACTAGGTTTCCTAGGGACACACAATATCTCCTGAAGAAGGCAGAAACATAAAAGCAAGTTTTGTTTAAACAGTCAGAGAAAAACAGCACCCAGTGCCATAGTGATTCTTGCCTGTTTGTGTGTTTTTCATGTTATAAGTTTAACCTCTTTCTTTGATTTCTGGGCAAGTCTGAAAAATCATTTTTTTAATTACAAGAAAAAAGCTATGGGAATAGATATACAAATATTAGGACTCCAGCTATGAAGCACACCTGGCTTTCTACTGCCAGCTTTGGTTTATCTAAATTTGGATTTTCTTTATTATTCGTGTGATATACTCTAGAGTCTAGAAACTCTCCCCAACCAGCTGGCCCACTGATGCTAGCAGTGCGTCACATTGCATTAATGGTCTTACATCAGCCTTCCTGAATCTATTCCACCCGGATACAACCACTTAGATTTGATTCACCTACTATACACTAAAACCAAGGAACTTGTATTGAGCTTATCTGTTTTTGTTGTTGTTATTGTTGTTGTTTTGTGTGTTTGTGTGTATGGGTTGTTACTCTTTTTTTTTTTTTTGGTGATTCGTGTCTGATCAGTCTGTGGCCAATGCCTTGGGTATAGCCTGGTATACTTTGCTTAGGAAAGTGCCTTTCTCTTAAGAAACCCAGGTCTGAATATTTCACTGGCAATTCTGTTCATTCCCAGAGGGAAAGTGCATCATGAAGGATTTTCCTTCACCAGAGGTCATCACACAGATCTGGATGACCATTTCTTTTTTTTTTTTTCTTTTTTGGCTAGGCAATGGGGTTAAGTGACTTGCCTGGGTCACACAGCTAGTAAGTGTTGTGTGTCTGAGGCCAGATTTGAACTCAGGTCCTCCTGAATCCAGGTGTTATATCCACTGTGCCACCTAGCTGCCCTGGATGACCGCTTCTCTGAGATGTTAGAGAAAGAGTATAGGATCGTAGAACAAGAGCAAGGGTCCTTAGAGGCCAACTGCTCCAATCCCCTCATTTTACAGATGAGGAAACTGAGGATCAGGGTGGTCAAGTGACCTAAGATGCAAGATCTACTAATCTTAGAGTCCGTCCTTTTTACAGATTAGGAAACTGAGGCCCAGAAGAGCCTTACTATCCAAGGACATGCAGGTAATAAATAGCAGATTTTCCTCCTACTCCACATCGGCTTCTTCATCCACTGTATCAAGGGATTTTTGTTCATGTATAGGTTGGACAAGCAGAGCTCCAACGTGCCTTCTGATTCTAACATCTTGCAGTTGGTGGTACAGTAGAAAGAGCTCCAAAGTCAGAGGATCTAGGTTCAAATCTCACCTCTGCTGCTTCCTTCCTGTGTGACCTTGGCTAGATCATTTCTCCTCTCTAGGATTCAGTTTCCTCATCTGTAAAATGAAAGTATTATACTAGTTGGCCTTTAATGCCCCTTCCAGCCCTTAATCTAGGAAACTATGATTCTATGTTTGAGTGTTCTGGGTAAGCTGCCACAGGTAACCCAAATATGAAACATCATTGGCCCATTCATCGGGTGAAGAGCAGATATGGCTGGACAGTCACAACCAGAAGCAAAAAATCAGGCACCCATGACTTGTCTAGTTTGATTGCTGTATATTATTTACTTAACTACTTGGAAAATACATAGTTTATCATTTAAAGCACCAGTTCTCTAAGAGTGGTCTGGGAAGCACTGCCCAAGATCTTTGGGTCTTGGCCCTTTCAGAAGGTCCATGGAGTCCAAACTAACTTCATGATAATATTAAGTTTCTAAAATGGTAAGTATGAATAGATATAACCCCACAAACAAAAGCTGGGTAAAGGGGCCTAAATATTTTAAGAGAGTAAAGGAGTCCTGAAAGGCAACTAGGTCACACAGTGGATAGAATGCTGGGCCTGGAATCAGAAAGACTCACCTTCCTGAGATCAAATCCAGCCATAGATACTTGCTAGCTGTGTGACTCTGAACAAGTCACTTAACTCTGTTTGCCTCAGTTTCCTCATCTGTAAAATGAGCCGGAGAAGGAAATGGCAAACGACCTCATGTTCTTTGCCAAGAAAACCTCAAATGGGATCACAAAGAGGGGGACACCACTGATATGGAAGAACAAAAATAGAGGTCCCAAGACCAAAACATTTGAGAACCACTGGCTTAAACTATCATTTTTGGAAAGGTAAAATGTTTCTGGATTTTATAATAAAAAAATCTAATTTTTTTCAGGAATGCTTTCAAAGAATAATAATGATAGTAATGATGACAACTGGCATTTACCAGAACTTGAGTTTTACATAGCATTTTCTTAATAATAACAACAACAATAATAGTATTTAGAGAGTGCTTTAAAGCTTGCAAAGTGCTTTAAATGTGTCATCTCACTTGATCCTTATGACAAACCAATCAGGTAAGATGCTATTATTAGTACCCATTTTACAGATGAGGAAACTGAGACTGAAAGATATTCAGTGACTTGCTCCAAATCACAGCTAGTAAGTGTGTGGGACAGACTTTGAACTCGGGTCTTCCTGACTCCAGGTCCAGCATTCTATTCACTGCACCACTTAGATTCCCTTCATGTTTGTGAATACAAATTTTATTTTCCCATTCTGTACCCTAGGGAATTGAGCCTCAGAGAAGTTAAGTGACTTGCCCACAGTCACACAGCCAGTAAAATACTAGGGCTGGTATGTGAACATAGGTCTTCAGACCCATGTCACAATTTCTGTTTTTTAGATTCAACTTGATGACAAAAAGAGAGAAAGTAACTTGACTCATGACTCTTCTTAAGGATACCTGACATTTATGTGCATTTGCTGTCTTCTCATGGTTGAACCATTCCATTTCTCATATACATCATTCCCATATCCATGCCTTTACTGGCTCACTTTTGTGAATAAAATGCACTCCTATCTCTTCATCTTAGCATCCCCACTTTCCTTCAAAGCATGGCTTGATCACCATCTTCTACATGAAGCCTTTCCTGATCCTGAAGCTGCAGGTGTCTTATTTCTCGAATAGTAATAATAATGGTAATAACCTCGTTTCGGTAGCATTTTAAGGTTTACAAAT